>NC_041397.2:216280809-216638309 GCF_900747795.2 Erpetoichthys calabaricus | reverse complement strand
GAGGGCTACAGTGCCTGCACAGTTAATTGCACTTAAGTATTATGCAATGCATACGTTTTATAACATGGTTTTTTTTTTTTTTTTTTTTATTGTTGTATACCTTTTACCTGCTACATCAAAAATACATGCATGCTTTATGTTGGTCAGAAACTCTTAATTGGCCCAGTATAAATGAGTCTTTATTTATGACACTGTCACTGATGAAACACTTTATTGCATGCATGAAATAACTTGAACATTTAATGCATATGTCTTACAAAAAAGTTGCTCAGTTTTGTTGTGACCTCTTCATTGGAGGAAAAATCATGTTTTATGAATGGTAAATGACTTTAAAATGTATTAATTAGTGAAAGAAAACTTAACAAATAGTACATAGAAATATTACACTTTCAGATTTGCTCTTGCTTGTGGCATTGTTTTCATTAATAGAGGAACTCAAATATAGACTAACAATTAAATCTTTTTTTCCATAAGAAGGTGTTTTTTTATGTCTTTGCAAATGTATCTATTGTAAATGTTAATGTAACAAGAATGTCAAGGTGAAATTTCTTCTTAATGAAGCTAGCCAGATATGTTGTACCTAAAATAATTTATTACTGTAAGTCTAAGAAAGAAAAGTGCAATTTATTTAAAAATTTGTAAATAATTTATTTATATCACATTGTAGTGAATTTTAACTTTTTCTATTTGTTCTGCCAAACCAAAGTATACAAATGATTTTCTCTAATTTACAGAATTTGTTTCAGGAGGCAAATGTGCGTGTGGAAGGTTACATGGGTAGCATGTCTCCAGCTGGGGGGTTTTCATCATGGGATGTTGCTATATGCACAATTGAAAAAGCAAATGGCCTCATTAACAGGTTAATTGAAGAGAATAAAATGGATCTCTTAGGTAAGAAGTCTATGTGAATTAGTACTTCCTTAAGTATCAATGTCTGTACTCCATTGGACAGTTGGTTATGTGCTTTTAGAATTATTTTTTAATTACAGTGCCATCACAACTGATAGCCTCACATATTTCTGTGATTTGAACAAGTGATCCATAAACAAATATCTATGCTTAAAGTTATGATATTTATTCAACACTCAGGGTGGCAGAGTGTCCCAGAGATGGGTCCAACTGCCTCACAGTTGTGTGAAGTTTGTATATTCTTCTGTATGTCTGTAATTTTTCACTTGGTACTTTAGTTTTCCATCCCATATCCTAACAATTGGAGTGTTAGGTTAACTGGTGACTCTAATTCAGTCTGTTGTGGGTATGTGAGTTTAACCTATGAGGAAAAAACTTATCATGAAAGGCTCCTGGCTGTCTCCCATTGCTTTTGTGGTAGTCCCAAACTCCCTCTGACTCTGATTTGAACTAAACAAGCACAGGATATGGATGGATGGATAGATAGATAGATAGATACTTTATTAATCCCAAGGGGAAATTCACATACTCCAGCAGCAGCATACTAATAAAGAAAATATTAAATTAATGAATGATAACAATGCAGGTATACAGACAGACAATAACTTTGAATAATGTTAACGTTTACCCCCCCGGGTGGTATTGAAGAGATGAGCACATATTCAGTAAATAATGCATAATAAATATCCCTCTTTTATAGCCATTGTAACCTTTTATTAATTTTGTTTCATCACAGTTTGAACAATACAGTATACTTAATGAGGTAATTCAACATGTATAGGTAGAATACATGCAAAAATTATGAAATGACAGGATGCCATCTACCAACAATGAGTTTTAAACAAAGGCTTCATATACATGTGATAGTGTTTTTGTTTACTATTATAGTTATCATGTCAATTAATTGTGGTTGAGATATGTAAAATATGAACAAACTTAAAACAAAAAAGCAAGGAGAAACCACAGCAGAAGAGAGAGCAAGAGATTAAGTAAATCTTTGAAAAAACCCATAACTGATAACTTTATCTTTCTAAAGAGGTACAGCTTTTGTGCTTTTCATTATTCTTAGCAAAAATGTTTTTTAACACATTTTTGAATCGCATTTTTTTTTTTTTTTTTTTTTTTTACAATTTCATAATAAAATAGAGATGCATTCAAAACCGTCATACATAACACTATACAAATGTGAAAATTGTGATTTACAATTACATCATTTTTCTCAGAAGTAGTCACAGCCCTAAGTTACAGAAATGCTAGAGCTGGTAACGGGTTAACATTAGCCAGCACTTGTTGATGTTTCTTGGGTATTTTACCAGATACATGATAAAAATTACTACACTAGATAATCATAAAAAATACAGTATTTAAGTACACAATTACTTGATACCAAAATGCCCAAATATCTTTTTCTGCATATCATAAGTGCATGTTGTTGTAGGTATTCTGGGCTGAATGTGCAAAGAATACAAACTGGTGCTACTTTGAAGGGAATGTACTTCCATTATGCAAAGGGATGTTCTTGCAAAACAAGTTTGTTATACTCTGGTTTTTTTCTTCCTCTTCATCTTTCCCCACTTCTTCATGGGGTCGATATGCTTAGTCAACCGTCTCCAAACATCTTGGTCCTGCACCTCCTCGCCAGTTAAGCCGTTTTCCTTCAGATCTTCTTTTACTCTATTCATCCACCTCCACTTTGGCCTCCCTTGCTTTCTCTTTTCCTGTATTTCCATTCCTATCACTCTTTTGCCCACATATTCACTGTCTGTCCTTATCACATGTCCATACCACTTCAACCTTCTTTCCTGTACTTTCTTAGATGTCATTCCCACATTGTTGAACCTCTGATTGTCTCATTTCTTATTCGGTCCTTTTTTTGTGTCTCCACACATCCATCTCAATATTCTCATTTCTGCCGCATCTAATTATTTCTCACATGCTTCCTTTACTGCCTGTGTCTCAGCTCCATACATTCCTGGTCTTACCACTATCTTATAAGTCTTACCTTTCCCCTTTTCTGTAAGTCTTCAATCACACAATACTCCTGATGCCATCTTCCAATTGTTCCATCCACACTGTTTATTTTTTTCATCTATTTTTTAAAATTGCCACAGATATATTTGCAACCATTTAATATATTACCAATGTCAATTTCTTCTATGGTTGTCTACCTATTAAATGACTTGGGAAAGTTCTGTAAATATTTTGCTGCTTAGCAGATTTAAAGAGGCAGTATACAATTTTTGACATATACACACATTATAACACTCCCCAGGTTTCCAGGGTGATAATACTCTATTTTCATAAGTTACTTGGATTTATAATATTTTGTGTTATTTACTTAAAATGTTTATTTTTTTAAAAGGCCTAAATGGTTTAAAAAGAATGTTAATGTACTGTGATCTTATGTAAAGCTCCTCACTGTAGACAAACATTAAAGTATCTGACAAACTGAATAATGTTAAAGAAAGAGAAAAGTTGAAAGCCATGCAATCTGTACTGCACATAAGTGTGCATCTATTTACTTATGTTCTAATATAATACTATAAAGGTATACATACATATCTCCTGTTGCCAAAAAGTAATTTTGGAAGCACCAGTCTGGTAAATTAACAATTTTCTTCCATTATTGAAATAAGCCAGCTCACTACTAAGTGGTGATGAGTTCACGATTTATCATATCTCTCGTTATGTAAGTCTCCAAAAAAAAGAATCAAAATAACTTCAGATCAAACAATAAAAGTATCATGTCAGTCAATGACCTTTGTTACAAGTTACTCTAGTACCTAGTGCCCCCATTGACATCTTTGTATTCAAATATGGTTATGAATAATTCATGACTAATGCATATGTCCGTTTCACTATTAGGACCCACAGGTGTGAATGAATTATTCAATTTACTGGACTTTCATCTATGCTGTAAAATCTGACAACTGCTACTTGGAAGGTATTTTGTGAATGAGGTCCCTTTTGATTAGAATGTTTACGTTTTAAGAAGTGACATTTACAATAAACTGGAATTAGGTCTAAGGGACAGGTGTTTGATAACATCTTTGAAATCATTAGCAGAACTTCCTGCCCTTTTGGTAAATGAAATTAATGTATGAGGCAGTATACTAAAAAGATAGCTTAGGTTGTATGTTTCAGTCTATAGTTTACTGCATAAAATAAAAAACAAAGTGACACTATGAAATCTATGAATTAAATATTGCTAATAACTTAGCAGTTCACACTTCTAATTTTTGGAGTTAGTCTTTTTTCTAATGAAATTCAAGAGTTGGTTCTGCCTTCATTTTTTGGGAATGTTCAGTAGTTTTCATAAAGGACAATACAGCAGAGAAATAAATGTACAGTACCTAAAGCCATTTTCAAGGTTTAAGCCATTTCTGAAATGGTTTATTTTGTTCTTAAGTGTACGTTTTGAGGTCCTCACAATTTCAATGCATACTTATATGTTGTAGCGAATTTCTGTATATAGTTAAAGTTGATCTTTATTGTTACATGTATTGAGTACAGTGTAATTCTTACTTGCATATTTAACCATCATGTAAACTGTCAACAAGCTTGGACCTTAACTTGAAACCTCCAGATTTTTCCTTTCCAAAAAGTGCTTTGTTTACAAAGTAACTGGAGAACCTCAGATACGGAGTAATTATTCCAATAAAGGTGTAGTTATTGAGATGAGGAGGAGTCAATTTTATGAAGTAGTGAACTTAATTTTTTGTTAAAAGTAAAGTTAATTACATTTTGAATATCGCCATTAGAATAATAGTAAGCTCTACCATAAAGAAGTATATCATACATTTTACAATTTCAAAAAGTCCTAAATGTTGAGCATGTACAAAACTTTTTTGGTACAGATGTTTAAACAAATATATTAATTGTAAAATTGTCTCTCAGGAGTAACTTATCTCAGCATATACTTAGGCCAAATTCTTACTAATTTAAGATTGTTTGTTTGAGTGCCTGTGAACCATACATTTGTTAAACAAAACAAAAATGATGTATGTCTTCCATATATTACTCTTTCATATCTGGAAATTGGATAAATCCACATCTTTTACTAGATAACATAGCCAATTATATAGATTACATAATATCTTTAATTCATGCTGTATACTTGGAAAATTGCTACCTTTGCTTTGAGTTATTTGTAATAATGTAGTTTATATTTACGTCCAATTGAAGGAGCAGGGTTTGTTTTATTTGGTATGTAGCGTGTCTTTTGATAATAAAGTAGTTTCTGTGTAGAGTACAAATTATTTTGAACTTCTTCAAGCATTATCTTGCTCAGTCAATACACTGGACACCTGAAACAAGCCTAGTGTTATGATTGAGCACATAGGATTAAAGTACCCTTTACAAGTATGCAAATGTATTTTGTCTTTTTCAAACATAAGAGCAAGCTTTTTAAAAACATTTCTGTTAAAGTAAATTAACAAAGTCAATAAAAACCTTTCATTTTGTTTTTTAGGAATTGTTGTAGTTGATGAGTTGCATATGCTAGGAGACACAAGCCGTGGTTATCTCTTGGAACTTTTACTAACTAAAATACGTTATGTTGTACAGAAGAAATTAGCCAGGTAATACAGTAAATAAAACTAAGTGCTTGTTGTGGTAATATTTTGTTCTTTTCAATGTAAGATTGACTTGTAATTCGGCCCTCTTTGCCTATTTCACTTTCACCTTTTTGCAGTGTTGTTTCTGACGTACTTCCAAGGGACACCAAGTCAAGTTCAAGTTTACTGTCGTGTGTACATAGTAAAAAAAGCATTTTCACTTTTTATGTCTCCTCAGAACATTGACAGTGATACAGTACCAACAAAGACACACACATGCAAAGTATATATAGATGCTACATATGCAGTATATGTATACATTGATAATGTTGGAATTATGGCCATTTATTAGGCAGTCTATTTTGATTTAGATTTGTTCAGTATATCTGGTTCACCCTTTTCATACATTAGCTAGCAAAACATGTGTCAGAATAAACACAAGTTAAAAAGATTGCATTAAGAATATTTTTTCCCATGATATTTCCATTTTCAAAACTGCTTCAGAAATATATTTTTGGTGTAAAATGTTTAAATTATTAAACAGATGGAAACAAAATCCCAAATAATGTGTGTACAATGATATAATAGATTATTTCTTTCCAGTCTTATTAAAATTCTTCTTAAGCATTCTACACATTCCTCCATTATCTTGCATTTAGTATGATTTATTTCTGAAACTTAAAATTTGTATTTAAAATAAAATTGAAATCGCCACAATTGTGTATATACGCATAAATGAAATGTGTGTTTTTGTGTGAATGTATGTGTGTTTGTGTGTGTATTTAGAGTTGAGTTTAATTTATTTTGTATTCCTTTAGTTTGTTAATGTCACCTAATAATGGAAATATGAGTTGATGATAATGTAAAATAACAATTATGCCAGTTATAACAATAGTTTGGATTTAAAATTTGAGACAAAAGTACGTCCAGACGTTTTGAACTAATTTCATTCTCCATCCAGACCAGGAACATATGAAGACCAGTATAATTGGTAAAGTTAATTAAACTTTTCTATAATTGGAGAAATTTAAAGGTGGTGTAATATAACTTTGCAGTTTTAAATGATTTGATTCATTCAGCTATACAGTATTTCTGTCTTGTTGGGTTTAGGCCTATGTAGCAGTCGGATGTTTTCCCTGTTTGTTTCTGTTTTGGATTCATTAGTTATCTGATTTTGCTTCTATTGAAGATAACTGGCTAACTTTGTGTATTTGTATTTCTATTCAAATGCTCCATTTTATTTGGATTACCTTAAATAATACGTTTATTTCTTTAGAGCCACGTTACATGAGTATGAATTACAGCTATTCCTAGGATATTGAATACCAGAATATTAGGTTATGATTGGACTGAAAATGAAGTCAGAGGAATGCAAAGTGTATTAGTTTAGGTTTCCTGGACCTTAATAGAAAATAGCACCTACATAGAACTTTTGCAATTAACCAGTTTTTTTTTTTTTTTGTTCTTCTTTAATAAAAAAACGTTTTGTCATTTAAAGGAATTCTCAGTCAAGCACTTCTCTTAAGGAGTATGTACAAATTGTTGGCATGAGTGCTACATTGCCTAATTTAAATTTATTAGCTAAATGGCTCAGTGCCGAGCTGTATAGCACTGATTATCGTCCTGTACCTCTTCTGGAGATGATGAAGGTTGGAAATACAATTTATGACAGCTCAATGAAAGTGGTTAAAGAGTTTCAGCCTTCTTTGAAAGTTAAGGTAATTATGACTGTTCCTGTCTAGAATCTTGTAAACTTACACTGAATTGTAAAATAGATACCTACATGTACATTTTCCTTTGTTTTTTTTTTATTTTAGGGAGATGAAGATCACATTGTCAGTCTTTGCTATGAAACTGTTAGGGATGGCCACTCTGTGCTCTTGTTTTGTCCTTCTAAAAACTGGTGTGAAAAATTGGCAGACAGTATTGCAAGAGAATTTTATAATCTTCAACAACAAGCATTTCAAACTGCAGAAGGTAATAAAAATGATCTTAAGTATAAAAAATCAGTTTCATTATTTTCACCATATTATTTCTTATCTAGGATCATTGCATCTTTCCTAAGGTAGTGTTTTCAACAACAGTTTTTTTTTTTTTAATTTAGTTTCTGCATGGAACACCACTAAATTAAGTTTAAAGGAAAACAAAGTCCACCATGCTGTAAATTAAAACCACAGTGGATCAGCCAGTTAATAATACATAAACAATACTGCCATGACAGTTGTCCAAGATGAGTTTGGGTGATGAGAAATTAAACAACAGAGAGAGAGTTAAACCTGGTAGATATATCTTATGGTGCATATATATTAAAAGTCATTCATTATGAACAATCGTATGAGAAGCTACAACATTGCATTATATTTATTTAATGAATTTAGGCCAACAGTTTGTAAATCATAATGACAGACACTTAGTTGGTACATTTAGCTAGTTAATTGTAATTTTTTTTAGTTTCTAAAGTATAATATTTACAAAACTTCATTTTGACACGACTGCGTTTTAGTGTATCAGCCTTACTACGTTTGGCAAAGTAAAGAAGAACCAAGCCAATCAACACCTTTTAGAATTTAAAATACTTGAGTTTCTAGCACTAGTAGTCTCCAAAATTGTACTAGTTCACATTCTTAAAACACATGTAAGCCAAATGTGCATTTGCATGCTGCTTTTTACAATCTATCCTCAATATAATCACACTATCTTTCAGGTGTTTTAATGATATGGCAACACCATTTAACTCTGCAGTAATTTTTTCAAAATAATACTCTGATATGGCATCAGAAATTAAATTTATTGCTGTTTTGACTCATAGGTAATATTGTAGCATTATCATAAAGCTGTAATCTTAGAAAGGAAATAGTTAAAATGAAAGATTGTTTAAACTGACAAATTATATCATCATCATCGTTTTATTTTCGTTTTTCCTTATGATGGTTGCAGTAACAATACTCTGAACTGCGCTGACCAGACCTCCCTGTCCTTATCAACAAAGTACAAATAAACAACACTGACTCTCACCTATGACTCATGTTCAAAGACAAAGAATCAGTCTGATGTTCCACAGTCAGCATTGAATCCTTGTAGTTCCTGAATCTGACTGACTCTCCATTCTTGTACCCTGGTGTAGGTTTTACCTGCGAGGCAGAAGTTTGACTCCACAGTAACTGAAACATTCACTTTTGAACCCCTTTTAAAGAAGAGAGCCATCACACCAGTCTGACAGTTCTGATGCACTCTCCTCAATACTGAAGAGATGTGTCTACATTTCAAAAACATGCAGTACTTTTAACCTTTTTGATTGGATTTAATTTACCCTTGATACAGAGTGTTTCACTTGCTGCAGTAACCTCAGGCACAAAGATTATAGAGATGACTAAATGCCAATCACTGCTTTAGAACTTCTTCCTCCCCCGAGGCAGGTGTATACACTGGGTTTATAAGTTACATTAAGTATTCGTTTCAGCTCTCAATGATATCTCCCGTTTCCGTCCGTGTTTGCCCACCTTTGCTAAAAGCAACATCGGATATTCTGTCTTGAATGATTTTTTTTTTAACTGAGCCCCATCTAAACTGTGCAACAATCATTCTCAATGTCCTCACCAAACACACATACAGGGATCTTCATATTAATCAGGCTCTATTTAAGATATCTTAATGAAAATGTAGTCTTACCAACAAACTTTCATAGAAGTATAAACTGTGTCATAGTTAAACAAAACAGGATAACTGGGAGCCCAGTTGTTTCATGCAGACAAATGGATGTGGTGATCATATGCAAGCATACTATTTGTCTACAGTAATAACATTACTATGCTATCCTTTGAAACAAGAATGATGACTTCCCAGGACAAAGTAAAAGAAAGAAATGATTTAAGATGATCATTTACTAAAGATTCTAGAACTTTTGCTGGACATGACAATTTAGAAATAGGTCTATAATTATTGAGACAAAGTATTTCTCCTCCTTTGCTGTCAAGAGCGCAAGTGAAGCAGCACTCACTGTTTCAGTATCATGTAGAGATGGGAAAATGATACTGAAGTGTCGAAGCTTGTGTCGGTCAATCTGAAGGGTAGTGAGTCGAATCATTGTGTCGGAGCTTGAGTCAAAAACACTGCTGTCACATGACCTGTGACTTTTGAAAATTTGAGCGTACTTCATTGGTTTGACAGCGTTTCGTCGGTTGAACAGGTAGCCTCTATAAATGCATCATTCTCATCATTCTGCATCATTCAACAATGTTGGGTTGTGAGGAGGGAGAGATTTGGAGAGCTTTGGTGACAGATGTCGACTAACAGCGGAAAACGGTGTTCAAAAGTTAAATAGTATAAATGGATAAGGACCTTAGCAGAATATGATGAACGCGGACTTTTCTGATCTTTTACTGGTGACATGAGACTGAAACAGTGAGTGCTGCTTCACTTGTGCTCTTGAGAGCGTGCATTGACCTTAGTTAACCACCAGATGTCGCTGTTCATACTGGGGCTGAGGCTTCAAAGCTTCAAATCTTTTTCGGCACAAATAGAAAGAAAGTGTCTCAAAGCTTCATGAGGCTTCATTTTCCCATCACTACTTCTATGGTTTTATGTATCGGGACATAATTAAAAAAAAAAAAAATCTAGTCCTTACCAGGTTCTAAAATAATTAAAATCAAACACTCAGGTTTAAAACAACATATTCCTCTGTATCATTATTTATTTAACAAAAATTAAGCCAAAATGGAGAAGCAATGTATGGAAAAACTAAGTACACCCCATGATTCAATAGCTTGTATCCACCTTTAGCAGCAGTAACTTGAATTGTTTTCTGTATAACTTTATCAGTTTCTCACGAGATGGTGGATGAATTTTGACCCACTCTTCTTTACATTTCTTTAGTTCATTGAGATTTGCAGGTGTTTGTTTATGCACAGCTCTCTTAAGGGCCCACCACAGCATTTCAATTGGGTTGACGTTTGGACTTTGACTGGGCCATTGAAATAATTAGATTCTTTTCTTTTTCAGCCATTCTGTTATTGATTTGCTGATGTGCTTGGGACCATTCTCTTGTTACATGACCCAATTTCGAACAAGCTTTAGCAGTCAGACAGATGTCCTATCTTTTGACTCTAGAATACTTTGGTATACGGGGGAGTTCATGGATGACTCAATGACTGCAAGGTGCCAAGTTCCTGTGGTTGCAAAACGAGCCCAAATCATCACCCCTCCACCACCATACTTGACAGCTGGTATGAAATGTTTGTGTTGTTATACTGTGTTTGGTTTTCACCAAACGTGGCCCTGTGCATTATGCAAACATTTCCACTTTGGTCTCGTCTGTCCAAAGGACATTGTTCCAGATGTCTTCTGGTTTGTTCAGATGCAGCTTTGCAAACCTAAGCTGTGCTGCCATGTTCTTTTTAGAGAGAAGAGGCAACCCTTCCAGACAAGCCATACTTGTTCAGTCTTTTTCTAATTGTACTGTCAAGAACTTTAACATGCTAACATGGGCCTGTAGAGTCTGAGATTTACCTCCTGGATTTGTTGCAGTTTCTCTGAGCATTGCATGGTGTGACTTTGGGGTGAATTTGCTGGGACATCCACTCTTGGGAAGACTGACAACTGTCTTGAATGTTTTCCACTTGTGAATAATCTTTCTTGCTGTAGATTGATGGACTTCATATTATTTGGAAATGGCCTTATAACCATTTACAGATTAATGGGCAGCAAGAATTGCTCCTCTGAGATCTTTCCTATTATGTTTCCTCCTTGGCATTGTCTTAACACACACATGAATGTTCCAGACCAGCAAACTGCCAGATCTTCTGCTTTTATAGAGGTGATTACTTTTTCTGATGATCATTTAATGAAGTGTATTTGATTGGCAGAAATTGGTTGCTACTTACCCTCTTAATTCCTACAGAAGCAGTAAGGGTGAACGGCTTCTGCATTTTGACTTAGTTTTTCTTCAATATAAAATGACACAGTGTAATATGTTGTTGTTCATCTGTCGTTGTATTTACCTAATTGTAAGACTTGCTGAGGACCAGCTGATTTTTTTTATTATGTCCTAATACGTAAAACCATAGAATTGAAAGAGGATGTACTCTCTTTTTCACTTGACTGTATATGTTAATTATTTAAAAACAAACTATGAGATGTAAAAGAAGATAATATCCCAGTAACAAATTTGAACTCCATTACATTTTACCAGGTTTTTTTTTTCCACTTTAACAACTTAAAATAAGAATCCGTGTGTGTGTCTGTATTAGGATATGATGAATGTTCATTGTACAGGTAAGACAGTATATCCTGCTTTGGCTCTTCAAGTTGTCGCACCTCCACTGGTGCCGTTAAGCCAGCTGCAGGGTCGTCAGCTAGAAACTGCCGGTCATGGATGTTTTGCCCCCTAGACCAGTACATCTCCCAGCAGGGGTCCAGTGGCATCCTGGGTTATGTCTCCCAGTTACCCCCTGCAGCTGCCTTCACTGGGGTGTTGACCCCCATCCAATGTCTTTCCTCTTTAGCCAAAGCCAGTTAGCTCTCTTTCTCCATTTCCTCTCCCAGTGCTTTTATGGCTTTCCTCAAGCTTGAGTGTCTTACAAAAGTCTTTTGACTAATTCTTTAGTTTTAGTGAATAACAAATCCTGAACTGAAATTGTGCCCTCTGTATTTTTATGTGACATTGTCATGGTGGAAAATGGTATGTCTGAGTCACTATTTATCCCCCCACTTAAATGATTAATGGAACTATTTTACTTGATCTTTTGAATTTGACAAGCACACCAATATGTTCAGAGATATAGCTTTGTATAACTAGAATTCAAGGTAAAAGAATAAAAAAAATTCTAAAATAGTGTACCCTGAATTTAGTGCAGTGTACATTTTAATTTTATTCTATGTATACATTTTCTTATTATTTGATTTATAAAAATGTTTCAAATTATTTTTATTGCTAGGAATCACAGATTTTGCTCATCCTGTTTCTCTGGATCAAGGGCATCTACAGGATGTGGTATCTCAGCTGAAACATTCTCCTGCGGGCCTTGACTCTATTTTCAGACGTACAGTGCCTTGGGGTGTAGCATATCATCATGCTGGTAAGTCTTTATAATAGGTGAAATAGCTTAAGTTAATTTTTTGTAGTTATCGGTTTTTTCAAAGTAAAAATTTGCAAAAACTGTAACGAATGTTTTTAGAGATTATGAAAATAAGTCTTCCAAAATCCAAGAAAAAGTTCTATACCAGAATGCTAAATGTGTACTTGTTAAAATTCTTTAAATCATGGTTACTCCTTTCTTTTCATCGTGGGGTACAGCAGGTGCATGTTTTCATTCAAGCCAACACCTTCTTTGAACTGGAAGTCTTAATTAACAATATGCTTATTTACAGCATTAAACATTGATTCTGTTAGTACATTGGAAGCAAGCAAATATTATCCCATTATATATAAAAAAGGTGATCAAGCTGATCTAAGTACAGTAATTGTAGGCCCGTAACCTTAACTTGCAACATGGGTAATGAAAGCAATTATTAAGGAAAAGACTGGGGAACAAATGACAAGAACCGGTGTGCTACTGAGCAGTTCGTATCAGTTCAGATGGGACAGATCAGGTTTCAGTAATATGATGAGATTCTATCAGGAAGCAACAAAAACATACGATCAGAGGGTTCTGTATCGAAGGAGTGACACTTCATAGGAGTGACATCAATAAAATGACACTCCTTTAATACGGTATTTGAGTTGCATAACGATGGAGAGACAAATTATGATTAAAATTTTATTTCAAAAAAACTAAAAATTATTAAAATTAACACAACTGAAAGTACACTCGCCAAGAAAATTATTGTCGCTTCACCTACCACTTGGATGGTGGGTTGGATGGTTGTCACTCCTTTGAAATTTATATCTGAGGTTTCACTCCTTTGTTATGTCACTCCTATGACATGTCACTCCTTTGAATAGGACCGGATGAGAGGTGCATATGATATTATTTCTTTGGATTTACAGAAATCATTGCTAGACTACCTTATGAGCGGTTAGTCATTAAATTAAAGAAGTGGGAACTCAATGTGTGTTAAACTGACTTAAACACTAGGAACAATGGGTTATGGTGAAAAGAATCTTTTTCAGGATTAGGTGATGTTAAAAGTGGTGTCGCTCCGGATAAAATTTAATGTACGTAAATGTAAGGTATTACATAGGAAGTAAAAATGTTAGATTTTTATATACATTGGGAGTTTTGCAATTTGAAATGTACCCCTTATGAGATGGGCCTAGTATTGGACAATGTACATCAACAGAAGCCAATAAGAAGGCAAATAGGATGTCATTTAGCACAATGTATAGAGTATAAGTTCAGGGAAGTTACGCTTATATTATACAGTATAATGCACTGGAGTGCTGTATACAGTTTTGGTCTCATTACTGTAGAAGCACTAGACAAAGTATAGAAAAGAGTGACTAGGCTAATTCTAGGACTGCAAAGTATGACGAAAGGTTGAGAGAGTTAAAACGTTTCAGTTTATGTAAAGAGAGGTTAAGGGGTGACATGATTTTAATTTCATGAAAGGAATTAATATGGTGGATCTCATTTGTTACTTTAAGTTCTTCAACAAGAACTTGGGGACATAGTTGGAAACTTGTTAAGAGTAGATTTCACGCAAATGTTTGAAAGTTTTTGTTTTCTTTTCCACAAAAAGAACTGTGGACACATGGAATATATTACCAAGTAGTGTGGCAGTGTTACTTTAAGAACTTCCATATCTTGATGTTATTTTTGAATAAATAGGCAAATAGTATTAACATGTGTTGGTGGTCTGAATTACCTGTAATCATCAAAATTGTTCTGGTGTTCTAATTACAGAATTATACATTTATATCTACTTTTTACAGGAATTTTAAAAAGTGTGATTGCATTTTCCAGTAATTGGGATTTTTGCTGTATTATTTATATTGATATTCTCATCCTATTTAGCCTGTTGTCTCCTAGTCATTTCACAGGTAGAGATGTCATGGAAATAGCACCTGTGCCCTCTGTTTGCCAACCATCATAAAAATACAGTTTAAGCTAGTGGACTCGTCTCTGTCAACATACAGACGGTATACAGAAGCCATTAAGAAGGCTAACAGGATGTTAGGTTATATAGCACAATATACAAGTGGAGGATAAGTCAAAGAAAGTTATGCTTAGGTTTTATAATTCACTAGTAGGGCCTCACCTGCAGTACTGCGTACAATTTTGGTTGCCACATTACAAAAAAAGACATAGCAGTACTAGAAAAAGTCAAGAAAAGAGTGAATGGACTGATTCTAGAATTGTGGTTTATGACCTATGAGGAAAGATGAATCATTTAATTTCTCAGCAAACTGAGATTACAATGTGACATTATTGATTTTTTTTAATTAAGAAAGGAATTAGTACATTTGGCTGTTATTTTAAAGTGAGTTCAACAAGAACATAACAACAGTTGTACACTAGTTAAGGGTAAATTTCTCATAAATATTGGATAGCTTTTCTTTACACAAACAACCATTAACACATGGAATAAATTACCAAGCAGTATGGTGGAGAGTGGGACTTCTAAGAATATTCAAAATTTGATTTGATGTTATTTTGGAGAAATTAGGTGGATAGGATTTGCAATCTTTGTTGAGGCGAATGTATTGTTTTTGTCAATTTTCCAATGTTCTAAAAGATACTTGATTTTCATTTATGCTTGTGTGATCATTAGCAAGAAAACATAAGATAAACATAAAATAATTAAGATGTTTTAGAAAAAACAGTGAAACAGCAAAATCTTAAAATGAGAAATCAAGAGACTGTAGCCTAGTCATACACATTTGTTAACTTAATTTGAATCTGCCCAATTATGAAGGTAGAAACTGGCAAATAATATCTTATGTAATTAAGATGGGCAACCGATTAAAGTTAACTAAAATGTGTAACAGATTTTCTTTTGTATAGCCAATGGGGTTTGGCTGTCTTATGAATTTTGCTGGATTTTATCTTATATTTGAAGAATCTTGTCAGATATTTATGCACTTACTGTATAAATACTACTTCCAGGTACTGTAATTATAGTACAGTAATTGTAAATATAAAAGCCGAAATGTTAATCTTATCGAAACAACCTGTGGAAAACATTTAAAAGTTTTATTTATTCTTCTCTTCTAAGTAATGTGCAAAGTCAAGGGATCTTTGCTGATACAGTACTCAATAAAGCAGTAGCGAGATCACGTCAGGAGTGCTTGTATGCAAGTTTAGTCTCTGTGCTTCACAAAAGACATACTATAGAACAGCGGTTCTCAACCTTTCTAGTGCCGCGACCCTTTAATACAATTTCCCATGCTGTGGCGACCCCAACCGTAAAATTATTTTCGTTGCTAATTCATAACAATAATTTTGCTATTGTTATGAATCGTAATGTAAATATCTGATATGCAGGATGTATTTTCATTGTTACAAATTGAACATAATTAAAGCGTAGTGATTAATAACAAAAACAGTATGTAATTATATATTGTGAAATATTTATTTCTAATTACAAATAAATAAAATTTTGTCTTTATGACTTGCGTTTATTTGTTTTTCTTCATTGTGTATTGAACTGTATTCACCGTATTCATGTTGTATACTTATGTGAAAATGTGAAAAGCATGGCGTAGCATGGGTAACAGTCTTAATATATCAACAGTAAACTACATTGCTACAAAAATGTTGCGACAGTACGCATAAAAAGCCAATGTCAGTGCAAAGGCTGAAGCTGCTTCTTTCTCACCAGATCAGAAATTCTCGGGGCAGTCTTTGCAAGAGCACAATGAAGATCATCTTCTGCAACAAATCTACTTCTGTATTTAGACTTGATAACCAACAAGCTGGAAAACCCTGTTTCGCAAAGATATGTTGTCGGAAATGGAAGAAGAAGGCGCAACAGTGTCTCAGACAGAACAGGATATGACTGCAAACACTTGATCCAGAATTTTGTAACTGACATTGAAGATAAATCGTTTCTCGCTGCATCGCTGTTAATGGGTTCAAAGAACTCCTCTTGTGCTGTCTCAGGAACATCTTCAACTTTGACTGTGAATGGACTTCTGGCAAGTGCAAATGGGGTGTCAGGTAGATTTGGAAAGTACGATGAATTTTCATCTGCAAGCATGTGCAAGTGTTCTTTCACAGAAATTATCATTGTATTCCTTTTGTCAGGTTCAATGTCATTTTCCTCAAAGAAAGCAGATAAATTTTATTTTCATCCAATTTTTTTTTTGCCAAAGCTGAAGTTTCATTTGGAATGATCGGATCTTTTCAGACAAATCGAGGCATATTGCATATGGTCCTTGCAGTGATAAATTTAACTCATTCAAGATGGCAAAGATGTCCACCAAGTAAGCTATTTTCTGCAGTTCACTTTCATCGCTGAAAAGAGCTTTGAACTGCAGTCTTGCCTTCTGATTAAGAAACGTTTTTAGTTCATCACGAAGATCAAAAACACATTTTAAAACTTTTCCTCTCGATAACCATCTCACTTCAGTGTGAAATAGCAGAGCATTGATGGACGCATTCCAACTCATTACAAAGTTTCAAAAACAGTTGACCGTTTAAAGCACTCGCTTTTACAAAATTGACGGAACTTACGACGCTTTTCATTACTTCTTGTAACTCTTGTGGCAGCGTCTTCGTTGCTAATATTTGTCGATGAATCATTCAGTGAGTTCCGATGACTTTTGGTGACTCATTCAGTACCAAGCGTTGAAATCCAGACCGACATCCTAGCATAGCTGGAGCACCATCTGTGCAAACACAACAAACCTTTTCCCAAGAGATCTTATGCTCTTTCAGAAGTGAACCAATTGTGTCAAATACATCACGTGCAGTAGTTGTTGTTTCAACAGTGTTGTTAGATAAGGAAATTGCACTCAATTTCGTAACAAATTCGGCTCTGATCATAACTCGAACAATGTCTTTGGCCGCTGGCAACAGTAAATCTTCAGCAATGGTGTGAGGTTTCATAGCTCTGGCGATTCTAAGAGCCACCAAATATGAAGCTTCAACAGCTGCCACGTTTTGTTGGTGGTACTTGCTGCCAGTGCCAGTGTCAGTGTCAGCTTTGCTTCTAAAATACTGGGTATCCTTGCCGGCAAAGCTCAGATGCTTGCTATCAAAATGACGTTTCAGTAGATTCGGCAGATAGAACTTCATTACAAATAACACATTGCGGATTCTCAATTCCTGCTGTAACTATTGAAGTAAAACCATATTGTAAAAAATCGTCACTATATTTTCTTTTCTTAACGTTCTTCTTTACATGATCCATTGTCATGGGTTGATTCGCGAATGAAAATATTATATAACAATAGCTTCAATAACACGGACTATAAAATGTTTGTTTATGCTTTACTAATTAGAAACGGATGAGATTTCAATTACGTCACGAAATGCGTAAATCCCTGCAACGGTGTGACGTTACGTAAAACTGTGTACAGTAATGTAAACAGTTAAAAATAATAAAGTTACGACAATTAAAACGTTTGAAATTATTCTGATTCAATTGTCTGCAACATCTGTCCTCGAATGACAATTATAGTAAAAAATTAGTAACTACCAATGGAAAAAATTTGTACAATAACAAGTTTTACATATTAGAATAGACAAAACCCATATTTCCAATGATCTTAGGCGACCCCTGGCAAATCGTCATTCGACCCCCAACGGGGTCGCGACCCACAGGTTGAGAACCGCTGCTATAGAAGGTCTTGAAGTTATGCAGAGAAGAGCCACCACATGTATCCTTGAAATAAAGGGCAGTCTTTACTTTGAAATCTAAGGGAATTAAACCACCTTAGTCTTAAGCAGAGAAGGCAGTGAGGGGACTTAATTCTGGTCTTCAAACATCATAAAGTCATTAGTAGGATTGATGCAGTTTTGTAGTTAAAACAAAATGGTGTACTTAAGGGCACCAACATAAAAGGGAACTAACTTCTGGGTAGTATCCAGCAAGAACTTCACACAAAGGGTTATAGTAATCTGCTAAGACATTGAAAATTGAAAAGAAAACCCTACAGGTTTTAAAAAATAATCTGGAAAGGATATTAACATAAGTATTGGTTACCCAAACAAGCTTGTTAGATTTAATGGTCTTCTAATATTTGTCAAATGTATGCTGTTATGTTATTATTAGTTAAGTAGCTACTTACGTTTTATCACCAGAAGACTTTTCAACTGTGTTTTTTTTGTAATGTGTTTTGCATTTGTTTTACATGAAAAGGTTTACTACAAAATTACAGTGTAAAGTTAGCATGGTTGATTTAATAGAATAAATGTACATTTTTTAATTTTAATTTTACATATCCTGTAGGTGAAATGTTAATGTACTATGTGTACTTCTTTTATCATAATAAAAGACACAGCAATCCAAAATACAGTAATATTTATTTCAGCTTTCAATGAAAGTCCAAAAACTATTTTTAAAATAAGTATTGATATACAGTGAAAAAAAATAATTTATACTTATAAATAATCTTTATTTACTTCAACCCAAAGGCCTTACATTTGAAGAAAGGGATATTGTGGAAGGAGCTTTCCGCCAGGGCTACATAAAGGTTCTGGCTGCTACATCTACACTTTCTTCAGGAGTAAACTTGCCTGCTCGCAGAGTCATCCTTCGTACTCCCGTTTTTAATGGACGTTTACTTGATGTTATGACTTATAAACAAATGGCTGGCAGAGCTGGCCGTAAAGGCGTGGACACTATGGGTAAGTTCAGATGTAAGCTTTTTTTTTTTTTTTTTTTTTTCCCCCCTCACAAATGGTAACAACAATGTTATGGAAAAGTACATACAGTAGATGCCTTATAGCCCATCTGAGGTT
Source organism: Erpetoichthys calabaricus (assembly GCF_900747795.2). NCBI lineage: Eukaryota > Metazoa > Chordata > Cladistia > Polypteriformes > Polypteridae > Erpetoichthys > Erpetoichthys calabaricus. Next base: position 216,619,000 of record NC_041397.2, on the reverse strand, counting down.
TGTTTAACAATAGTACAATTAAAAATTTTCTTTATATTTTAAAACTGCACATTAATGATTGCAATCAGTGATTGCATCATTAAGCATTTTTTCTGTTTTCTTCATTACAGACTATTTTAAGTTTATCTCCCATATTAATCTGTTTATACATTACAGAATATTTCAGACTGGGAAATACTGCGGTGTTGCTATTTTACTCATTCTTTCTAAAATGTAATACTTTATTGAAGAGGTATTCAATTTTATACAAATTTCCATGACATTTTTAGGTGTATTTTTGATTAGTTTGTTTCACTTAACTTCCAACCATCCATCCATTTTCCAACCTGCTGAATCCGAACACAGGGTCACAGGGGTCTGCTGGAGCCAATCCCAGCCAACACAGGGCACAAGGCAGGGAACCAATCCCGGGCAGGGTGCCAACCCACCGCAGGACACACACAAACACACCCGCACACACTAGGGCCAATTTAGAATCGCCAATCCACCTAACCTGCATGTCTTTGGACTGTGGGAGGAAACCGGAGCGCCCGGAGGAAACCCACACAGACACGGGGAGAACATGCAAACTCCACGCAGGGAGGACCCGGGAAGTGAACCCGGGTCCCCAGATCTCCCGACTGCGAGGCAGCAGCGCTACCCACTGCGCCACCGTGCCGCCCTTCACTTAACTTATTTTTTTTCAATTATTCGTAGTTAACAATAAGGATTCAAATGAAAAAATGCAAGGATTATCCATATTACTAAACGAGAATGGTAAACAGGATATGGACGCAGGGTCGTGCCCGTGGATGCAAAAGACATAGTGCGCAAGCGCCACACAAAGCCCCCCCCATAGTGAAACGGGAGAGACTACGCACGTGATAAAGCGAGGTCAGAAATAAAACACAGAGTAGAAAACAAAGTAAAGCTTCATAAAGGGACGAGGTCAGAAATAAAACACAGAGTAGAAAACAAAGTAAAACTTCATAAAGGGATTAAAGAACGAGGACGAACACATGGCGAGCAGGTTACAAATGATGAAACCTGGAATGCAACAGCTACAAAAAAACCTAGGCTCTAAACACATGCACACCGAGATACAGAATATAAAGGCAGAACCAACAACAGTTAAACGTCCACACCACACAGTGGATACGGACCCTGAAGGTTCAGGCGCCTACATCGGGCGTCACAAAGCCCAGTAAAGTACAAAAGGCAAATGCACCTACACAGCATGGTAAGAACCGACATAATACGGAATGCGCAGGTGTGGCCGCCATATTGTGAGTGGCACTAATGCGTTGATCTAATGAACGTGGACTCCTACAACGCGCGTCTCAATCTGCATAGGCAAAGCAGGCACGGGTTCAACACGACACAGCTCGAGTTACCGAGATACAAACACGCGCCTGCCTGGATATAATTAATGAATGCGAGTGCCTACAACGTGCGTCTGAACTGACGCAAACCAGGCAGAGACTCCTCCAAAAAGAAACAGCTCGACTAAACGATATACGAAGTGAAACGGGAAACACTACAGAGTCCGCAGTGCTCCACAATGCACCGCATAATAGTTCGGAAACAGCTTCGTCTTAACAGTGGAGAGACCCACAGTGACACGGGCGAACGCTCCGTAGTAAACATACGTCATCCTCACTCATCCAATCTATACGGCATAGGTGAATCACATTACAGTTATGCATTATTAACATTACGATAAACATCACAGTATCACAAACAAATGAAAATTGTTACTCGAAAAAGGGAAAATATAATCAGGTACGTACGGTGCTCCGTGTTAACAGTGGAGAGCCCCAGAGTGACACGGGCAAGCTCTCTGTATTACACGTGCATCATCCTCACACGTGGCTACCCAGCGGGCACGGGTTCAAAACGCCGGGGGTAGGCGAGCAAAGCGAGCAGGGGGCGGAGCCCCCTTGTTCTGTTTAGAATATAAATCATGTTCCTTCATTTTACACATTCTTCTTTGTTTTCTGAATACTTGATATGACATTTTTTCTTTTCAAGAAATGTTTTTCAGGATTGTGTTCTTTTGATTTTGTTTATCCTTAACGCATTTATAGTTTAATTTCAAAAGTTATTCTTTTCTGCATTTATTAGATTTTATACCATTATCTAATTATTATGCATTTATCTAAAGTGATTTGCTGATATACATATATCAATTTAGGGGAGAGTCTTCTGGTTTGCAAGAGTTCTGAGAAGTCAAAAGGGGTTAGCCTGTTGCAAGGATCACTTAATCCAGTCCATAGTTGTCTTATTAAGCAGAAAGGAGATGGAGTAACAACAAGTATGCTTCGAGCGATTCTTGAGGTAAGTTGAACAGGCTTGAAAATTTGGGATACTTTATTTTTTTTTTTCTATGTAAGTAATTTACATTATTGCAATGTGAGGTTAACTTCTTAGTTTGTAGGACATTGGCTTTCTCCCTTCTCCATTATGGCAAATTGTAGAGAACCATTACCACTTTTACTAGATACAAAGGTGATAAGGTTACTTAGCAGCCAATTATGCTGGAAAAATGCATGACTGCGTCTTTGTATATAAGCATACTGTATGTAATGTGTGTGTGTATAGATAGATATGTGTCCTACAGTATATTAAATAGATTGATAGATTAAATTGATAAATAAATATTAAATAGAGAGGACAAAGAATAAAGAATTGGTAGCCCAGAATGGGATTCCCATTTAATGAAAACTTTATGAAGAGTTCCTTGTAAGGACAGGTAATTGTCATGATCCATTATTTAGGCTTTTTTAGGTTGGTCCTGAGGGTGCAGTATTGGCTTCTTCAAATGTGGCCCTTGAATAAACACCAGCTTTTGGTTTACTTCTCTCTTATTTAGTAGAAGGGGCAAAGCAGAAATGACATCAGAGGTCATTGGTAGTTTCTTCATTAAGTCTGAAGTTGATAAATATATGAAGTCCAGCGCCTTAGCTACAATTAAATTAAAACTGTGTGTCATCTTGAGACTTCGCAAGATCCCCCCCGAAGTTGCTGGATACTGTATCATGGCCAGCCTATACACTGGTACTGTGAGTTCTGTGCATAGTGGAGGCAGAACGTTTGCATTTTTCCCAGTTGATTCTGGGGTTCGTCAGGAGTGTGTACTTGCTCCTACTCTGTTCAATGCTTGCATGGACTGGGTATTGGGCAGGGTTGTGGAGTCCAGAGGCTGTGAGGCATCTGTTGGTGAAGAGATATTCGCTGATCTTGACTTTGCCAACAATGCTGTGATCTTTGCAGAGTCAATGGAGGCTCTGATCGGAGTTCTCGAGAGACTGAGCGAGGAGTCTGACTGTCTGGGCTTGCAAGTGTCCTGTATAAAAACCAAGATACAGGCCTTTAATGACTTCTTCGGCACAGCCATCAGCAGTGTGTCTGTCTGCAGAGAGAGTGTCGGTTACGTCAAGAGGTTTACTTACCTCAGCAACAGCATTCATGTTTCTGGTGATTCATCCTATGAAGTCAGAAGAGAGATACGAAGAGTGGGGAGGGGGGGGGGGGGGGGATTGGGGGGGATGGGTTATGTGGTTGCTGGAAAGGGACGTGTGGCTTTCTCAATAAGTTTGCAAGAGGACTAAAGTCCATGTCTTTAGAGTCCTGTTGCTCGCTGTTTGGCTGTATGATTACGAGACTTGGACGTGATCCAGTGACCTGAAACGAAGACTGGACTCCATTGGTACTGTGTCACTTCAGAGAATCCTTGGGTACCGCTGGTTTGATTTTGTGTCAAACGAGCAGTTGCTCATAAAGTCCCGAATGAGGCACATTACCTGTATTATGAGGGAGCTTCAGTTACAGCACTACGGCCATGTGCAGCGATTTCCCTAGAGTGATCCGGCATATAGCATCCTCATTGCTGAGGACCCAAGTGGCTGGACCAGGCCAAGAGGATGTCCATGTAACACCTGTCTGTAGAAGATAGATGGTCATTTCCGTAGTGTGGGACTGGACCACATGTCTGCTCTGGGGGTGCCAACTGGGATCCCAAGATGTTTTGTCTTGTGGTGGGTGCGGCAACACGCTGTAACAGTGCATTCTTCCCAACCTGACCTGACCTTTGTGTCATTAAAACTCTTTTTAAACTGTGTATTTGTATATGGAAATGTAGATTAGAGGCCTAATGAATCCATTGATGTTAATCAGTTAATAATTATGCGTTTACACGATTCAGTAAGGCACTTACCTTTCTCTGTAGATGGTAAGATTTTTGGTTTCTGAAGCACAGTCATTTTAAGAAAAAGAATAATACAATTTGTTGATCAAAGGTGAGGATTATAAATTTTATAATCATTTTTATTTATCTTATTTAAAGAAGGATTTAAGACAGACAAAAGAGAACATAGAAGAGGCTTGTTGTTCATTTAGAGTTTTTTTTTTTTTTTTCTTGATTTTATGAAGTTTTTTGTTGCCGTTTTACTTTTTTGATGTCACAAGATGCCTTACTTGAATCCACAGCTCTGGGTGTAAAAGAGCTAAAGTGCTGTTTTGCAGCTCAGGTTTTTGTCTCAGAATGAATGAAGTGAAAAAAAAATATTGTAAAGGCTGGAGTTTTTCCTACATAGTAACAATCAAACGAACTTAGCTTCTTTATTAGCTTAGAATTCTAATTTATCTTGGCCCAGATAAACAATTATACAATGCCAAATCTTTAAGAATGCTTAATGTTACACCATATTCAAATGAAGAGCTCTGCCTTTCAGGTGCCTTTTTGTCTAATGGAGTCTCAGTGTCCACTCATCCTTGATTAATACCTCTTGTTAACAGATGCAACTCAGAAAGCAAGCTGAACAAGTGTTGGTTATACAGTTTAGCTACAAGTTAGTTTATTCTGGAATGTATTTGGGTGCAGAGAAACTGGCCTTCTTTGTCCCTGTTAGTCTGCTCTTTTTCATAGAGAAGAGTTTGTTGGCCACTAAAGTCTAACAACAGGGGAAAATTCCCTTTTTGTTCTATAACTGAATTTTTCTTGTATGGTTGATGTTAAAACATTGTACATATTAGGAATGCCAAAAGAACCAATCTCCAGTACCAGTCTATACCTGTGTTCCTAAAACATAACAGTTCTAGCTTTTTTTCAGGATCGGAAGTTCCAAATGAGTTTTGGTACTGAACTCATGCATGATTGCAAGTAGACAATTTACACCTGAAGGCAAAGTAATGAGTGAGAATTGTGAATAATGCAAAAATGGTTCACGGTGATGATGATACAGCACCGCATCACCACATGTCGAAAAGAGAAACAGAAGTCATGTCCAGAAATGCTTTGTCTTCAAGAGAATTTCAGTGCATGACTGCAGAAATGATTATTAGTATTTTAAAAGAAGACAAAACACAAGCACAGGTTTTTTAATACTGCATCCTATTCAGACCCTGGAAAGGAATGGAGGCTTTGCATTCTCTGATTACATCAAACACGTCCTTGGATGTGGTTTTAAGCATCCATCCATTTTCTAACTTGTTTTGTATAGTTCATTGTCACAAGGGAAATGTATGCACTGTGCACTGTTAAGCATATAGGACTCTGAGTGTTGGCAGTGTAGCAAATGTGTAGTGTAGTGTAGTTGGCTGTAGCAAATAAAAACAGGCAAATTTCTAAAAGAAGTGGCTATTTGGCTTGCCTGCTCTGGTAATGAAATGAGCTGCTCCAGTTAGCAGCACAAGAAGAACAAAATACTTTATTGCTAAATATGGATCTGAAAACACTAAATATGTTACTCATTTGGTTTTTGAAGCCAAACTATGTTAATTCATTAAATTCCCCAAAATGTGACAAACGTAGTGAAAGCATATATTGTATGTCATATAATTCAAAGATTCATCGGTGATTGAATGCAGTCCATCCATCCATCCATCCATCCATTGTCTCCCGCTTATCCGAGGTCGGGTCGCGGGGGCAGCAGCTTGAGCAGAGATGCCCAGACTTCCCTCTCCCCGGCCACTTCTTCTAGCTCTTCCGGGAGAATCCCAAGGCGTTCCCAGGCCAGTCGAGAGACATAGTCCCTCCAACGTGTCCTGGGTCTTCCCCGGGGCCTCCTCCCGGTTAGACGTGCCCGGAACACCTCACCAGGGAGGCGTCCAGGAGGCATCCTGATCAGATGCCCTAGCCTCCTCATCTGACTCCTCTCGATGCGGAGGAGCAGCGGCTCTACTCTGAGCCCCTCCCGGATGACTGAGCTTCTCACCCTATCTTTAAGGGAGAGCCCAGACACCCTGCTAAGGAAACTCATTTCAGCTGCTTGTATTCGCGATCTCGTTCTTTCGGTCACTACCCATAGCTCATGACCATAGGTGAGGGTAGGAACATAGATCGACTGGTAAACTGAGAGCTTCGCCTTGCGGCTCAGCTCCTTTTTCACCACGACAGACCGATGCAGAGCCCGCATTACTGTGGATGCCGCACCGATCCGCCTGTCGATCTCACGCTCCATTCTTCCCTCACTCATGAACAAGACCCCGAGATACTTGAACTCCTCCACTTGGGGCAGGATCTCGCTACCAACCCTGAGAGGGCACTCCACCCTTTTCTGGCTGAGGACCATGGTCTCGGATTTGGAGGTGCTGATTCTCATCCCAGCCGCTTCACACTCGGCTGCGAACCGATCCAGAGAGAGCTGAAGATCACGGCCTGATGAAGCAAACAGGACAACATCATCTGCAAAAAGCAGTGACCCAATCCTGAGCCCACCAAACCGGACCCCCTCAACGCCCTGGCTGCGCCTAGAAATTCTGTCCATAAAAGTTATGAACAGAATCGGTGACAAAGGGCAGCCCTGGCAGAGTCCAACTCTCACTGGAAACGGGTTCGATTTACTGCCAGCAATGCGGACCAGGCTCTGGCAGCGATCGTACAGGGACCGAACAGCCCTTATCAAGGGGGCCGGTACCCCATACTCTCGGAGTACCCCCCACAGGATTCCCCGAGGGACACGGTCGAATGCCTTTTCCAAGTCCACAAAACACATGTAGACTGGTTGGGCAAACTCCCATGCACCCTCCAGGACCCTGCTAAGGGTATAGAGCTGGTCCACTGTTCCGCGACCAGGACGAAAACCACACTGTTCCTCCTGAATCCGAGGCTCGACTATCCGACGGACCCTCCTCTCCAGGACCCCTGAATAGACTTTTCCAGGGAGGCTGAGGAGTGTGATCCCTCTGTAGTTGGAACACACCCTCCGATCCCCCTTCTTAAAGAGGGGGACCACCACCCCGGTCTGCCAATCCAGAGGCACTGTCCCTGATGTCCATGCGATGTTGCAGAGGCGTGTCAGCCAAGATAGTCCTACAACATCCAGAGCCTTGAGGAACTCCGGGCGTATCTCATCCACCCCCGGGGCCCTGCCACCAAGGAGTTTTTTGACCACCTCGGTGACCTCAGTCCCAGAGATGGGGGAGCCCACCTCTGAGTCCCCAGGCTCTGCTTCCTCATTGGAAGGCATGTTAATGGGATTGAGGAGGTCTTCGAAGTACTCCCCACAACGTCCCGAGTCGAGGTCAGCAGCGCACCATCCCCACCATATACAGTGTTGACACTGCACTGCTTCCCCTTCCTGAGACGCCGGATGGTGGACCAGAATCTCCTCGAAGCCGTCCGAAAGTCGTTCTCCATGGCCTCCCCAAACTCCTCCCACGCCCGAGTTTTTGCCTCAGCAACCACCAAAGCCGCATTTTGCTTGGCCTGCCGGTACCTATCAGCTGCCTCCAGGGTCCCACAGGACAAAAGGGTCCTGTAGGACTCCTTCTTCAGCTTGACGGCATCCTTCACCGCCGGTGTCCACCAACGGGTTCGGGGATTGCCGCCACGACAGGCACCGACCACCTTACGGCCACAGCTCCGGTCAGCTGCCTCAACAATAGAGGCACGGAACATGGCCCATTCGGACTCAATGTCCCCCACCTTCCTCGGGATGTGGTCGAAGTTCTGCCGGAGGTGGGAGTTGAAGCTACTTCTGACAGGGGGCTCTGCCAGACGTTCCCAGCAGACCCTCACAACACGTTTGGGCCTACCAGGCCTGACCGGCATCCTCCCCCACCATCGAAGCCAACTCGCCACCAGGTGGTGATCAGTTGACAGCTCCGCCCCTCTCTTCACCCGAGTGTCCAAGACATGTGGCCGCAAGTCCGACGACACGACCACAAAGTCGATCATCGAACTGAGGCCTAGGGTGTCCTGGTGCCAAGTGCACATATGAACACCCCTATGCTTGAACATGGTGTTCGTTATGGACAATCCGTGACGAGCACAGAAGTCCAATAACAAAACACCGCTCGGTTTCAGATCGGGGGGGTCATTCCTCCCAATCACGCCCTTCCAGGTCTCACTGTCATTGCCCACGTGAGCATTGAATGCAGTCTACCAGTTAAACTATAGTGCCAGTTAATATTCTACTTTTTAATTAGTACATAGGCTAAGCACTAGGAATGGTATGATCAGTTATACAAGATATTTTGAAAACTGCACAATAAAGAATGTTTTACAAGAGTTCTGAAATAATGAACAATGAGCTAATTTAAAGTGAACTATGTTAATTTCCTGTAAGAAATAAAAATTTGGACAAATGCAAAAAAAAAAAATAATAATAATCAATTTGGGTGGGGGGCACAGGTTTGGAAAATTAAAGTTCCAGGATTTTGTGACTTTTGAAAATGGAATGAATTTGACTCATCCGTTAATCTTTAGTTTGTTTTTAACCAGTTAATGGTGCAAGTATAAATTTTAGAATAGCAAACGTTACAAACCTAACAGAGTGATTCACTGACAAACCTCACTTCAAAAGCATGTTATTACAAAGCAGATTTAAAGAATATAATTTAAAATATCCTCAATTATCTTGGAATTCACTAATTCATCTGTAAAGGTATAATAATGTTTGAATTTTTATGTTTAGTAAGCAGTATTTTTCAGTTACAAGAGAGAAAATGTCAGAGAGTAAATTTGAAATGTCCACATGGTAAGATAAATTAAGTAGTCCATGTTGATATCATCCTTTTATAAACTGTATTCTTAACTCAATTTGTTGTTACACTGGGTGGATCCCCATATCCTTTACACAATCAAATTCAAGCCCTGCATTCTGTTTTGATATTTATGAATGCTAATGCTAGTTTACTTAACTTCTTGAAGGGTTTGCCAGTATTTCAAAGCTGCTGTTACTACTGTGGCAGTGTGGAAAAGTATTTGACAGTCAGTATAGTGTAGTGGGTAAGGCTTTGAACATCTGACCTTGAGGTTGTGAGTTCAAATCCCACTACTGTCATTGTGTGACCATGAGCAGGTCATTTTAGCTGTCTGCACTCCAATTGATAAAAACAAAAGAAATGGAACCAGTAGAATCTCAAATATTGTAAGTCAGTTTGAATAAAGGTGTCATCCAAATAAGTCAATGTATTAGTATTCATATATTTTATATTATATTACAGAAAAGTAACAATATTGTTCAGCTGAAAAATTGAGGTAATTTTTGGAAGAAAAAAAAAAGCCTTTGAATGGGATTTTTGCCATGGTATCAAAAAGTAAAATTTCACTGGAGTTGGTATTGAACATTAAAATTTGGGCATTGTGACCCCCATAGTACATATACATTGTTATATATATTACTAGTTACAGTGATTATAAAGATGATTCATGTTTGTGTACTTTATTTAATGTGAAAAATGTTGTATACTGGGCTTTCATATTTTTTAGGCAAACATATTCTTTCAAATAGTACATGTAATAGATAACATGGAGCCATACAGTTAAAAGTTATAGTAACACCTTTAAGACAGATTTTGAACAAGTATACTACATTTTAACACTGAAATATTATTAGTGTTTACAGAAGACTGCACTATTGTTCTTTTTTGCCATTTTATTGCCTTGATTTTTGAACAAATATATTTCTCAAAAGGAATCTAGTTATCTTTATATTTACTTTTGTAAATAAAACATTTTGATTTTCAATTTTGTGTGTATCCCTCAATCCTACAATTTCAGTATTGTGAGAACCATACAGTATTACATACTTTATAGGTAAAAGCCAGTTCATTTAGTGTACATATCTAGACAGATTGCCATCACATACCTCTCATGGGAGGTGCATCATATTAAAAGGCCCACTGGAAGAATACTCGTAGTAAACTAAGGGCAGACTGGAGAGATTGTATTTCTGCTGCTGAGAAGTGGCAAAAAATTCTTTATTGATGGGCACTGTTGTTGGGGATAGGTAAGTTTGTTGCTATCCTCATCAGGAGAGTATATTGGAAATAAATAAATAAATACACCTCTTTTTAAAAATCACAATTTTATTTGTTGTACTATTATTACTTTTAAGAGGGAGACAAAATCAGAACTATATTCTCACCACTGAGAATCCTGAAACGAGCAGGAAAGACTAACAGCACTTAGTGTGAATTTGAAAGAGATGTCTCCTGGACATGATGTGGACAGCAAGCAACTTGCAAATGTCTTTGTAGAAATTTGTTTTAGTTTTGGTTAATGTACATTAGTAAAATGCATTATGATGTGACTTTATTATTTTTTTGTTTCTTTCAAGTTTGATGTCCATAATTGATATAAAAGCTTTGGTAAATGCTGTACTTTTATATTATTGTTATATACAAGATGCAGTTAACTTGTCTATAAAGTATTATTATTAAGAATTGAAAATGATTGCAACTGGCTTAGAATTGCCCTCAACAGAGTTTGTGATAGCAAGAGAGAGAGTCACTCAGATGCTACTGCCTCTCTCGCTCTCATTTTGTAGTCAAACGTATATTACAGTGATTGTTTACGGTTTTATGTTAGTTAGATATGTCATTCTGTGCTTTTTTTTTTTTTTTTTTTTTTGCACGTATTGCAAATTTCTTAAACAGTCATTATTATTATTTTATTTAAATGAGTTACATATCTGATGACTATGCATTAATAGTGTAAATTATATTTGTGTTTTTTTTTACTTGTACAGCTGTATGTATACATTTAACTCTGACAATCTAAAGCAAGAAAAATATTTGTTTTTACTTCATTCATATTTATTGCCAGATCATTAGCAATGAGATTAAGCTCAAGTAGTTTAATCAATTCCTTTGACCACAGCCTAATGATGTAGACTGAGACATTAAGTGCATTGAATTTCATGTCAGAGGATTAAGAGGAAAATAAAATATTTAAATGTATTTATAGCTTTTATAGTTTTTTCAAAAAAGGCTTTGACTGATATTTCAACAAATATATGCCTGCATATGAATTTGATTGTGTTAAAATCTGCCAGGGTTATGTTTTTATCAGTATTATTTTAAAACAACATAGCGTTCTGAAACCTGCTTAATCCATGTCAGGGCCACGGAGAACCCGAGCCTACACCATGAACCTAGATAGTGCGCTAGTGTTATTTTTAAATACAGCTGAAAGTTTAATGTATATGTTTAAAACATTTGGATTAAATGTTGAAGAAAAATTCTAATGGAACTTTTTAGTCAATAAACAGCCCATGATTTAATTGTAAATTTAGCATTACAGTCATTCTTGTATGCATGGAAGTAGTCTTTGTTGTATTGAATAACTTTATTTTCTCAGATAATAGTTAGTGGAGTAGCTTCTACGCCAGAAGATGTGAAAATGTATGCATCTTGCACACTGCTGGCAGTTTCTTTATCTGAAGAAAACAGCACATCAGATTCTGAAGTGGAAATGACAACAAGTGTTCGAGAAGGGGCAATTGAAGCATGCATCGAATGGCTTATAGAAAATGAATTTATCAATCTCCAAGAAGAGGACAAGGAAAACAAGAGTAAGTTTTAGGAAAGCTTGTTACATATATTTTTAGGTGCATTCACACATAATGCAAAACATGCCTACTGTAATTGGCCTATCTGTCTGTTTTGTCTCTCTATCTTCATGAAACAGTTTGGCTTCCAGTGGAAATTTGGCTTACTTATTCTTCAAGGAAATTTGTTCATAAGATTTTAAATATAGTGTACTGTGCAAAGTTTTGAAGTTTGAAAATCTCCCATAGAAAAGCACTGACAAATTTTCAAACATGTCTTTCTTAAAATCAAGAAACATTCTAGGTAACTTCAATTAGATTAGTTTACTGTTTCAAATTTACCTTGAGAGAGAGGTAAATGCAACTTGTGTATTTTTCATAATTTCCTCTTCCACTCTTTCAGTAGTCTCTCAGTGGTGATGCACAAACCTCTGTCACAGCAGCTCACTTCTCATAGCGGGTAATTGACATCATGTTTGTGAACATAAAAGTTAAAAATGCTAGCAACTTACGTAGAAATGAGGTTGTGGTTTGGTGACACATCATGCATATAGTGAATAACCATTTACTCAGGATTTCTAATACACTAAAATAGCCTCAAAGCTACATTATCTGCAGATCATAATAACTGAGGTTTTTTTTGACATAGTAATTTATTGGCAAAGGGATCTACTATCCATCATGGTTGGATGCAGCCAGTAATTTTAATGGGAGACTTCAACACAAATGTTTAGTGTCTACCAAGTCCTTCTTTGAAAGGCTGTAGACCCTCAGTAACTCAACAACCAACATTAGTATGTCAGTTGATGCAGATTGCATCATCTACCGTCTATTAAAGCTGTTTAAGCTGCCACAAGCCTATTTGGGCTCCGTTTTAACATTTTTATGTACTCTACTATTGCATATACACTATTACCTTTTATATTCACTGCTATTTTTGAACATGGTTCACCATTGCAGAAATTTTTAATAAGCAAAATTGTGATAACTAGCTTTCAAAACGGTGAAGTATCCAAACATACCTGAATGTTACTTTTTCTTACTTGTTTAAATTGGAGGATAGCCATTATTCCTGGTAGGTACATTTCCAATAAAATTTAATACAAATGAGAAAATAGCCTCTTGAAATAAAGTCAAGTGCAGTATACAGAGATTTCACAAGGTAGATGAAATTTAACAAAGCAAAGAGACTTGCACTTAATTGTTTTCACAGTTTTGTTCCATGTATATTTAAACATACAGTATATATAAACAAATCAGTGGTTTGATTTACTGTTAACATTGGTAGAGCTTTTCTGCTAATGGCATAACTCTTTCAGACATTTAAATATTTGATATTTTATTTTATTTTTATTTTTTTGCAGTTCTTTTTTATCATCCAACGCAGCTTGGTGCAGCTACTCTGTCCTCCTCCTTGTCTCCACCGGAAACCCTTAGTATATTTGCAGATCTTCAGAGGGCAATGAAAGGTTTTGTTTTAGAATGTGACCTTCATATTTTGTATCTGGTATGTAAAAGAATAAGATGAGTTCAGTTTTTAATGAATTTAGGGAAAAAAATGTTAGATGTGTGTTACAGTTACATTTCCCCCCTTTTAAAATTCCATTGTGTCACGTTAAATATGGGAAGCTGTTACTTTGAGATTACTGTTTTTAGCATTTTAATTTGTTCTTTGTTTGCACAATTACATTTTGTTGACTTCCATTTTTTCCATTGAATGTGAGCTACAATGACAAATAATAGAACACTCCAGCTTGTTTGATTTGTAAGTGCATTCATATTTGATAGTCTTGTGAAGCATTGATAACCAATTGCCATCCATTAATTAAGTATAGAGTCTCAAACCTTTTGGGAAAGAAAAGCTCATTACGTATTTTGCTGTACCTGGCTGATAGATGATTTTTTTTTTACATGTAAACATCATCTCCTTTTGAAGTAAAATCACATTTTTTTGCCCATGATAACAAGAAAGTCCAGATTCAATCAGTTTTAATATCCACTTCAATAAAATATTTCATTCATAACTGAGCTTTTCCCAAACAGTTGGTTATAACACAACGTGAGGCACCGTGGGCATTAGTTTGTTCCTTAGCTCTAGTCAATAAAGAATAATAATAATGAAGTCTCCGTTGCTTTCCTTCTTCAAACTATATCACAGGGTTTGCTGTCACAACCATTTCAATATTTCTTTTATTAACATTTATTCTTTCATACTGGGAAAACTGAGAACTGGCAGTTGAAATTTGATCAAAAATGTTCTTAAATAAATTTAAATATTTTAATGTTATTTTTGCACATTTTTTTGAGTGAAATACTTCCGTGTTCAAGTTACATGGCCCTTGATCAAATATTCTTTCAGATGTAATCTTTTTTACTTTGTTAAAATCTGTCACAGATTTTGAAAAATAACCACTAGATATTTACAAGGCCAAATTTTTGGTTCTTAAGAGAAAGCAGATGATGTGACCAGTTTCATTGATCGGTTTCCATTCTGAGAGCACCTAATTACATAAAAGATCACATACACAAATTTTATTTATTGACTGTATTTGCAAGTGATATGTTTGTGACTGCAACAGTGACAATATAATTTCACAGGAATCCAGTTACCTTTAAAACCAATTTATTTTGCATTTTTACATAAAATTTACATTTATTTATTTGACTGTCGCCTTTATCCAAAGCGACTTACAGCATTTGAGATACAATTGATTACAACAACAACAACATTTATTTATATAGCACATTTTCATACAAAAAGTAGCTCAAAGTGCTTTACATAATGAAGAAAAGAAGAATAAAAGACAAATAAGAAATTAAAATAAGACAACATTAGTTAACATAGATTAAATTTCTTTTGTTTTCCCAATTGGAGCCCAGGCAGGTCAAGTGACTTGCTCAGGGTCACACAGTGTCAGTGGTGGGATTTGAACCCACAACTTCATGGTTCGAAGTCCAAAGTCTTAACCACTGTGCCACACTGCCTGAAATTCTTTTACTTATTTAAACTGAAAAACAGTAGATTAATTACAATCACAGTATATCCTGCAGTTCATAATACTTAGAATTTTTTTTATATAAAATAAAATGTCACATGCGCAATTGGAACACATCCACTATTTCTGGAATTATATAAGAGACTGCTTTTGTGTATGTATTCAGTAATCTATTGAAGGGACAGATTATAGAAGACCACTATATAGAGACATTGTATTTTGTACTTTCTGCGTTTAGACACCTGGTTTTCCTGGGTTAACTGAATGTGGTGTAGCAGGTGCTTTATAGCCCTGTAAAAAAGCAGTGTAGTCCTAAACTATGCTGATACCAGTAAGGTAATGGGTCTAATTTATGCAGGTTAATAACTAAACCTTGTGAAGGGGTGCTGCTCAAAAGAAGGATAGGTGAAGGGAAATTTGTAAAGTTTGGAGAACTAGATAGGAAATAACAGTAGCTATGATAAAAAATTCTTAAATGTGCAGAAACCAGCAGCTAGCTTTTCTTTATCTCATGCCTTCTTATGATACATTCACATATTCTGTAAATTCTGTATTTAAAAAAATCAGAAACGAGTATATAGTCATAAATATTGTTTTTACAGACATATGCTGTGTCCTTATTTTTGCAGGTCACTCCAGTATATGAAGAATGGACTTCAATTGATTGGTACCAGTTTTTTTGTTTGTGGGAACATTTGCCAAGCTCCATGAAGCGTGTTGCAGAATTGGTAGGAATTGAAGAAGGCTTTTTAGCTCGATCTGTTCGTGGAAAAATAATAGCTAAAACAGATAAACAGCGCAGACAAATGGCCATCCACAAAAGGTAGGATGTGTGCATTGGGTCTAAACTTACCAACACAGAATGTGAAGTAAGCCAATTAGACATATGTTTATTGTGGTGGTATTTTATTTCCAGGAGCATGGTTCCAATAAGTATTCTCAAATCCACTTAATCAAAGTCTCGGAAGATTGATACTTATCCAAACAACACTACACAAGACAGGTAACAGCCTGGAGTTGAGTACCCGCCTGTCACAGTACACATTCATGTACACACCAGTATTCACACTCAAAATGTTCCTAATGTGTAAACTTCATTTAACTTAAAATTTGCAAAGTTCATTTCTCTTTTGGATATGGTAGAAAAATTTGGCAAAGTCCACATTTACATTGTTTTTCAGTGGATTAACTCCTTTGGCATAAAAATAAAACTTGTTGGATGCTTATTTTTTATTTAAATATTATACAGTATTTGTGTAGTAATTTGCTTGGAAAGTCTTATATTCGTTTAACATATGCAATTTGTTTTTCCACTTTCTTTGTTGGATGATATGTTTATTTGGAGCATTTATAATTACCTGAGAATAGTTTAAGAGGTGTATCTCAAGATACAAGCCAGTCTTCTCATGGTTAGGAGGCATATTGAGAGATGCCATTAAACTTACATTTACATGTGACGCATCTTCGGTTGATGAAGATTGCCATAGGCAGTTATGCAAGTGGTGTAACTGAGCTATTTTTTTATGAAGAAAAACCACCCATCAGTCCGGTTTCCTAACCCGCTCAGCCAAGAAGGGTCGTGGAGCAGCTACAGTTTTCCCCAGCAATCATTGGGTTAAGGCAGCAACAACACCTGGACAGTACGCCAGTTCATCACAGAGTGAACACACATGTGCTCGCTAGGGCCAATTTAGCAATGCCAGTTCACCTAACCAGCATGTCTTTGGACACGTGGGAGGAAATCCTCATGAATAGGAGCAGAATACCTGAGATTTTAATGCTGGTTTCCTTACTGCAAGGCTATCACTGTGCCGCTGTGCAGGCCTGTTTATGAAGAAAATGTAATATAAACTGCAAATATCATGTGACTTACTATAAGTTTGCATAAGCATGCTTAGAACAACCCCATAGCCTTTTAGCCCTATAATTTTGCACAGTTTTAAAGACATATACCATTTTTTGTTTCCTTTTTTGGGGTAAAATGTATAGTTTTTCCTCAAAAACACAGCATGTTGATTGGCAATTTTTTGATATGGATTTCTCTTTTTGCTAGCAGTGGTAATATATAATACAGTAATGTATTATTTGTATTCATTTTCAGAGCATTATGTAACATCCATTTATCTAAGATTCGTTTAGTTTTAAATAATATGTTTATGTGAGCAAGTATTGTAAGCACTTGGTAATTGTTATCACATTTGGAGCAACTTCTTTGTTTTTAGCCAAAATTTCATCTTCCTGAATTCTCATGGTAGCCATATATTGTATATCCTCTTGGTAGGTAATTTCCAGCATCAAGAGTCATTTTCGAGTGTTAGAGTAGCTGCTATTTATCCTTTTTTTCCATAACCAGTCTGACAATTAAAAGTGTAATTATGCTTGTAAATGAATCACTTGTTGACATAACTAATGTTTTTAGGTCCCTAAAGCCTCTAAACATCCATCCATTTTCAAAACTGCTTATTCAGTTCAAGATCACGTTTTTGTACACATTAATACTGTGAAGTTCTCTTGAGCAGCTACTGTTAGTGTCTGTCATTAATTCTGACATACTGTAGCGTCTTTTACTATAGCAAATAACTAAAATGGACAGAACATTTCCTATTGATTGCTGACCTGTAAATAACAAAACTATTGTGAACTGCTATTTTTGAAGTATGACATAATTCATTCTTTTAGATTTCTTTCAATGAAAAAAAATAAGAGTAAGATGAGGCAATATGTTGCACCATGTATTAGAGTAATTATTGAAAGTCAGATTACCTATAATGAAAATGTGCAAGAATTAAATCACAGATATTGCAGTCTGCTCCTCTAAATCTCCCAGATTCTATAGATGGGCCACTTTGTGTTTTATATCTCACTCCCTGTCTGTTTAGATTATTGCTTGTTTTGCTGCTCTTTCTATGTTTAATGGAATCTCCAAACCTTTATAAAAGACATTTTCCAGAGTTGCTGTGATCATATTGTGTCCTGAGAATTTTCAGAAGTTTTAGTTTCCTGCATTTGCACTATATTTATGGTTTGCTACATTTCTCTGCATTTGTTTCAGATACTTTGAGAAGGGTCTGTTGGAATCAAGTTTATTCCTGATTCTGTCCAGTAGATGCATGTTTATTGTCTTGTGTACTTTGAAAGCAATACTTCATGTCATGTTTTTGCCTTTTTCTCCCACCATACCAGATTTTTCACGAGTTTGGTTTTGTTAGATCTCATAAGTGAAGTTCCTCTAGAGACAATTACAAAGAAGTACAGTTGTACCAGGGGACAGCTTCAGTCGCTGCAACAGTCATCTGGCATGTATGCAGGTAAGATAAATATTTTAAGCAACAACATAGTAATTAAAATATTTTTGCTTTTATTTAAGTAAATGTAGCATATGAGGATATATTCAATCTTGTAGTAGTGTAATATGAGTTTCTATATTCATATATCCATTTACTGTACCAGTTTAAGCCTATGGAGTTCTTGCCTATTCTGGCAGCATAGGGACAAAGCCATTCACCAACTTTAGATGAGGTGCAAATATTCCACAGGCGGGCACTATATGACTTTTGATGACTATTAATCAATAACACACCCACCCAAGAGGACGCCATAATAATGTACAATTGTGATGATTAATATTTAATAAGATACTCACCCAGGAGGATGCCATAATAATGTAGGATTTGATAAAGAATTACAAACGTGGTTAATTAATTAACAGTTTTGCCTTCGGCAGTACCAGTAATCATGGAGCGCAAACGCTAATATCGGCAGAGTTTCTTTGCAGCTTCTGTCGATTTTCATAAAGCATTCATCTCCGTTGATCGAGCTGCCCTGTAGGACATCCTGAGACTTTGTGGGATCCCCTCATGGTTGCTGGATATCATGGCCAGCCTGTACACTGTGAATGCTTTGCAGAGTGGAAGCAGAATCTCTGTGTTTTACCCTGTTGATTCTGGAGTTCGTCAGGATTGTGTTCTTGCTTCTACTCTGTTCAATGCTTTCATGGACTTGGTGTTGGGCAAGGTTGTGGGATCCAGTGGCTGTGGGGCATCTGTTGGTGAAGAAAGATTCACTGATCTCGACTTTGCTGACGATGCTGTGATCTTTATGGAGTCAATGGAGGCTCTGATCAGAGCACTCAAGAGACTGAGCGAGGAGTCTGAGTGTCTGGACTTGAGTGTCCTGGGTAAAAACTAAGAACCAGACCTTTAATGACCTCTTGGGCACAGCCATCAGCAGTGTGTCTGTCTGCAAAGAGAGTGTTGACCTTGTCAGGAAGTTTACTTACCTCGGGCTGTGAAATTCATGTCTCTGGCGACTCTTACTATGAAGTCAGTAGACAGATAGAGAGAGCATTGTGGGTCATGAGGTCGTTGGAAAGGGGTGTGTGGTGCTCCAGATATCTATGCAAAAGGACAAAGGTCCAAGTCTTTAGAGTCCTGGTGCTTCCTGTCTTGCTATATGGCTGTGAGACATGGATGCTATTCTGTGACATGAGACGAACACTGAACTCCTTTAGTACTGTGTCTCTTCAGAGAATCCTTGGGTACAGCTTTGTGTCAAATGAGCGGCTGCTCACAGAGTCATGAATGAGGCACATTACCTGTATTGTGAGGGAGCGTCAGTTATGGCACTACGGCCATGTAGCACTATTCTCCGAGGGTGATCCAGTTCGCAGGATCCTCATTGTTGAGGACCTGAGTGGCTGGACCAGGCCAAGGGGACACCCATGTAACACCTGATAGATGCAGATAGATAGATAGATAGATAGATAGATAGATAGATAGATAGATAGATAGATAGATAGATAGATAGATAGATACTTTATTAATCCCAATAGATGGTCATTTCCGGAGCGTGGGACTGGACCACATGTCTGCCTGGGAGATTTCTCACCAGGATCCTGAGCTGTTTCATTGTGTAGTGGGTGCAGCAACACGCTGTACCAGTGCATGCTCCCCAACCTGACCTGACTTGAGTACCAGTAATTGATCCAATAATTCAGCAAGGCTTCTTCGTTATTCACCTTACCTTTCTCTGTAAACACTTATCCTCCTTTTCATAACACTATGATGGTCATTAAGTCTCTAGATTTGTACACTGTATAGAAACTTAATTGCTAGATCCAAATTAAATTGCACTAATAGCATCCAGTCCAAATATGACTACAGTGTGATGTTCTTGAATAAAATATTCCTCATATATAGTAAATGTTCTGGATTAGTCAGATGCAGAAGCATTTCTTCTAACTTAGATGCCAGTTTTATGATGGGTATGATTTGTTAAGTCATTTTATTTCCAGAGCTTTCTTGTTTTCAAATGACAAGAAAAAAATACACATTTTTGTTGGAGCAGACTCCAAGCCCAAAAAATCTAATAAGGCCACATTTGTACCAAAAAGGGTGCTTTATTCACAGGATAAACAAAAGAAACAAGGGGAATGCAAAATAGTAAGAAACTAATAGCCCCAGTTCCCCTCTGGGCTTTTACAACCTTACAAACCTCGTCCTCTTAATACTAGGAACTACAAGGGGCTTTTAAGCTTCCTAGATCAGGAATGGTCCAACTTCTAGCAAGCTTCCTAAACCCCACATCTTCCTTAAAGGCCAAAACCAACCTCAGGACATTTTTCCATTGTAATGATCGTGTGGGAGCCACATAATAGCCTGGGAGAGGGAGACTGTTCAACTATGGTTTTTGGTCCCTCATTTTTTTTGTAGTCACATCTATGCCCTGGGAGTAATTAGCTCTTGGCCTCAAGCTATTATATTGAGGACATTCAGAGTTTTTCCTGACTTGTCACAATATGAGCATTGAATAATGAGCATGGAAATTTTAAATTTATTAAAAACTAGCAAAATACCCGCGCTTCGCAGCGGAGAAGTAGTGTGTTAAAGAGGTTATGTAAATATATATATGTACATAAACATATATACATATATATACATATCTACATATACACATATCTACATATATACATATACATATATATCTACATATACACATCCACATATATATACATATATATATACACATATATATATACACATACATATACACACATACATACACACACACATACATATATACATATACACATACATACATACACATATATATATATACATACATACACACATTTATCTATATATATGTAAAGGAGAGTTGGGATCCGAGAGACTGTGTTTGTGGAGGGATGGTGAGTTAAGGCGGGTGTTGGAGTCACGTGATCATCTCCCCTCCCATTCACCTCATTTCATTCACTTCATTTCGCTCCGAGCTGAGCTCCGCAGCTGGCGCGGTCTTGCTGTTCTTGATTTGCTTTTCACATGGCCAACTATACGTTGCATGCTCAAGAGTAAGCTCAGCGCACAACTTGGTCATATTACAATCGGAGGGGCGAACTGACAACATGGTATACAAAGAGATCCTTAACAAATAATTATTGGTATAATTTTCCTCAGTTTATTATTTAAAATTTTAAAGCAGTACTTTGCCGCTGCGAAGCGCGGGTATTTTGCTAGTACAGTAATCTCTCCTCCATCGCGGGGGTTGCGTTCCAGAGCCACCCGCGAAATAAGAAAATCCGCGAAGTAGAAACCATATGTTTATATGGTTATTTTTATATTGTCATGCTTGGGTCACAGATTTGCACAGAAACACAGGAGGTTGTAGAGAGACAGGAACGTTATTCAAACACTGCAAACAAACATTTGTCTCTTTTTCAAAAGTTTAAACTGTGCTCCATGACAAGACAGAGATGACAGTTCCGTCTCACAATTAAAAGAATGTAAACATATCTTCCTCTTCAAAGGAATGCGCGTCAGGAGCAGATGTCAGAGAGATAGAGAAAAGCAAACAAATCAATAGGGCTGTTTGGCTTTTAAGTATGCGAAGCACCGCGGCACAAAGCTGTTGAAGGCGGCAGCTCACACCCCCTCCGTCAGGAGCAGGGAGATAGAGAGAGAGATAGAGAGAGAGAGAGAGACAGTTTGTTTTTCAGTCAAAAATCAATACGTGCCCTTCGAGCTTTTAAGTATGCGAAGCACCGTGCAGCATGTTGCTTCAGGAAATAGCTGTACAGAAGGTAGCAACGTGAAGATAATCTTTCAGCATTTTTAGACGAGCATCCGTATCATCTAGGTGTGCGAACAGCCCCCCTGCTCAATCCCCCTATGTCAGGATCAGAGAAAGTCAGCGCAAGAGAGAGAGAGAGAGAAAAGTAAGTTGGGTAGCTTCTCAGCCATCTGCCAATAGCGTCCCTTGTATGAAATCAACTGGGCAAACCAACTGAGGAAGCATGTACCAGAAATTAAAAGACCCATTGTCCGCAGAAATCCGCGAACCAGCAAAAAATCCGCGATATATATTTAAATATGCTTACATATAAAATCCGCGATGGAGTGAAGCCGCGAAAGGCGAAGCGCGATATAGTGAGGGATTACTGTGTATATGTATATATATGTGTATATATATATATATATATATATATATATATATATATATATATATATATATATATATATATATATATATATATACTAGCAAAATACCCACGCTTCGCAGCGGAGAAGTAGGGTGTTAAAGAGGTTATGAAAAAGTAAAGGAAACATTTTAAAAATAACGTAACATGATTGTCAATGTAATTGTGTTGTCATTGTTATGAGTGTTGCTGTCATATATATATACATATACATATACACATATATTATATAATATATATATATATATATATATATATATATATATATATATACACACATATACAGATATATCATATATACAGTATATACATATATTATATATACATATACACATATATTTTATATATATATATATATATACACACATACATATACACACATACATGCACTTACAATAACATAGAAATAAATATAAACAACATTAACATCATTATCATATGAGAATATGAAGTAATATATAAGAAGCACATTTCATATAAATATAAATTATTAAACAGTAAAATCTTCTTCTATAATTTGCTACCGTGGCTATTCGTTTGTCTGTCCAGGATTTTAAATCACCTGTAGCTCGCAAACCGTTTCACCTATTGACTTGAAATCTGGTACACATATAGTACGTCACGTCTGCTATCCGCTTTATGGGTGATGATTGTATTACTCATTTTATCTTTATTTTATTTTATTGTAGAATCATCTCCTATCTGCGCACACCAGGGCGGCCGTGGGCGGATGCGTATGGTGTATTCACTCCATGTTATCGTGCATTGCGCTGTCACTGGTATTTTCATAAAAGAATTTGAACAACATATAAGAAGCGTATAAATTATTAAACAGTAAAACATTAACATTTCAGAAGTAGAGTTACATTGAGTACTACTGCAGTGCCTTCGGGTATACCTCATTTTTTCTTTGCCCATTACATGCTTAAATGTATACATTTTTTGGTGTACCTACCCGAGAACACGTGACATATAACCGACTGTGGGAGAAGCATGGATTTTAAACACACGTTGAGTTCATCTGCTGGTCTCCCTCGTGGAATAACTGGTAATGTTTGACTAAAATCTACAGCGAGTAAAACGACATTACCTCCTTTTTTTTTTTTTTTTTACGATCTCTGAGATCTTGCTTTTTTCGGTTCAAGGCTTCATAAGCTCTTTTATGTTCCATGGTGTACTTATCCCAAACCATCATCTTTGAATGTTGCAAGACTTTCGCCTTGTATGTAGATCGGGGTAATTACATTCATTGCATTCCTAGTCTGAATCACAATCTGATTGTATGGGTGGTTACCTGGCAGGTAACGCTTATGCTTGGTCATCAAGTCGTCTAACATCCGCTACGTGCCCTCTTTTAATTGCGAGAAGCAGATATATATAGCCAAATTCTCGCGCTTCGTTGCGGCGAAGTACTGCTTTTAATTTTTTATTAAGAAGAAAAGAAAACCTTTTTAAACGGATCGAAAATATACCAATAACAATTTGTTAAGGATCTGTTTTTTTGTGAAGCTCCCTTTTCACAGCTGTCGTGCTACGGCGTGTGTTTCGTTTATTTGACAGTATGTAAATCGTGGTAATTACATTCATGGCATTCGTTTTCTGAATCACAATCTGATTGTATGGGTGGTTACCTGCCAGGTCACGCTTGTGGTTTGTCAGCAAGTCGCCTTACGTCTGCCACGTGCCCTCTTTCTGTTCCCAGAAGCAGATCATAGAATGGTTTTAATAGTTTACTTTCAAATAATGCAAAGAGTATGCGACATGTGTTTCTCCCTAATTCTGGGCTCATCAGGCGTACACACTCACTGCATCCCCTCTCGGGAATCTAATCTCTATCGTCAGCGCCAGAGGTGAAGCCCCTAACGTTGCGCTACAGCGTGTGGTTCGTTTATACCTCGTGTCTTCTCATTAAACTTTTATCTTGCGAATATGTTATTGCAATCCGCAGCGGGAGCATTTCTATAAACTTAATTTAAACTTACGTTTTACACCGTGCTTTTTTCCCTTATGAAGATGCTTGTATGCTTCACTCGCTCGCTTCTTATTGTTTCGCTCCCTTCTCAATTGTTTAATGAATTTTTTGTTCTTCGCGGTTTGCGGCTCTTCCTTCATTTCTCCCTACTGCGTTCTTTTATCTCGCGAATATGTTATTGCAATCCGCAGCGGGAGCGTTTCTATAATCTTAATTTAAACTTACGTTTTACACCGTGCTTTGTTTCCCTTATGAAGATGCTTGTATGGTTCACTCGCTCGCTTCTTATTGTTTCGCTCCCTTCTCAATTGTTTAATGAATTTTTTGTTCTTCGCTGTTTGCGGCGCCAGAGTTGAAGCCCCTAATGTTGCGGTCAGCAAGTCGGCTAACATCTGCCATGTGCCGTCTTTCAGTTGCGAGAAGCAGATCATAGAATGGTTTTAATAGTTTACTTTCAAATAATGCAAAGAGTATGCGACACGTGTTTCTCCCTAATTCTGGACTCATCAGGCGTACACACTCACTGCATCCGCTCTCGGGAATCGAATCTCGAACGTCAGCACCAGAGGTGAAGCCCCTAACATTGTGCTACGGCGTGTGGTTCGTTTATACCTCGTGTCTTCTCATTAAACTTTTATCTCGCGAATATGTTATTGCAATCCGCAGCGGGAGCGTTTCTATAAACTTAATTTAAACTTACGTTTTACACCGTGCTTTTTTCCCTTATGAAGATGCTTGTATGCTTCACTCGCTCGCTTCTTATTGTTTCACTCCCTTCTCAATTGTTTAATGAATTTTTTGTTCTTCGCTGTTTGCGGCTCCTCCTTCATTTCTCCCTACTGCGTTCACAGTCTTTTCACGTGATTACGTGGGAGGCGTGATGACGTGACACTCAACTCCTCCTCCCACGGCCATCGAGCTGCCGTCCATTACAGTATATTGTGAAAAAAGAGGTTCCAGTTATGACCATTACGCGTTGAATTTCGAAATGAAACCTGCCTAACTTTTGTAAGTAAGCTATAAGGAATCAGCCTGCCAAATTTCAGCCTTCCACCTACACGGGAAGTTGCAGAATTAGTGATGAGTCAGTCAGTCAGTCAGTCAGTCAGTGAGGGCTTTGCCTTTTATTAATTAGTATAGATATCTCTAAATCCCCGCGAAGTACTGCTTTTAAATTTTTATTAAGAAGAAAACCTTTTTAAATTGAGGGAAAATATACCAATAACAATTTGTTAAGGATCTGTTTTTTTGTGAAGCAGCCTTAACACAGCTTTTCCACTGTTTTATAAACGAACGCCATATAAGGTCTTCCTTTTTCCTTGCTTCGCCAAGGAAGGAGCCTTTTTATTAAATCCAAGGGTTCTTCGCTTTTTTTTTTTTTCTTTTTTTACGATTGTTATAGTTCTGTTTGTATACCACGTTGTCAGTTCAGCACTCCGGTTGTAATATGACCAAGCTGTGCAAGCACACTCTTGAGAATGCAACGTATAGTTGTACAGGAGAAAAGCAATCTTGCCTGAAATCAATGGCAACCTTTTGTAGGTCTATGAACTTAATTTAAACTTTAGGTTTACACGGTGCTTTCTTTCCGAAGTACCTGCACTTATGAATATGTCTGTATGCGTCAGTTGCTCAAATCCCTGCACTTCGCACCGGCGAAGTACTGCTTTTAAATTTTTATTAAGAAGAAAAGAAAACCTTTTTAAATTGAGGGAAAATATACCAATAACAATTTGTTAAGGATCTGTTGTTTTGTGAAGCTGCCTTCACTCGAGTGATCACTTCGAGCTGACTTGCTGGCTAACCATAAGTGTTACCTGGTAGGTAACCACCCATACAATCAGATTGTGAATCAGACTACGAATGCCGTGAATGTAATTACCCTGATCTACATGCTGTCAAATAAACGAACCACACGCCGTGGCGCAATTTTAGGGTCTTCGCCTCTAGTGCTGACGTCCGAGGTTCGATTCCCGTAAGGGAGTGAAGTGAGTGGGTGGTTACCTACCAGGTAACGCATATGGTTGGCCAGCAAGTCAGCTAACATCAGCCACGGTGCCTTCAGTTGTGAGAAGCAGATCATAGAATGGTTGAAAATAGTTTACTGTCAAATAATGCAAAGAGTACGCGACACGTGTTTCCCCCTTATTCTTGGCTCATCAGGCGTACACACTCACTGCACTCGCTTACGGTAATCGAACCTCGGACGTCAGCGCTAGAGGGGCTTCGCAGCGGTGAAGTATTGCTTTTAAATTTTAATTAAGAAGAAAAGAAAACCTTTTTAAATTAAGTCTTAAAAAGAGGTGTAAAGATATTGACAATAAGCTACGCAAACCCACCAAGACATGCAATCGTTTCAATCAAGGCGCGAGTCGAAAAACACCATTCTATACTATTAGTTAACGATTAACACATTTCTATATGTATTGTAAGCATACAATACAACTGATAATATGTTGCGCTTATTTATCTGGTGTACCGACATTTTTGCGCGGTTAACGGCTGAAATCTAACGTGGTTTGTGCCCTTCAGAATGAAAACAGTTTGCATTTACCTTTTTAATAAAAGGCGAGCTTTTAAGCCTGAGAAATCACCCCGTAAATGCACACGTTTAATTGCACATGTGTTAATATGTATGCTTACACAGTATTAAAAGACACTCAACAATTAACGTCATTTACCTTCGTTCCCACGTTTTACTCGTGCTGTAAATCTCTTCCTTGTTTTCAGTTCACGTGATTACGTAGGAGGCGTGATGACGCGATATGTGACTCTGCCTCCTCCATTAGAGTATATGGACAAAAAACAGGTTCCAGTTATGACCATTCATTACGCGTAGAATTTCGAAATGAAACCTGCCTAACTTTTGTAAGTAAGCTGTAAGGAATGAGCCTGCCAAATTTCAGCCTTCTACACGGGAAGTTGGAGAATTAGTGAGTCAGTCAGTCAGTCAGTCAGTGAGGGCTTTGCCTTTTATTAGTATAGATCAAGTACTGAAATTTTCATTTGTAATTTTATATTATTTCTTTTTACAAATTTGTTCGCTTCCATTTTGTGAAACAAATGCCAATGTCTTCTGTGACTCTGTTAATATGATGACTTACTTTGTCTTTTTAGTGAAACAGCAGGACCACTCCACTAACATATAGCAGTGAGGGCAACTTGTGACGTTGCCTTTGATTCAAAATACATTACATTTCATGCATATAGTATGCTTGTACACAATAGCAGGAAGTCAGATATGGCAGTGGTTTTAAATTGATGTTTCATTTTTAGGTTAGTGTGTTCTCAAAGTACCTCCCCCCATTGTGAACCTGAAGAAATCATGTGGACCACTTGTACTCCAATTATACAAAAGAAATACAAATGATTATAATATCCTGTCAACTTCTAATTTGTCATGAGAAATATCTGCCAAATGTGCATTTTTCATGCAAGTTAAGTTAGAAAATACAGTATTTTTAGCCAGGTTTCATTATTTTCCTACTTTTATCTGTTTTGCAGAACTACATTATCAAACGATAATTGGTATTTTCAGATCACATATGTCATATAAGCATCCAGTAATTTTAACAACATCAAAGTAGCCACCTTTTGCTGAATTAACAGCCAAACTGTGGTAACCCTTTTGATTCAGAATCCCAGTCACTCTATGCAAGTCACCATCTCTAGACCATAACACTTCCTCCTCCATGTTATTCAGTTGGTGTTACACACTGAGGAAGCATCTTTTGACCAGCTCAACAGCAGTCAAACACCCTGCTTGATGAACCGAAAATTTCAAATTTTGATTCATTGGTCCATAAGACTTTCTTCTTATCAGCAGTAATCCACAGCTGATATTTTAAGGCCCTATTTTGCCCTTTAAGGAATGGCTTTCTTACTTCCAATCTCTCTGTCAAACCTGCAGCACAAGGTCTCTTCTTCAGACTAGCTTTTTTCACCCACTGTTAAGGTGTACTTGAAGCTGTTATGCTGCCACACAAGCTGGTGAGCCTCAGAAACTTTCTGATTGGGTTGTGACATTGTGTCTACCAGATCTCTTTCTATCAAGAGTTTCTTCCAGTTTATAATTGCCTTTGGATTGTGTAGATAGATAGATAGATAGATAGATAGATAGATAGATAGATAGATAGATACTTTATTAGGACACCATACTCACTGACACTTTGATTTTCTTTGCAATTTCTCTAAATGAAAGGACTGCACTTATAAGGGTAATAATGATCTGTCTCATTTCATTTGTTAATTGTCATCTTCTTGCCATCATCACTGGAATTTACAACTTTCTACAGTGTAATGTTGTCCAACCAGTACTTCAGAGGGTATAGTAACACAGTGTGTTTCACTTAGGGTTTTGAAGTAATGAACAGAAGTTGGGACACCTGTGCAAATTGTTTGCTTCTACTTGAAAGGCTTAATGTAATAGCTGCAGAACATCTATAGGTTGTAACCTGTTTGTTGAAAAAGAAAGCCCATTTGTAATACTCTGAAATTTCCTTTTTTCAGTTTTTCTACTCTAAGCTTTAAATTTAAACCACTGGCAGTTTACTGCATACATTTTCACCATTTTAGGTTATTCATTGCATTTCAAATGATTAAATTTGAAGAAAAAATAGAAAAATTTAGGTGTTTTAGACCTTTTGACCAGTACTGTATGAGAGTAGGGTTCGTTTATATTTAACATTGGGACAATTTTAATTTCTTGTAAATGTAATAATCTGATTGCATTTAAAGACCGATTTGTTCAGGATTTCTGTTACTGATTACTTTCTAATATTTGTTTGTTTAGATAATGTTTTTGTTTACTAAGTTTTTCTTTTTGTTAATGAAGGAAGATAAAATTAACATTGATGGCAATTGCATTTCACACCATTAATATGTAATTGTAATTATTTTATGCATATACAGTATTTGCTGTAGTGCACTTTTTCCAACCCCTTTCATAAAAAAAAACTCTACAGTGAAATAAAATAAAAGTTGAGTTGAGTGGTTGAGAGAGTACAAAATATCAAGAAAAATAATTCAAACAAGAAAAAGGAAAATGCAACCAACCCAATGGAGAATCAATTATAAAAGTGTAAATAACAAGAAAATGTAACCAAAATAATACAAAGGACAACATGAATCTAAATCTTTTTTTTTCTGATTGAATCTAAACAGTAATAGTTTCCCTTCTTAAAATGATTAGCACCAATCAATCTGTTATTTGATCAGAGTATATGTTAGTGGACAATATACTATTTTTTATTTATTTTTTGTACTTTATTAAATTTGAGATTTTGGTTTTGTTTGTACCAATGTTTTCAATGTTGCTTCATAAAATAAAATAAAACTGTTATTAAAATAATACTAATGGCAAGAAGCATTGCAAAAACATTTTTATTTAAGAAGATTGCCATGTGCATTTTGTTCATAAACATGCAAATAAAATAAGCTGTCTTAAAAAATGTATATTAGCATAAGAGAGAGTTAATTTGAAGTGTTTGTTTGGACTTTTAATTGTTTGACTACCTTTGATTCAGGGACTTTTACTAAGTGTATTATTTTATATTTATCATGACTGGCTTTTCTAATTAATAGTGGAAAATAATTGAACAGATATATTTGAATCAAATTTAAAAGAGGGGAGAAACAGATCCATGTATTTTAAAAAAAAAAAAAAAAAAAAAAATTTATTTGATACATTACCTGTTTTATTCTTGACTCGGATAGGGCTAAGGACTTGTGTGACTATTGGCCTGTAAGAATGACTTACACAAATGAATACAGCCACAAACACCAGTTTAAAGACTATATTACTGATGTTTGCCAATTGTACTGTATCTAAAATAATTATCTCCACTTCACAAACAACTTTTATTACATTAACAGCTATATCATATAACTAACTAAAGTTTATGTGGCATAGTTCATTTTTCTGTGTTTCTGTAGGATGAAAGTGCACATTTTAGTGGTTTCACATAAATGTAATTTGAGGGGATGGGGTGCATTTGCTTGACATCAAGCTCTGAAACTACATTAAAAGAGACACCTTACTCAAGTTAAAAGTGACAATAATTACTAATGTTATATTCTTGTATTAATAGGTATGGTGACAGTTTTCTGCAATCGTCTAGGGTGGCATAACATGGAGTTACTTTTATCACAGTTCCAGAGTCGACTTAACTTTGGCATTCAGAGAGAGCTATGTGACCTTGTTAGGATTTCGCTTTTAAATGCTCAAAGAGCAAGAGCACTCTACAATGCAGGATTCATCACTGTTTCTGAGGTGGCCAGAGCAAGCATTATGGATGTGGAAGCTGCATTAAAAAAAGCAGTTCCATTTAAAAGGTAATTTATAGAAAGAAGGTCTATGTTTCGTTCCTATTGTTAGAAGATTATTTTATAGAAGAAAGGACTAATTTCAGTTTTATTTCTTTAACTATATGATATCTTGAATTTTGTTATGATATACTTCTTGTAGGACTTGAACATTTTTCTTTATGATAAAGTCTGTCATTTTTTTGATTAAAAACATTATACATTGTTAATGATTTAATAAAGTGTAAAGTACTTAAGTGACCCTTTTTTTCTCCTTTTGTTTTATAGCGTTCGAAAGGCAATAGATGAGAGTGAACCTGAGGTTGAGGAACGGAGGAATTCTCACTGTATTTGGGTCAGTGGGCAAAAGAGCCTAACAGAAAAAGAAGCAGCTCATCTTATAATTGATGAGGCAATAAAACTTCTGCAGCAAGATCTGGCCCTGATAGGTGTTCAGTGGAGCCCAAATATGCTCCATAGAGAATCTGAGGCTGGAAAATCCCAAGTGCCAGTTACACCAGGAAATGCAAAATTAGTTTCATTGTTTTCAACAGAAGTCAAGCATGGTTCATTTTTATCATGTACAATGAACAAAGACCAAGCAGAAACATGTAATCTGGTTAAGCAAAGCAGAACTGAAGTTATTAACGACAGTTCACTATTCAAAAAGCCATCACTTACAGTTAATAAAGGATATAACGATTCAGACACAGGTAATTTAAAAGAAATAAACAATGCCTGTAGTACAACTCATGTATTGGCTTCAACAATCAAAGGACGTTTTAATACTACATCAGATTCTGAAGGTAAATTAAAAAATAATCAGAACCATACCACAGGAGATGCAATGTCAGAGATTATAAGTGATGTCATAGAGCAAGAATCCACTACATTTCCAAATAAATTTTTGCCAGTGGCCTCTACTCCAAGCATGAAGACTTCAATTTCAGATTGTGTTAGCCAAGAAAAAAGATTAAAAAACAAAAATGTGCTTGAAACCAAAATGAAGAATGGTGAAGCCACTTCAAATGCATTGTTAATTCCATCTGATGGAAATGTCTTCACTCTTCAACATGAGATACCAAATGGAATTTGTAATGTTCAGAAGTGCAAGAGAACTAATGGAAGTCAAACTACAGCCTTGGAGAGTGGGCATATATTAGAAGTCATTGAGAAACAACAAAATTGTAAAGGTTTGGTGACTTTAGAAGACAAAGAATTAATTTCTACAGCTTGTGCATCGAAAATAAAATGCCAACAGGAAAGTGAAGTTTCTGTAGAAGAGTTAGTTTTTAAAAGTGCAGAAAAAGCCAATCAGACTAGAACTGCGAATTGCAGTTTGGATAACAAAAAGGCTTGCTGTCAGAAAAAGAGTGTTCTTTTTGCCCTAAATAAAAAAAGCAAAGAAGAAGAGAAAACAAAAATCAATGAGTTAACATCTCCAGTTCTAATTTCACAAGGTCAAATTAATAAAGGAAAGCAAAACAAATCTGAAAATGGATTAGTAAACATTGAAAATGAGCAATGTCTAAGCACTGGGGAAAGATCAAAAAAAAATTGTCAAACCAGTGATGGAGCAAGAGACATACAACCTTACCATATAGGGGGAAAGAGTATGTCACCTCCCCCACAAGAACATATGAAACATTTATCTCATTTAGATGCTGTACACAGTCTTTCCCCTGACCTGTACGTTGCAGAACTGGATAATTTTGGGGAAAGCTTTCAGTTGGATACCCAAACAGAACAAATTATTCTGCAACAAGAATTCAAGATTTTAGAACAAGGAGAATTAAATGTTAAGGAATCCAATTGTAATACAGCATCTTCCCGCTCAAGTAAACAGATAGATTTAGTTACTGAAAACGAAGATAAAACCAACATGGTAAAGCTAAAGTGTCTAAAAAACTCTAGCGTAGAAAATAATGAGTTTAACAAAAATGCATTTAAAAATTTGTCATCATCTGAGAATCTGAGAGGAACTTCAGATGTTTGTACATATAATATTTCTTTGTCTGATACACAACTGGGAAACTGTCTGGATTATAGTGCTTGGGCCCTGAGTGAACCAGGTACTTCGTCTTTTCTTCCAAAGGATAAGACAGATGTGAACAATGTTAAAGTATTGTCAGCTGATCAGCTAGTTGTGGAAGTTAGTGCTGATAACAGTCTCAATGGAAGTAGCAGCTTCTTATTTGACAGTCTATGTGAAACCCTTCAGGATGTTTCCATAGAACCAGCAAATCAAGAAAACAAAACTCAGAACCAAGATGATTATTTTATACCAGCCACAAAAGTAAAGTGTGATCCACCAGCAGATGTGCCACAGAGTCCCAAGCAATGTGCTGAATCCTCATTTAATCTATCAGACTTTGGTGATTCATTTCAAATGGATGAAGCTCCTTTTGTCAAAAGACTTAATACAGTTCTGAGCAGTGATGATGAATTAACCTCAAGACAGAATGAAGAATTGGAAACCATTGCAGTTAAGAGTTTACCAAATGAAATACCTAGATCTAAAGATAATAATGAACAGAATAATTCATTAGTTTCATTTTGTTTAACTCCAGGCATACAAGAGATTCTTGACAGATGGCAGAGTTTAGCAGGTGAAAATACTGTAAGTAATAATGAAGTGTCACCAAATCATACATTAGCAGTGCTTTCATCTGATAATGATATGGAAAGCTGTTCAGTACAGATCAACAAACAAAACAAATGTGTTCATCAGACTCCAACAAATAACGTTCTTCCAACTGAAAATAAAAATTCTCCTTCTTCTACTTCTCTTGATGTCAGCAATGATTCTGAATCAAGACCAAATAGCTGTAATGAGCTAATCCCTCCAACTCCACCACATATGGCAGTTACTCCAAAAAACGTTTCTTCAATTAGGTCCAGTAAAAGGAAAGAGAATGTTTTAACCAAGTCTTGTGCTAAAGAAGAAGGTAAAGATTACAAAATGCTGCGTACATCCAAGACATGTAACAAAGTTTTATGTTCTGGTGACAATGAAGGACTTTCCCTAAGATTGTCTCTGGAAGCTTCCCCAGAAAAATCTTTTCCCAGTAGTCCAGAAGCATTTACCATCATTGATGTAGCAAGCAATTTGTCACTGTTTCACACTTTCATCAAGGAGTGGAAATCGAAAAATAGGTTTTCATTCTCACTTTCATGTGAGAGAACTGAACATGATTTACCAATTTCATCTGCCATAGGAAGAAAATTTAAAGCAGGTGAGTTCAGAACAGTCTGTTTGTATGGTGAATTCCATTGTTATTTTTTTTTTTTTTATACAAATTCTTGCATATAATAATTCATTGACTGCTGTTCTTTATACCTGATTAGTTCGTGAATCAAGTCACTTACTATTTTTGCATGTATTGCCCTGGAATAAACAGGAAAACACAGTTTTTTTCCCACAACATGTCTAGCATTTAAATAATGTATTTTATTAATTTTAGTATGATGATGATATGTGCAGCATGTTTTTTTAAGTATACAAAAACTGTAATGTGTGTGTGTGTGATTTAGATAGTTAACTGCATTATTAACATGCCTAAATATTACAAAAATGTTTTTTTGCTGTCTCAATCTCTTTAAGACATTTAATTGTATCTGAGCATATACCATGTATTGACTTTTTTTTTTTGGTTTTCTCTCTGTAACTAAAGAATCTCGTGAGCAATCACCGAAAAAGGATGGTTGTCTTTATCAAGGAAATGAAAACTATCTTGTCACTGGCTTTTCTGTATGCTGGGGTGGAAAAGATGCCTACTATATTTCTCTTCAAGAAGAGCAACAAAACACAGGTATGGCTAGCTTTTCTCATTTTTCCACTGGTATAAATTATTTCTTGCAATAAAGTAATTGAGCTACATATATACCTAAAGTTTTATGTTAACCAGTTAACATTTGAAAAATATGTGATCAATAAGATGCATTTTCTCGCCTGCAGGTAAATTTGATAAAATGATGTGCATTACCAGAAAATCTTGCAGATTGTGTATACAGTATTACTTTGTGATTTTTTTTTTAAAATAGTGCTGCTGTCTCTGTGTATATACTGTTCATGGTCTGCTGCTGGGTCTGTACATGATGTTCCAATCTAGATTGTTAATTTTTATTAAGTACTACATGTATCTTTTAAGATACTGTAAATTTTGTAGTTTTAATTTTTTTTAACAGTTTGACATATGTTTGATTACATTAATTGTATTGATATATTTAAAATTCTATTTTAATCTAAAAATAGACTAAATAGACTTCATATGTAGACTTTAATGCTGTTGATGCACTGTCACCTTGATGTTTTACTAGAAAAAACAAGGCTATTGCTAGATTAATACCACCAATGTACAGTTAAACCACTGATCTCACCCCTGGAAAAGTTAAACTTGACGAGTCTGAGAATTTCTCTAGCAATCATGATCTAAATGACAGTCTGTTGCTGTCCAGCATAGCTTCCATTTTATATTTTTCACAAGCAATAATTTTTATCCATTTAATTTTTGCTATATTCATTTTAATGGGTAAAACACATGCATTAGAAGTGTATGTGCATATTTAAAAAAATTATTTTAAGAAATTGTGTGTAGGGGCCAAGTTGTTGAATATCAGTAATCCCAATTTCATCTACACCCCTCTGATGACCCCCCCACCAAGCCTTGTATACTGCCCGGCCATACACTAAATGCTCAAATCAGTCTTAACTGAAATTGCAGTTACTTCACTAACAAAGCATGCTTTAAGACACCACTCTCCAGAAAAGTTTTTGAGGGTTAGAAAGGTTTCCATGGAGGTGTTATACATGCTATTTCAAGACACAGATCCATACCTGAGAACATTCTTGACTTGAAGGAGGGCATGTTAAGTATGTTTTTTTTTGGGTTTTTTTTTGCTCACATTCACTGGTAACCCAATTAGACACTTTTTAAACTACAAGAAAAATTTTTTAATAAAAATACTTTACCACAGAACAGTTTCTGGTGCCAAGTTAATATACACCGTATACAGTATACTCGTCCTACCAAGGGAGAACTTGCAAACTTCACATAGAAAATTACAAGGGCATAGAAGTCAGACCCAAACAATCTGGTGAATACTGACAAAAATGGGCTGGGGGGACATTACAGTGATAATTCACAATCCAATATCAACCATTACACAAACCACCTCAGGTGAATGACCAGTAATTAAGGCCGTCTATGGAGCACAAAATTTGATACAAGAAAAAATCATCGGCACTCTTAAATGTTATATGTATGATTAAGTTAATATTTTGATATTGGCACATTTTTACTGTATAATGCTTGAAATTATATGGCATTTTCATAATTAATAATATCATGAGCAAAATTTTAACATTTGTTATGTATGCTTCTAATTTTGCAGCTTTGATATTTGCAAGTTATTCAAGTAATGTATAATCTCAATATTGTTTTGTTAGGTGTATATGCCATTAATGTTATTAATTGTTCTATTCACAGATGTGAGTGCTAGTTTAGCCCCACCGCCACTGGACCAAAACTTGCCAGTTAAAGACCGAATTAAACAAATTCAGTCTGTGTTACAAAGTGGTGTATCCATGACATCTGGAAAGTCAATCATAACTTATGACTTTAAGGAACAGTATAAAGTGCTCCTTGTGGCATGTGGCCTCTCTTTAGAAGGAAAATTTGAAGATCCTAAGGTATTTTTTTGTCCTTTTATTTTGTAAGATAATATAAAACAAAGATAACTGTCATTTGATGACTGTAACAGATATTAAATATTCTTTAATTAATTTGACATTTTTTATCAATATAGCTCATTCATGGAACTATCTAAACTTACATGTAAATAAAAAATATATAATATCATTTCTTTGTTATGTTATTTACAGTATGCTAGTTCTAACTATGAAATGTATGGCATAGAATAAAGATAAGTATATACTAATTTGTGATATAATTGCTTTAGACATACTGTATGTATTCATGAATGTGATTCTGAACTGTAATACTTTTTATTTTTTTAGATTTTAAAATATTAACTATTGTATTTCAGTCCTGCAGTATTTTATAATGTATTACCCCCTATTTATTTAACTGAGATCAAAGTTAAAGTCCTATCAATAAAGGCAACATGGTGTCACTCTGTTGCGCTAAACTAAATTCTTCCCACTTAAATGTTTTTAATTGTCAAAATGAGTTTCAAATGTCTCTGCAATTTCCAACATTAAGAATGAAAATTATCATTCACAATACACACAATGGCACATGATTTAAATGTGTGCCCTGTTAAGTTCTGCATTTGAAATTATTTTGCCTAAATAAATGTACATCTGTCTGTTGAGTATTTAGACCTTTAACGTGCTGTTTTCACAATAAATCATTAATCTTGTATACACAAGTGAAATCTGGCAAGCACTGTTGATGTCTTAAATATTGTTAAAAATTACAGATAATTAACCATTGAGAGAAAACCACCTGTGAAGCTTTGCATAACCTAATATTAATTTCAAGAACATTAGATTCTTTTGCTCCAGGAGCTTTGTTGTAGCTCTGTCCAGATTTACACTTCATACACTATTAAGCATTGACCAGTCAGGATGGGAGCAAACAAAGCCTCACTAGATCATGTGATTACTGTAGCCAAATGTGATACTGTATATGATTTCAGCTGAAGTTTTTAGCCTCTTTGCTTTCTCTTTTATTACAGTATGTCAGTTTGTGAAGTTTAAATTCAGTATTAACCAGGCTTCAAACTCTCCCGTCGCTGGTAAGACAGTCCCAATTATAAGTGTGCCAGAGTACTTGATTTTAAAATGGCAATACTTGCCAATAACAATTTTCATATTAAGCTGTTTTTTCGCTATAATAATTTGAAAATCAAAGTGAGCCTAAACAATACACTTAAATATACACAGAACATTAGGTATAGAAATCTCTGCAGCAGGGCTTACACTTGCATTGTGCCATCTTTTGAAATGTGTGGAATGCATTTTTGTTATACAAGAACTAGTACTGCATCACTTCTACATTTCCATAGATGGCATACCACACAAGCTACCATTGTTGCATAAATCATTACATGGTACAATTTGCAAAAAATAAAAAGTATTTTAGTACTCTTGTTTTATCCAACCTGTAATTTTTTAAATTAGCATAGTTTTAAA
This sequence comes from Erpetoichthys calabaricus, assembly GCF_900747795.2. Lineage (NCBI taxonomy): Eukaryota > Metazoa > Chordata > Cladistia > Polypteriformes > Polypteridae > Erpetoichthys > Erpetoichthys calabaricus. Next base: position 216,581,340 of record NC_041397.2, on the reverse strand, counting down.
TAGACATCATAAACAAAAAAGAACAAGGTATATTGTTCAAGAGTTTCTAAAATTCATATTTAACTGTTGAAGAATTAGTATTTGATTTAAAATTGATAATCACTTAAATTAATACAAGATTTAATGTTATGTTTTAATATATTATAAAAGATAACTAGCAATGAAAATGCTTTTTTCAACTGTAATTTATAAGTTACTTTATATGTTATTTTTCTTTAATTCTTAATAGGTTGCCTGTTGGCTTTTGGACCCTGGATCTAAAGAACGAACACTCCACAATATGGTTACAAACTACATCCCACAAGAGCAGCATTTGCTGGAGGGGATTGGTCCCGGACAAGGTATAAAGAGTTTGGGAATGATGACCAAAACGGAATACTCTGGCCGCTTTAGAGCATCCTTAGAATCTGTGCTTACATTTAGCATTATGAATCAACTTAATATCTTGGTAGAGAAGGACAAAATGCAAGGTAAGTTATCTTTACCTACCTTCAAATTATCTTTCTAAAATTATTGTTTTTTATTCATGTTCAGTAGGTTATCATTTTAACAATATGTATTTTTTATATTACTCTAAGTTCCATGGACTTTATCAAATCTCTATAGATCATGAATGGGAATGGTATAATAGATTGGACAATTGTGAGACCTGGTAATTGTCTAGTGGTGGTATTCCTTTGCTCTTTCTTTATCCTAACCAACAGTATTAAAACTTCCTTATAACAATTATCACCAGCATCATCCCTCTCTCACCTCCTTGAAACTAGCATTTACCTTTTTATATCAAGAAGGCTGTCTGGCATCACAAAGATCAATGATTCAGACCCTAATTAATTAAATTATTTACACACCTGACAAACAAATCACTAAGGCATTGTTGATGGTAGCTGCAGAAAAGGTGCTCTAAGGTTAGCATGATATACTGTACTATAAATTTCTCTGGCCATTAGCTTTTTTATAGCAAACTCAATGTATAGCCCTATTGTAGTGATTTTATTGTCAATGAACATGTGACACTAATCATTTGGCAATGCTGATTTTACTTCCCTAATGAGTCATGTGATTAGTTTCATGGAACTGAGCTGTTGAGAACTGGATGTCTTCTAAAAGTATATAAAGTTTTCATTTGCTGTGGTCTCCTGAATTTTCAGTCAATAATATGTGAATTTAAAGAGCTAAGTATACAAAAAAACAAATTTTTGTCTACCAGAATATAAAGATAACACAACCCAATTGTTTTCTTACTATTTGTGTCCATTCTGCAGAGAGAAGAATAAGCTACATAAACTAGTAATATCATCCCACAGTTTATTTGGTTCCTGCTTAAACAAGGCAGGGACAGGTTTTGTGATACAGTAAAACCTTGATTATCCATCAGGGGTCAGGACTGAGGCCATGATGGATAAGAGAAAAGACGGATAATGAAACGACTACATTAAAAATGTTATACAGTAGATTATTTATTTACAAAACAAAGCTATACAGTATTAACAAAATATAATATAGTTTTAACAAAATTATTTAATTCATATAATATTGTAACAACCAACGTAATAAGCAAATACAACTCAGGGGTACTGGAGTTTTCTATGTTTTACTTGGGATCTTTGTTCTGTAACAAATGGTGCCCTGTCTTATACGCCGTTATCTAAGTTACAGAGCACACCTCCCAAACAATAAAAGAAAGCTTTCCCTACCAATTAGTTTAGCTCCAGTCACTTACATTCTTTTTTTTCTGTATATTGCAAACACTCCTGTTTATTGTCTCCTGACTCCCTACTCAAAACTTCCTTATGCCACACCTTCCTTTTTCTCCTAACTTCTCCTGGCCACTCATCTCCTAAGAGGCATGTCCACCCCTTACAGAACAGAATCCCTTCATCTAGTCCCATCACTTACAGCATTCATTCCACCCTTTCAGCTCCCTTTACAGCACATCACAAGCTGCCTGCATGTCACAATATGTTAACAAAACATAATATAACAGAATTTAAAAAGAAAATTACAATACAGAAGAATATTAACATTAATACAGAATAATATTAACTTCAGCAGTTTCCATCAATACATTTTTCAATTTTGTCAGTATCGTGCTTTATATCGTTCACTGTTCTTCCTACTCCATAAACTGAAGCAATACTTGAAACACTTTCGCCATTTTGTAAATGTTCAATAATTTCAAATTTTGTGACAATTCCAACACCACACGCATTTGTTTATTGGCCATAACAATGTATATTAGATTAATTATAACAAAAGAGAAAAGTTACGAAACGCTATTAAAACTGAAAGTATGTAACTAACGCTCTGGTGCTGGGAAAATGCAAAGCTCAAAGTGTACTGCATGGCAGTAGTAATACAGTAAGAGGTAGGCCCTGGCATACGCAATGTTTTTTTTGGCCCTGATGGTTAAAAGGAGACTGACGGTTAATTGAGCGACAGATAATCAAGGTTTTACTGTACTTTGAAAATATGTAAATAAACAAAAGGTATGTAATAGACAGAGGATATGATAGTGATGCAAAGATTCAAAACGAATGAAGTTCCCTTCAAGTGCTGAGTAAATAAAATTTTTTTGTTGCTTTTCTTCATGCAAATGAAAATATTTTAACATGAGGAATGGTTACAGAATCATTTGAGTGTGGATTGTTGTTGCCTAATTTCAACAAAAGTATTTGGAATTACTGTTTGATGCATTCAGAAGCACTTTGGGCATTTTTTTTACTTTTCAGTTATGCAGATTCTTGACGTTTTTAGTTGGTATATAGTTTTATCTCATTAAAAGTTGAAACTTTTTGGTATGTGTGCTTGAATCTATTTACTTAGTATCAAATTGCTACATATGATAATAGATAAACCGTTTTATGTTGCAAAGACAAATAGATGAAATTAGATTAACAGAAGGAATTCATAAAGATGGTGGTGAAAACTGTTGGAGGATTTTCAAAGCAAGGGAGACAAAGCAATTTTAAGTAGCAGAGTGAGGAATTGCTCTGCAAAAGATGGAAATGGACTGTTCTCACTTTAACACAATGATCTGCAACATGCTAAATGCACTGGTTGTTCCCAAATGTGGTTTAAGCATGCTGGAATTATGTAATGAAAACCTATTCTTTTGAGCTTTTTTTAATAGTGATTTTGTATTTTGTTTTAAATTATGTATTCTTAATTGCCACTTGCACCGAGAGTCCTCCTCTGATTATATACTTTATACTGTAGTCAGCATTTGTATGCTTTGTGCAGTTGCTGTGCTAGTTTTTTTATTATAAATTTATGTGGCTCAAAAGGTTTGGCCAACTATTGACATTGATGACAGAAGAAATTATTGGCACCTTATTGAAAATCATAAAGGAAAATCAAAGAGGGATGATACATGACATAACAGACACTATAGGGATTAGGTGTGAGTCAAATGAATCCATTCTTCAGTAATGCAATTATAATGATTATTATTTTTATGAATAAAGTCTGTGTACATTAGGTGCTCAGAGTGTTACGTATTACTGCATATAGGGTTAAAGGAGAATCCTGAGGTAATTAGTTTGGATTAGGGGAAATTTAAGAAGCATTTCATAACTGGGAATGAACATTGGATACATCCCTATAATCTTAAATGCAAACAATTATATCAACATAGTGAAGCATGGTGATTCTCCAAAAGCAAAGAAATTCACTGTCAAAGCCATTGCTGGCAAGATCATGTGTATTGCTCTTCCAGTATTGTTGAGTCCTCATAATTTCATAAATGTTAAATTTAAACTATTTCAACATTAATAAAAAGTTTAAACTGTTTTGATATATTGCATTTTTGTCAGTGTTTTGTTTATCTTATCCACTTTAATTTTTGCTTTTGCTACTTTTTCCCCTTAAACCTTAAAATGTACACAAAGATGTTTTCACTAAAGTGGAGATGCCTAGCCAGTACTGCTTAGCTCTCCTTGAACTGAATGGAATTGGATTCAGCACTGTGGAATGTGAGTCACAGAAGCGTGTCATGCAAGCAAAGTTGGGTGCTTTAGAGTCCGAGGCCTACCATTTAGCTGGCCACAGCTTCTCTCTTACTAGCCCAGATGACATTGCACAGGTAAGCAAATTCAAAAGGGTAGAGTGAAATATTGCATTTTTATAGATTGTTTGTTACATGATACATCATTTGTTGCATGTACTTGGGCACATCATCCGTGATAGAACCTTGCGTCATTGGGTGTTTCAGGTCTTTCAAACTATCATAAACCCTCTTGCAGGCGACCCAACTGAGGTTTAAATAAAGAAATCTGTAAGTCATTTTCATTCTCTAGATACCATTTGTATGTGGCAAGACCACCACAATAACATATGATGTTAAATTTGAAAATTTTATATATTAATGGCATTTAAATGTAAATTACGGTACTTAGAGCAAAAATAATACGCTGTATATATAAATGGAAGAAAAATTTGCTGTTATTTTTTTGTTTTCTTTCTTGGCAAGCCACAAATTTACAATAATGCAGGACTGTAGAAGAGTAATTAAGTGATATTCTATTGCAAACATTAATTTAAAAAATCATCCAAAATTCAAAGATAAGATGATATAGTATTATATGCGGTATTAAAAATTACTACATAGTTTGGTGTATCATATTTAACCCAACAAATGTTCTACTGTGGATCTGACACCCTACTCCCTCCTACAAGCACATATACTCCTTGTTTATCTTTGGCATCCTTCCCCACAGGGAGGAAACATTTCCCATAGCTTATGTACACAACTTCTTTCCATGGCCAAGAACACACTGTGACAAGCCACACTACAGTAATGTTAAATGTGGGCAAGAGTTTTAAATTTTTGTTTATGAAGAGAACGTAAATATTTAACAGTGCATGTACTAATCTTAAGGGAGGTGGTGCAGTGTAGTATGTCGCTTAGAGAGTAGAGTAGCATGTGGAAGTTTGGGGGTCTCTTGGGATGTGCATGGGTTTTTGGAATACTGTTGCATCCACAATTAGGGAGGGAGAGCCATTGGCTGCATGATGGAGGCACTGCAGTGGAAACTGCCAACAGAGACAGACTATTGTGATAATTGGTAATATTAGTGGGCTAATGAGATTCATGTGCAGAATAATTAGTTTTGGTCACCTAATTATGGACTGGCTGCACATATTAAAGATGGCTTGGGGAGAGTATTTAAGGCTGAGTGTATTACAGACAAGGGTAGGTAAGGGAGAAAAAGAGGAGCACTTGTGCTTACTTATTTCAGATTAAGAGCAGACCTACTGAACATATCCAGAGGGAATTGTAAAGCTTAGGACAGCGATCTGATTCCAGTAGTCCTGTGCAGAAGGGATTGGCAGATGTCAGAGCATCTGGGAACAGGGAAAGTGGAGTAGGAGGTTTACGGCAGATAGAAAGTGAAACGTTCTTGATCAGTCCTCCCATACTAGTAAAGGCAGTGTAAGTATGTAGGTGGGTCAAGGAGAAGGTGCTGATAACGATTGCTACCATTGGTCAATGTCGAAAATTTGGATTTGGGATTTTCTTTGTGTTTGAAGAAGTTTTTATTTTCTTATTTTACAATGTGTGAACTGACAAAGCAATTTTTGTATAAACAAAGTGCACATTCTTAAAGTAATGGACTGCACTACTTTTAATAAAAGACTATTTTGCACTGTTAACATGGTTGTCTGTGTACATCAGGGGTGCCCAACTCCATTCCTGGTGGGCCACAGTGGCTGCAGGTTTTCATTCTAACCCTTTTCTTAATTAGTGATCTGTTTTTGCTGCTAATTAACTTCTTTTGAATTAATTTTAATTGATTTGGTTTTTAATAAATGTTTCCCTGAATTTCTTCATCATTCCTCTGAACTGCTTCATTTCTTTCCTTAAATGGCACCCAAACAGAAGTGAAATGTGAAGTGAGTCAGCCAACAGAAGATCAACTAAGTCAGACCCTCAAAATCCAACCAATTTCACTCCAACCGGTTACTTAATGAGGTGCTGGCTCTTATCCTTAATTAAACCCGTTCTTTAATTCCATGGCTTGATGCTGCTCTCATTGTACACTAGCAGACATTTCTGAAATTGTGAATTTTCTCTTTTCTAAGAGCAGATCACCATTCCTGAGACCTTCACCTTTCTTTATTTTCAGATATTGTATGGTGGTCACAGTTTGCTGGTCCTGTTTTGGCTCATTTTGTATTGTTTGGCTGCTAATTGAGGAAAAAGAAACAATTGAGGGACCTGAATCTTCAAGAGCAAGTCAAATAAAATGAATTCAAATGAAGTTAATTAGCAGCAAAAACAGGTCACTAATTAAGAAAAGGGTTAGAATGAAAACCTGCAGCCACTCTGGCCCTCCAGGACTGGCGTTGGGCACCCCTGGTGTACATGACCGAGTGATTGCCAGTGAGATAATGATGAACAAGATGTCCAGGAATGTAATACGTACTGGTCTTAGAGCAGAGAATGTGACTTATTCTTTCGTCACATCTCCTCCTCTTAATTATGTTATGCCCACATAAGCAGTATTTTGTGAGGAAGTTTCAAATGTAACATAAAGTAAAAAAAAAAAATGGAGGAATAAAGAAATGATACTGTATATACATAATGCATGTACAAATGATCCTTAATCCTTTTTCAAATAAATAAGGAAGCGCATACCAGGAGGGAGCATATTCAGAAATACTGTAGGACCCACTAGATATGCCTTGTTATACAGTACATCCAATACATTATGCTTTTATTTTAGCTTTTTATATTACAGCCTGTTTGGAAACACATACTTGAGAAGATGAACATGAAAAATAAAACAAGTATTTTTCAGTAGTTGCTTCTATTTGAATTGTGTATCTTGTAATGAGACTCCCACCTTGTTATGGAATGCTGATTCAGGCCAGGCTATTTTCACTACAAACATGTCCAAAAAACTTAGTCTCAAGAATTATTCTTTTTGACAATCATGAAATATTTGCTGCTTGCTGTGAGCAAGAGGAAATTGTTCTTATTATGGATACGTCTGATAAAAATGAGTGGAGTGCTTGACAGGTATCTACAATTAATGGCTTTAGGTGACTGTAGATGAAAGGCTAGTTTATTTCAATGCCCCTTCAATTAATACCATATCTTTAATTAAACGCAGAAAAATATACAATTAACTTTTAGGTAGTATGCTATGCAAAGAACTATTATTCGTGAAATATCATAATACTTGCTAGCAGTGGAGTACCTGAAAAGAATGATGATGTGTGTGGTGCTTTATTTGATGGGGGTTATCATATGTGATCACTTTTTCATATCATGCCAATGTCAAGAATTAGAAAGACTGATGATGGTGGGAATGGTCTGGAAGAATAAATTTGAGCTTCTACCAGCTCTGCCCAGGAAGTGGTAAAGGGCTTGTTTCTGCCGAAAATTTATTTTCATTAACACCACCACAATTGTGTCATACTGTCATACAGGGATACAGGCATTTACTTTTTGACAATAAAGTAATATTCTTCAGATCGATTTTCTTATAATAAGTGTTGTCTGTTTACAAATATTGTTGCTGTCCAAGTTATTTCAGTTATGGCATTTTTACATATGGGTTGATTTTGATCTATAATAAAACAGATGTCACGATTACTGATTATATAAAATTATAAAGTAACACAAGTAGTTTATTTTCGAAAAGTATGTCTAATACAATTCTGTTTTAATAATAATAACTAGGGGGCTCCGCCACCTGCTTGCTTTGCTCGCAAACCCCCTGGGGGGCGGGTGCCCTCTATCTTGCAGCTGAGTCACTCGAAGTATGTCAGGATGCTCCTCCATTAGAGAAAGCAATTGTATTTAAAGAGATGGTAAATGCAGGGTGCGGGAGGAAGGCGATTTGGTCCTTAGTTATTATAGATAGAAAATCAGTTACTTGAGTATTTCACTACAACTGTTTATTTTAAATACTAATGAATAACAAAACATAGTTAAAAGTAGAAGTAAGAAAGTAAAACTTAATAAGAAGTAAATAAAAAATTAAATCACATTAACATCTCCTCAAAAACAATATTATGAAATTCTTTATCCTCTAACTTATGTGCTATAAACGTTGCTTTTCTGCATTTCTGTTTGCATGTTGTGCGGGATGTTTTTCTCCTTTTCCTTTACTGGACAATACTCTTTGTTCTTGATTTTTATTATATGCAGCTCTTTTTTGTTCATTTTCTTTTTTTCGACATTCATTATCATCTCTTGGCGTTCTTTTTCTATTGCAATGTAAAATTTGACGGTCTTGGATAGATAATTTGCTTTTCTGCCTTGCCATTATAACCAACTGCGTTAAGGGGCGAGTTAGCAGCATGGGCTGGTACGGAGAGAGGATGTGTGCAGTAGGAGTAATGATTGGGCGAGCACTGTGGAGGGGAGTGGTTAAGGCTGAATAACATGGACATGACGAAAAACATTTTTAATATAATAGAGAGATATAGTCAGTTATAATAAAAGTAACATTTATTTAACTCTATAAAAAAAATTTTATAACTGAAAATGAGTGGTATATTGCAATGCATTCTTGGTACTACAAAATATATAATTAAGCACAGATGTTTTCATAGTGAGTGGATAATTTACCAGTTAGGGAAACCAACATTGAATGATAGTCATTATTATATGAGTAATCATATGACTGATTGTTATGTTGAAAGGCTGCTGGGTTACAAGTGTGAGTGCACCATTTTATGTGTATAATATCAAATCTATTCTTTTAAACAGGTCTTGTTTATAGAATTGAAATTGCCTCCAAATGGAGAAACAATTGGGCAAACGCACAAGAAAACACTAGGATACACAAGAAGAACAACAGCAGGTGTCAAACCTGTCCGATTGTCTAAGCAGTTTAGTACTACAAAGGTACATGTATTTTTTTTTTGTGATAACTAGTGTCTATTATATGGTTTGGAAGAATCCAGTAAAACACTGAGCCACTGACTATTTAATTTATTCCATTAAGATGTAGTTTAACTGAAAAAGTATATTATTACCATAATATTCAAAATCATAAGGGCATAATTGGTAACACAGATGCCTGAAGTGCTTACCTAACCAAATCATTCTCCTTTACTTGTGGTTTGTTTCATACATGTCCTTTAAGCAACTCATATCTTTTGTTGTATGCCAGAAGTTAACACAAATGCCCAGTATATGTTTGCTAAGTTTAAGTTACACCCGGAGTAGATACAATTTTAGGTTGTCTATACCTTACGCCACTTGTCTTTTTACATAAAAACTCACCTGTTTATTCTGCCTTCATGATAAAATTTGTGGTTCAATTTGTCTGTATTAAAATCTAATTATTAAATAGTCATTTCAAGCAGTCAAAGTATGTACACTTTTAGGTAAACATTCACTGTATGTCTTGTTCTTTCAAAGCTCAAGGTCATCTGTTATCCAATGGTAATCACCGTATAAACGTAATGTAACAACCTCAAACCTGGTTATTTTAAGGTCATTGAGGATCAGGGCCTATCCTGACAGGGAGACTGTGCAAACATAAGAAGAACAACAAATTGAATTCAACATCATGGATTCATGTAGAAACATAGCTTTCTACTGGGCCTCCATGTCGCTTTCTCGGTGTTACTCATAATACAGTATACGAAATTCCAAATGTACTGTATTTATACCAATAGGGTGGAACATTAAAATGATTGTGGAGGCTTGTTACAAGCTGTACTCTTAAAGAGGTATTTTTATTTCTTTCCATGCTTCAAATGGTGTAAAACTGGATTGATAAAACAATAATTAACATCATTATTTTGTTTGTTCATTATTCCATCCATACTTTTTATCCTCTTAATCCAGTTTTACAGTACTGGAGCCAAACCTTCAGATGTTGTCCTGTCACAATGTATGAACCGAATTACTCCTCTCCATATCTTTGGGATCTGGGAGGGAGACCTATACAGACACTAGGAAAATGTACAAACTGCATTGGTACTTCCAGTTAATATGGGAGCACAATATGCATTTTATTGTACATATTACTAACATAACATTCTGTGCAAAGCAAATAGCAGACTAACTTTCTTTTTAAGGATGTTCTACAAAAATTGAAAGCTCTACACCCTCTACCAGGCTTGATTTTGGAATGGAGAAGAATAACCAATGCCCTGACCAAAGTGGTGTTTCCACTGCAGAGAGAGAAACACATGGATTCTATACTAGGAATGGAGAGAATATATTCAATCTCCCAGACTCATACTGCAACAGGTTTAGTAATCACCTCTTTTATTGCTTTATGTAAGATATATCTCTTTTAACTTTGCAATTGTATAGTACCTTCACAAAGGAATTAGCAAAATTATAATGAAACACACTGTCTTGCAAAATTATTTTTAATAAATTACTGTATTTTTTCTAATTAAAATTAATTTAAAAATTTGTCAGATTATTTTTCTACCTATAGCTCCTACCTATTTGTGTATGTAAAGTTTTGTTTATGTCATGCTTTAATTTATAAATTTGCCACTTTAGGACGAGTGAGTTTCATTGAACCCAATATTCAGAATGTTCCAAAAGATTTTGAAATTAAAGTTGAAACTTTAATTGAGAAAGAGAGCTCAAGTGGAAACCACAGAAATTCTAACAGGTATCACTCATGTCCAGCAGATTTCGTTTTTTGTCATGACAGTTAGTTGTTTAACAAAAATCAGTAGAAAACAAATGTTAGTGTTTCTGTAATTGGCTGTATAAATAATATTACTTGTTAATAATTTAATCTACACCTGTTGCTCATGTTAAAATTTATTTTATGTTATGAATTATAGATATGTGAAATCGTTACGTTGCCATCACCTTCCATTGCAAGATCAAAGCAATAAAGGTACACAAGAAGAAGGACAATCTTTTTCAGTTAGCATGAGGCACGCATTTATCCCTTTCACAGGTAATTTGCTTAATATCCCTGGAAAAACTGCAAGCTTCTTATGTTTACTTATATCCTTAATTTTTAAAACTGAGATGTAAAATTAGAAAGTTGTTCATATAGACGTGTTTTATTTGTGTGCTGTCATTTTACCAAAGTGATAAACCTATGTTTAGTATTTATGTTAGATATGCTATGTTTATAATAAACCAAACAAAATATTTAAAAGTAAAAATGAATAAATTTTCTATAAGTTCAATAATGGATTATATAAATAAATAGCACAATTAGCTTATTTGGTAAACATTTTTTTAAATTTGAAAATTAAAAGTAAAGCTGCCTATATTATTATATTGACAGGTGGACTCATACTGGCTGCAGATTATTCTCAGCTTGAGCTGCGCATCTTAGCACACTTATCCAAAGACCGTAGGCTCATCCAGGTACTAAACAGTGGTGCAGATGTTTTTAAGAGTATTGCAGCTGAATGGAAGATGATTGATCCAGAGTCAGTAGATGATACACTAAGGCAACAGGCAAAGCAGGTTAAGTAAAGATACTAAAGTTATTTTAAAAGCACACTTTGAATAAACAAACTGTCTTTTCAATTGCATTACATAATCTGGGTAAGCATTTATCATCTTCATTGTTTTTGCACAATGTGAATATTTTGTTCAGTATATTTTCAATCTGTCTGTTTAAAATGTAATAAAAAATTGTAGCTTTTATTTTTTTAACTACTGTATTTGCTTTGTTGCTATTATTAACAAAATATCAAAGAAAAAACTGTGATGGATGATATTACATTTATACTTTTAAATATATTAATGTAAATTTTAGGTCCCTGCAGTTTATCATTGATTTTCTTGAAATAAATGTTCAGTTCACTATTTATGAACCTAAGATTTACAGTATGATAAAACCTAATAGCAAATGCTGTCCACATTCACACAGAAACAGAAATAATCCTTAAACTGGTTAATAAAGCACCTGGAATTTAACTCTCTTTCTTATGTAAAAGTGTTACCAATATTAACCTGTTATTCCTTAAAACGGGATTAAATATAGTACACCCCTTCTGTAATATCATGCAGTTCAAGGTAATATTGTATAGTTGCAGCTAGGTATAGTAAATTGTTTTCTTAAATAATAAACAATTTAGTTAATTTACTTTTTAAAAATATTTCTGCATTGTGTTGGACAGATTTGTTATGGAATAATTTATGGTATGGGAGCTAAATCACTTGGAGAACAGATGGGTGTTGATGAAGAAGATGCTGCATGCTACATAGAATCCTTTAAATCCAGATATGCAGGTAAGAATTATTTCCGATAACTAAATATAGATGATAAATGGTAAATGTTTAATCCTTAAATCATTACCTATATTTAAGACCATTAGTTAAAAAAAATAAATTTGCGGTCTTATATTAGAATGTCTCAGTCATATCTGAATTTGTTTGCCATATAGATGACAGTGAGAGCAGATGACTGTTATTTTTAAATCAATTTGAAAATTGGAACTGGAAACATAACAAAAAGCAGATATTACTGCCAAATACTTGATTATAATAATACAGCAGAACAGTTGTATTAATTTGGTTTGGAGTAGCTAAGACTGCCTCTTTACAATAATTTATTATTTTTCAAGTATTGTAAAACCATTGTCTGTAACGAACATTTCACAATTATCTGCTAACTAAACATATGAAAAGTTCAAGGATTAGCCCCCTTTAAAGACTATTTAAATTTGCATATGTTGTAGGTGTAGCGTTAATCCACTGAATAGAACATAATTATGCCTTGTACATCCCACATTGAAAAGAAAATGTTTGGTGAGATAATGTTGATTCCCTGGCTAAAATACCAAGATTAAAAGGTACTGTCTATTACATATTAGATTTTCATGACTGAAGCTATACTGTGTTTATTATTTTATTTTTTACATTTTATTAACTTTAGTATTCGTATTAAAATGAATTAGACACAGAACAAGCAAGAATTCAATCAAGAATATGATCATATGAAATCAGCATCAGCAACCCAGCACCCCCCCCCCCCCCCCCCCCCAGTGAGTTGTACAGCATGTGAATAAAAATCTCAATTTTGTAGTTCATCCTGCATGTTGAGACATCACAAAATGCAACAGAGGCTGTTTTTGTTTATTTTAATATATTAATGAATTCTTTTTGGACCATTCTTCATAGAGAAAAAATAGTTTTTATCATTTTAAATATTCCAGTATTCCCATTGAATAACAGAGGATGAAATAGGGTTTTTCAAAATGAGTAAGATAGATGACGACCAAGCAATGTAATGTATAATATTACAATAAATTACCCTTTAAAGAGAGTTGTCCCATCATCTGATGTTACTCTGAGTAATACTGTTAGGCAATGTGGAGTAATTGTCTCTTTGTCAGGTAATTTTGAATTTACACAGATATTTTCCCTAATATGTTTTCATCTTATAGGATTCACAAAACATACAGTATGCCCTAATAAGATAGGCACTTAGTAACATTGTTCACAAACACATGCAATGTACAATTATTCACTGAATTACACAGTGCTTTACACACATTGATGAAGAGTGTGTCTTATCTGTGGTTTATTTCCTTTAATTTATTGAAGTTCTACTTAAAAGGTCCCAATTCCAATGTTGTTTTAGATAACCTAGGAAAGCACTGAGAAAAACTTGGCAGTTTTGAATTTGCTGCCTACAACTTCAATATATCTGGATAATACTGTATAGTTTAAACCGTGGATAATGGGCAGGATTCTTTTAATACAGTTTTTAATTTGAAGCATAACTTTTCAGTGGATGCCAAAAATTGTGATAATGGAGGACCCTAAAGTTCCAGATTCCAAGTAACTTCCATGAGCTAAACACTATTTAGGTTAAGCATGACAAGAGTAAATGATTTTGGTGCAAGGAATCTATTGAAAACAGCATTTTGCCTTTATAGCGTTTTGCTACCATATTTTCAATGAGTGTTCCACCATCAGATTGTAGGTAAATTGGTTGATAATGTTTAGATGCAGTGAGCATAGAATAATGTATATAATCAGGAGTTTGAAAATAATTTTTTTCTTATGGCTAGTCAAGCAGGCACACTTGAAGTATTTTCTGCTTCCTTCCACCATATTAAAGCTCATACTTTCTATATAATCCCCATAATCTCTGGCCCCTTGCCAGGGATTCATAAGAAAGTGCAAAAAGCACTATTGATAATTGACTGCTCTGTCTAGTTCTGCCTTCTAGAGTAAAGTAGTCTGCATATATATTGATTATATGAATAGATGCTTCCACAATTGAGTATAGTAATTAAATCTACAATTGTGTTCCAAATGACATCATTATTTTATTAGTATCCTTTTATCCATGTTAACAAGTAGAATAGCAAGACTTAAGAATTAGTTGTTCTTTTTGTGTTGTGGTCAAAAAACTGAATGTTTGTAATGACAAGTTTTCTGGTAGAAGACCGCATTTAGAGATCTTTGAAATTGCTTAGAGATCTGATTCCTATCTAGTTTATAATTTATTTTTACATTGTGACAAGAACGACACTTAGATATAATAAAGGTTTAGGGCAGCCACCTGTATAATGTCCTTTGGCTGCAAAAAGGTATTTTAAAAGTTAGAGAGTTGTTCACTCGACTGAGTTCCAAACAGAACTGTTGAAGAAAGACAAAATGGAGACTTTAAAGGCCAGTGTAGGATTTGAAGTCGACAGAGGCGGAACCAGAAGTGACATTATCAGAGGTGCTGGAACCGGAAGTGACATTATCAGGGGTGCCTGAACCCTCTGGGATTTCCCGAGAATGATCTGCAAGGGATCGAGAGAGACAGTTAGTGCACCCCACCACCCCCTGGTCGGACGTGGAATTGCCATTATTCAAGCTCTTTAGTTGACTCCTACTCGCACGTGTGTGACCACATGCAACATTTGAAATGATTTGTCTCCATAAACTTGCTTCAAGTGTTTCCCAGAATCTTCCTACATATATCTCTGGAAATAAGATACATTAATATCTATGAAAATCTCCGGTTGTGTGGAAATCTATATAATAAAATATTCAATGCAAATAATATCCCATTAGTACTCATTGTACTGTAAAAGAAACAAAAGACTACAAGTTGTACTGTATAAAAATAAATCGTATAGTAAAATTACAATCAGACATTTTAAATTTGCTAAGGTTTCACAACAGGAAGACATACATATTTATTTTTCATTGTTTTAATGTGAATCTCTCTGGAGTTTCAGTGTTCCCAGTACTACTAAACATGTGATTAGAGGAAGCGCTGGATGCCTAAATGCACATGAATTTTTAAAATTATTTTTGACAGCTTGGTGGGTATATTTTTGTTTTTTTGCCTTTCACCAAAGAAGAATGCCTTCTTTTTGTTTTCAGCCTCCTTCTGTAAAATATTTCACATTTTTTACTTATACACACTGTCAGTGGCAATGCAGTTGAAGTTTGAGATACTTTTCAGATGCTCACCAAGAGACTTCTTTTTGGTAGAAGTGTTGATTCAGTTGTTGTGTCTTCATAATTTTCATTTAACCTGAAATAATATCCATCTTCATTCAGGGTTGCTAGCGTACTAGCATCATCTTTTTTCCAAGTCTGTTGTGCCAAGAATGCTGCAACTGTAACCAATTACAAATAATTTCAAATGTGTACTCTAAAGAACGTTATGCAGAGATATATTGAATTTTTTTTTTTTTTTGCACTTTGAAAACCTTGCAGAGGACTGGCACAGTTTTGCTGGTCCTGGTTGGTCTGTCTAAGTGGCATCATTACACTTGTATTCTTTAAACCCCTTCCTAATTTTCAAATGAACATTTTAATTCCTGCTGCTTGATTACATTTTACCAATTCAGGGTACTTTGATTCATGTTTTAAAATTTTGCCATCCAACACTAAAAACAATAAATACATACCTCCAGTAAGTTGGTAGGGGTGTGTCACCAGAGTAAGCTGATTAATCAACTACTGGTACAGGCCTAGCTATTGTATGGTGCAAAAAAATAAAACGCATTTTATTCCTCATTCCATTTCTACAAACAGCTTTTCAAAAAGAGACTTTTTTTACAAAAAAATAAATACGTTCAACCAAACTTTACTGAATATTAAATATTATGTCTATTATGTATTTTCTAAATTCAAGAGACACACATTTTATGTTCTTTTGTTTTCTGTGAAGCATGAACCATCAACATCCAGTTCCTGCTGCTCATCAATGTTAGCTAATTGACAGAATTCTAGTAAATTCACTTAAGCTTTATGGAAGTGCTTTGTTTTTTTGTGGCATGTCTCTTTACATACATAACTATCTTCATTTAAAATATTAATTGGACTTAGCAAACTCAGTAAAATAATAAATAAAGAGGTCTGTGCAAAAAAAAAAAAAAAAAAATCTAAATAAAATTATAGCTCTGGTGCATGCTTCCTTCAAAAGAGTATCGTGAATTGCACTGTCATCATTTATCAGGTTTGAGCATACTTGCCCGTGGTGGCAAGACATACCAGTAGTTATTTCCCTGTACAATTATTAGAATTAGAGGTTTCTTGATATGAAATTTGATCCATTTCACTGAGAATATTCTAGCAATGTGTCTCCAGCAGGGGGTGCTTACTGCATGGAATTGTGTTCTTCATTGATGCAGAACAAACTCAAACCTTATACACATTACTTTAGTAACAATGGCAGAAATAATCGGATGGGAGAAATATGGTACAAAAAGATGCATATATATATATATATATATATATATATATATATATATATATATATATATATATATATATATATATATATGTAAATTTTACTTTAAAATGTAGCTTCCACCAGCAAATCACAATGTAGCAGAAACATGTATACATATATATTTGGCCGGAGAGAAACCAATGGAACATACAGTTATCATCAACTTCTTTAGTTGGTATTGCTGACAACTATATGTGACCAATCTGGCAGGGTGGTGGCAGCATTTGGACAGCTTCTACCTTCTTGATGGATCCTTGCCATTATAAGTGCTCACATATCTGTCTGTGGAGAGATTGTCAACCTTGTCGAGAAGTTTACTTACCTCTGCAGCGACATTCATGTCTCTGGTGACTCTTCTTATGAAGTCATTAGACAGATTGGGAGAGCATGGGGGTCATGAGATCTCTGGAAAGAGGTGTGTAGTGCTCCTGATATCTCTGCAGAAGGATGAAGGTCCAAGTCTTTAGAGTCCTGGTGCTTCCTATTTGCTCTATGGTTGTGAGACATGGACTCTATTTACTGATGTAAGGCAAAGACTGGACTCCTTTGGTACTGTGTCTCTTTGAAGAATCCTTGGGTACTGCTGAATTGACTTTGTGTCAAATGAGGGTTTCCTTATAGAGTCCCAAATGAGGTACAGTACCTGCATTGTGAGGGAGTGTCAGTTACAGCACTATGGCCATGTGGTGTGATTCCCTAAGGGTGACCCAGTTAACAGGATCCTTATTGCTGAGGACCTGAGCAGCTGGACCAGGCCAAGGGGACACCCACATAATACCTGGCTGCAGCATATAGATGGTCATTTCCGGAGGGTGGGATTGGACTCCATGTCTGCCTGTTTCGTTGTGGGGTGGGCACAGCAATGCACTGTACCAGTGCATACTTCCCAACCTTTTTTGACCTGATCTGAATATTATCTTAATTTTATATTATGAAAATATATACTGTACATACTAGACAAATTATGCCCATGAAATAAACTTTTTTCCTCTGCCATAGAAGAGAGAGAGAGAAAGAAAAAGAAAACTGTTATCATAGGCCATTTTACATGTACAGCAGGTCTAAATTACTGATGGTCTTATCAAATGTAATATCTTAAATCAATCTGATGCTTTAATAGCGCCATAAGGTCCAAAGTAGAGCCTGCTTGGATGATAACACATTGTAGATAAGCACATGGTAGCAATAGTACACACCAATTCATCCGTCCACAGAAGCTTAAAGGACCAAATAATCTTGCCTCAGTTATGAAGATACTTATCTTATGTTCTGTTTCAACACGTTTCTTTTGTTGAGCACAATGTGCGTTATTCCTGCTTTAAAGGCAAAAAACAAGATTATTTAGATCCACTTTAATGTTTCTACACTTTGATCTACTTGGATTGTGTTTATGTACTTTTAAAGCAGATACTTTATTACATAGAAGAAAACTTTAAAAAAATTATTTGGATAAGAAAGTACTCTTTTAACATAATTTTTGTTATTTATTAAAGGAAAATTTTGTTGACCCCTTTGCTACATGTATAACTTAACATAAATTGGTTCAACCTAATGTAATCATTGTTTCTTATAGGAATACATAAATTCTTGAAGGAAACCGTAAAGAACTGTGTCAAAAATGGGTATGTTCAGACTATTCTTGGGAGGAAACGGTTTTTGCCAGCTATCAAGGATCCAAATATCTATGTAAAAGCTCATGTAAGTTTTGTTTTTTTTCACTGTAGCACAGAATGGCTAAAAAATATATTTTCAAGTGTGTTTAATTAAAAGCATTTTAACTATAAATACAGATCTTTTAAAATACTTATTTGTTACTAATACCTAATTTAAATGAAATAGTCTTGGTATATAGTCTTGGTTCACTGAGCTCACTCTCAACATGGTGAATATTTGTGTAGATATAGAACTGTGGTTTAGATTGTTTCACTAGAAGAAAATAACAGTGTTGTAGTAAAGTTTTATTCAGTCTTTTTTCTTTCTGTGTGACACTACATCATTGCTTGTTGTCTTCCATTTTGTTGTACAAGCAGGCATCTGTGGACGTGATGAGTTTCCCATAATATTAATAAAATTTGAAAGAATGAAAATTAGCCAAATGTACACGTCTATTTTTCCATAATAATGCTATTTTGTCAAAAATCAGTTGCAGATCCTAAGCACCATGGGGCAAGTCCAGAAGGAGTAACAACACCATGTAGGGAGATCATGGGCATTTTGCTTAAAGCTATTCCTCATTTTTGTATTATCTGGTCTATTGTGAATTAATTAGGCACCAATACCAGGTTACTCTGTTTTATGTACTGCTGCTGCTGTAAGGTACACCCAATATCTATAACAAACTCTTTTCATGATGCAAAAATAGTATTGATTTAAACAAGATTTGTGTTAGAATTGTAATTGATTGTGTTTTTGCAGAAACAGTACATTTCACTTTTGCCATTTGTCAACCCCAGAATATTTCCAGAAAAGCCCTGTACTGACAAATGTATACACCCTTCAAAGCAGTCAGTGATTGGCAGTTGTTGAGCTGAATTCATGTATAAAATCAGATCAAGATTTTAAAGCATTTGCAAGCCTAATTTACTATAGCCAAGATGTGTTGTACCTATAGCAGGTTGTCATTTCTCCCCTAGAAATTTAAAGCTCTTCACAATATCTCTTCATTGCTGGTAATATACCTATGATGGTGTTATCATCAGCAAATTTAATGGAGTAGTAGCTATGTTTGGTCTCGCACTCATAGGTGTGAAAAGAAGTACAGAAAGGGGCACAATCCCCTGTGGAGTGCTTACTTTGAGGATCAGTGTGAAGCCCATAATATTGCTAGTCACTTGCATGGGGACCATATTCCATAGGAAGAGTGAAGGATGAATAAAGTGGTGACACAGCTATAAAATTCATTAATCCATCTGGGATATAAAACAAGAATGAGTACTTTAGTGTTTAGTGCATATATCTGACAGATTGCGAGGATGTTTTCAACCAGTAACAGCATTTAGTAAAAAGTTACATGACATTATGTAATGTATTCATTCTTTCCATTTAGGCAATATGTAGTAGTGTTTAGAGTGTGTTACAGTAATCCCTCACTTATCGCGGGAGATAGGTTCCAAGGCCGACCGCGATAACTGAATTTCCGCGAAGTAGGGACACTATATTTATTTAATTATTTAACGTGTATTTGGACGTTTTTAAACCCTCCCTGTATTGTTTACAACCCACCATTTACTCTATTAAAAACAGGGACAACTGCTAAGCAATATGAAATCGGTAGATAAGTTTACACTTACTGTATAGCGAAGTACACGTAGCAGCTTGTAGGCGGTCATGACGTCGTCGACCTTGTTGCAAAGATTCCTAAAGCAGATTCCATCCAGACTACTGCCTTATCACGTCCACTTGCAACTCATTTTGCACCCTGGTTAAAGGACACTGCGGCCGTTGATCTTATATGCTTTTCCTCCTGTTTAAATAAAAAGAATCGATGTCCTGCAGCGGTGTAGCTGTTCCCTTCCTTCAACATATCCAAAACTTTTACCTTTTCTGCAATCATTTGCATCTTCTGTTGGTGCTTGGACACGGCCCCTGAAGCATTAGCACGTTAATGATGAATGAGTGAGATGAGACTTCCTGGTTAATGCAACACTCCGTCACTGAGCCAATCAGCAGCACACAGGAACTTAACTGCGTGCTCTGATTGGGTAGCTTCTCAGCCATCCGCCAATAGCATCTCTTGTATGAAATCAACTGGGCAAACCAACTGAGGAAGCAAGTAAAAAGACCCATTGTCCACAGAAACCCGCGAAGCAGCGAAAAATCCGCGTTATGTATTTAGATATGCTTACATATAAAATCCGCGAAGTCGTGAATCCGCGAAAAGTGAACCGCGAAGTAGCGAGGGATTACTGTATTGTCATTCAGTCAATAACAAATTATTATATAAACTAGTCATTTAGCCCGTTACAATAACGGGCGCTAGAACAGTAGTGCATAAACATTAGCAGGAACAGTCTATATTAAATGGCAAGGGACTTTGACCTCATTCTTTTTGTTGGTCGTATTTTTCTTTCTTTCAGCCTTTCTTTTGTTGATGTTTACTTGCTGAGCTGACCGTTTTTTGTGGGCTGCCGCCGTGTATTGTGTGTCTTTAATTTTCTGTGACAGTAATACTGTCTTGTACGTCCGCTGGCTTGTACGTCTGTAATACAGTGATCCCTCGCTATATCACGCTTCGACTTTCGCGGCTTCACTCTATCGCGATTTTTTCTCATACACGCTTACGTCACTACGCATGCGCTTTCTGAGAACTTTTATCTAAGCCCCACGATGGCTCCTAAATGTGCTGCTTTTTCTAAGCCTTCTGACAATGAAACTAAGCACCGGAGGAAGATGCTTACCATCCAGGAGAAGGTGAAACTCTTGGATATGATCAAAGATGGCAATACCCTACATATGAAAAGACAACGCCAGCAACTGCCTATCAAGATGTTCTTCAGCCGCGCACCCAGACACCCACTGCCTACTCCTAGTATTCCTTCAGCGGAAGAAGACAACGACACACCTGCTGAAGATACTGCACCACCTTGTCACGCTTGGGTCGCTGATTTGCACAGAGACACAGGAGGTTGTAGAAAAAAAAAGAACTTTATTCAAAGCACTGCAAACAAACATTTGTCTCTTTTCAAAAGTTTAAACGTGCTCCATGACAAGTCAGAGATGACAGTTCCGCCAGGAGCAGAGAATGTCTGAGAGAGAGAGAAACAAAACAACCAATTCCAAAGCTGAGAGGCGCTGCACAATACTTTTAAGTAAGCGGAGTACCGCGTGAGAGGTTTATCGCGCGTTATAGCGCAAGTAAGAAGGGTAAGGAGCAATGTGAAGGTAGACTGTCAGCTGTTTCAGGGGTTTTCCCAGGGGCGTCTGTTTCCTCTGAGGGTGCGATCAGCGCTCCAGCTTACAACCTGAAGACTCTCCTACTGAGCTCGTGCCATCATAGGTTAGTGGTTGTGTGTAAGAACTGTGTGTGTGTGTGTGTGTGTGTGTGTGTGTGTGTGTAATTAAATGTACAGAACAATAATAATAATAATTTATTTGTAACGTCTAATATGTCTTATTTTCTCTTATTTTGTCTAATATATTGGGTAATACGAGTGTAATGGTGACTAAAGGGTGTTATTTCATGTCTAGAGGGCTCTAATAATGTTAAAAAACGTATTTAGGTCATAAACAGGTTTTCTATACTCTAACTGCGAAAATATTCGATTTATAAATAAAGAATCCTACTTCGCGAAAATTCATTTACTGCGGTAGAGTCTGGAATGGATTAACCGTGATAAACGAGGGTTCACTGTATACCTTTAATTTTCTCTGGCGGTAATACAGGCGTGCGCGTCGGTAATATGCCATTAATCTCCTCTGACAGTAATACTGGCTTGTATGTGGCTGTAATATGCGTCACTGTATTGTGTACCTTTAATTTCCTCTCGCAGTAATACTGGTTTGTATTTCCGTAAAACGCCTCTAACTTTCTCTGACAGTAATATTGCGCATCGCACCGTGCCCCGCGCATGCGCACTTCACCAGAAGACACACACACACACGGACGCCTGGACGCACAAAGGGATTTTATTAAAGATGATATACTTTACAGCTAAGTATTCTTATTTACATACACACAAAATGTCAAAATCAGGTTGACACTCTTAGATTTCTCAGAATTTTCATTGCTGTTTTCTTGCTTATTGCAAACATTGCTACAGAATATCCACACTGGAAGCTCTTGGAGATTCTTTGGAGAACTTTTAGCCACAGACTTATTCTACCACAGAATGCTGAAAAGTGCTTGTACTGCTGTCAGGCAATTCAGTACTTCCTTAAGAATACACATATCCATAATTACAAAGTGGAGATTCTTCAATACCAACCCCACACCAGGCAATTTCTAAGACAGTTAATGTTGATGGATATTATGAAGAAAGGACTATGTTCAGGGGGAAAAAAGGTTAAAAATCCCTGCATGGCAAGTAAAATTGTGATCTTCAAGGAGAACTAATCCGCCTCAATCAATTTACTGTAAAAGATGAGTGCATTCGTACTTTTTTTTTTTTTTAATTTAAAGACTGTCACTGCTGAGTGCTTAAGCTTAAGTACACCTAAAGAATATTTTGTCTTATTAAAGCTGGATTTAATTGATTAAGTCATTAAAGAGGAAACAAGCAGCCAGGATGATCCCTTTTCTTTGAGTTTGGTAACACCCAGAGTACATTATAAGCTACTAGGAAATACCAATTTCAATTTTAATCTTATACTTGTAAAAGATAATGACATCATTTGATGTAGCTATTATGTATACAATTCAAACATAATAATTTTTAACAATAATTAACTAGAATGCTTTTGTTTATATATATATATATATATATATATATATATATATATATATATATATATATATAATATACAGTATATTGTTTATATTATATAATTTTTTTTTATTTTTTTTTAATTTTTTTTTTAGGCCGAGCGTCAAGCCGTAAACACCACAGTTCAAGGCTCTGCTGCAGATATTGTGAAAACTGCTACTGTGAACATTCAGAGATCCTTGGAAGAAGTGTTTACTACCTCAGCAAAATCACACAGACATATTAAAGGCCTGATGAGCCAAGACTTGGGAGGTAAATGAATGCTCATATTTTTTATGCAGCAATGTTTTAACGTATGCATGTAATTTTCTGAAAACAAAATACATTTTCATAAATTATTATATTTTAAGTTGACATGAAGATAAGATTGTTCAGCATATATAAAATATCCTTATGCTGCTTTGTTATAAATGCACAAAGAGAGAACATAGTTTCATTCTGAAGAATTAGTTTAAATACAGCTTTTAAAAATATCAATCACATACTATTTGTATGTTTGCTTCCAGAAAGAAGACTGCATCGAATACTGGGACGACCTCACAAAGGTGCCTATTTCATTCTACAGCTGCATGATGAACTCATCTATGAAGTTGTAGAAGAAGATGTTATTCAGGTAGGTAGGAAGGTAGGTCGGCAGATTACAAATTGTGTATTTTTCAGTCATTACTGGATATGTAAGAAACCATCTTTGGAAGAAGAGAAAGAACTAAGCATTAAGTACTAAGCACTAAGTATTAAAACATCCATTTTAAAATGATACAGTATTTACAAATGCATAAATATAACAGATTTTGTTATACATACAGTTTGTGATAAAGCATGATGGTAATTTGCAATGTAGACAAGTAATTTTGACTATGTGTCCTCATTGAAGGGATTATTATGTACATTTGCATATGGTGCACTTCTAAACATTGTCAGTAGCCCAGTTAATTGGATTTGCACTCTGCTGGATTCTGTGAACACTAAGACCCCAGTTTATCCCAATATTTGCTATTTTGTAAGGCAGCATACTACAGTATACAGTATGTGACATACATTTAAAATAGTCTGTAGTATTTATTTGTAGTGTCAATGTATTGTATACACAAAACAAAAAGAAATAATGATTGTGAAGTCTAAAAAATACCAAAATAAATATAGGAATTTTAGATCTCTCAAGTTCCCAGACTAGTGTTAAAAAGGTTTCTTACATGTCTGTTAGTTAGTTCTTTGCTGCTACTTGTAAATCTCTGTGTAATGACTTTTTATATAGGGTCTTCTATAATTTGAATTACAGTACACAATGTTCATCAGTGTATTACTTCAGTTTAATGGGACCAGTTCAGAAGAGGTTTTTATGTACAGGTTTTTGTACTTTCTGTTTATTGCATTAATGTTGTAAGTATGTATAAGTGCTCTCATCCTAAACTTGGTAAAAAGCGCTGTAAAAGATTAAAGTGAATTGAATTGTGCGATTAAAGTGATTAAACCGAATTACCTAAATAACTGCATAGTGTTTCCCAATTGGGCTAATGCATCAGATGTACTAAGTATTATGAAAGTTTCTATATACATCAGTAACTGGTAATGTTAATGGTTTAATGTATTGTTAAATCATACACCTCACAGATGTCTTTGAATTATTATATTTATTCTTTTAAATTATGGACATTATGGTGGCTCTGAGGCTAGGGATCTGCGCCGGCAATCGGAAGGTTGCCAGTTCAAATCCTGTAAATGCCAGAATTGACTCTACTCCATTGGGCCCTTAAGCAAGGCCCTTAACCTGCAATTGCTTCATCCTGGGTATGGTGTTAATCTGCAGCCAGCCCTGCAAACAGGTCCTCCAACTTCAGGGAATTTTTGGGGGTTGGTGGCAGGATTGGCACTCCATCCACCGTTAAAAATCCCACACTGTTCCAGTGTGGTGCTGAGGTGTCACACACTGCGCTCTGGTTCCAATCCAGGTGGTTCGTTGTGTGGTGGGTGTGGCAACGCGCTATCAGCGCATGCTCCCATCCTCTCTCTCTCTCTCTCTCTCTCTCTTTTAAATTGTTCCAACCAGCTATGTCTAAATGTGTCATTGCCTGCCATTTTTTTCTGTCTCAGTAGCTGTTAATTTTTTGTTTCTTCACAAGATTTGAATGTTTCTTTTGTCTTGGAATGCTGTACATGAGGGAACTGTGTGTGAATGAAACAGGTTATATTCAGAAATATAGAAAATCTGTCCTTACATTTTCTGTGGTGGGTTGGTGCCTTGCCCGGGATATGTTCCTGCCTTGTGCCCAGTGCGGGCTGGGATTGGCTCCAGCAGACCCCCGTGACCGTGTGTTAGGATATAGTGGGTTGGATAATGGATGGATGGCCTTACATTTTTCTATTGATTTACTGAACTCTTTTAATCCAGTTCAAAGACTTGGGAGCTATGGGTTTTCTCAGCTTCACAGGTTTTGAAATATATGCAATGGACAGACTTTATAGATCAAAATTAGATTTCATGGATATGGGCCATTTTGTAAGTGTGCCACCCTTTAATTAATTTATTAAACAGTTCAGTTATTTGTATTAATTTATAAATCGCAAAAGAAAATTAGGCCATGACTTTGTACATTCAACTGAAAAAGTATGAAAACATATTATTAATAGGGCATTTGGGGAAACCTTCTTATGAAATATCACTAAAATAATGCTATATTATAATTATGATTAAACAGTATTATTTAAAGTAACTAAACCTCAGGGTAGTCACAATGGCTGCTGGTATTCATTCCAACTAAATTCTTATTTTCTTACAAAAAATAAATGTTTATGAAACCATTTTTAAATTTTGCAGCACTGATATGGAATGTATTTTTCAATTGTATATAACAGAAATTTACCACCTCTTCTGTGGTAAAATAGTGATGTAATGGTTACCTGTTGCTGTGTCTCAGCTCTAGATAGTTGGGTTTGAATCCCAGGACAGTCCCTTTCATTGCGGAATTTGTACATTCTCCTCTTCCTTGAGAGAATTTTTCAAGGCGCTCTATTTTCTCCTCTCTATGTAAAGACAATCATTCTTGTTTAACTGGTGACTGTCAATGTCAAATGTGCCCTGTGATAGAAGTATGAACCATTCAGGCCCCGCACCTTGTGACTGATTCTGATGAAATGAGCATCAGCACCCTACACCTTCAAACTAGAATAATCACTTTCAGTAAATAAATGGATTTATACAATTTGTAGTGTTCTTGTTGTGAAGATCTGTTCTTTTAATTTGAGTACATAAATTCCAGGTATGCAATTTCTGACAGACTTTAATAGAAATGAAGATACTTCCACCTGAGGAATAAAAAAACTATTCTCATATTTCTCTTTTCTGCCATGCTAGACTTTTCAGAAATATCCTATGCAAAATTTAGGAAATAAATTATACTCAGCTGGCCTCAAGACCTTGAATTATTAGCAACCGGAAGATTTAGCATCATTTTTTAAATAAAATATAAATATGTTCAAGTATACATTGCAGTAACACAGCATGACTGTGGAAATGAGTATGGTTGGATTATAAAGTCATGCTGACAAATTGGCTCCTAGCACAATGAATCTCAGAACAGAAAATCAATATTATAAAAACAATGTTTGAAATTTGTTACCAAGTATAATTAATTAAATGTATTATCATTAAAAATGCATATAATAATATTGACACACTTGTTTTGTTTTTCTCTGCAATAGGTAGCACAAATTGTGAAGAAAGAAATGGAAACTGCAGCAAAACTTTATGTAAAACTCAAAGTAAAGGTCAAGGTTGGTCCAAGTTGGGGAAACCTTCAGGACTTGGATGTCTAGGCCAGTTTTCTCAGCAGCATATGTAGAAGGAGCCCCTTCATGTATTAAGTACACCAAAAAAGTCAGAAGCAGTGCTAAAGAAAAATATATTTTCAAAACTAAGTCATACATTTGCACTTTAGTATGTAGAAATTCTATACTGTGAAAGTGAAACCTGAAATTTTTGCACTTTAAAATTTTTAACATTAATATATGAAATATTATACAATTTTCATGTTTTTAATTTATTTGACTTTAGGATATGTTAAATAACTCATCTGTGGCAGTTTAAGTGGTTATCAGTGGAATTGAAACATTTGCTAAAATGTTAAATGAATGTATCAAATCTTAATATGTACTTAAATGACTGAAAATATTTTCAATATAATTTAAAAATGGAAAATTAACTTGAATATTCAAGTTAATAGTATTTGATGTATGGATATTGATATACTAATTTGTATGTATAGATATACTAACTTGAGTAGTTCCTAATATGAACTTGAATGGAAACGTTTTAATACAATTTAGAAATGGAAAATTAGCTTGAATGTATTGCAGAAAAAAATGAAATATGTAATACTTTTCATCTTGCATTGTTGTATATTTCTGATTTTTAATACACAAAATAAACTATTATTGGAACACATTTTAACATATTCATAACTAGGGCTACAATATATATTAACCACTGAATCACTGCGTATGTCACAAAAAAAATTATTGCATAATTATTCCCATGTTTCCTTCAACGATTCTGCACAAAATCTTCAAAACTTTTCATTTTTTTTCTTAACAGCCCTAATCATTATATTTTTCAGGTTTTATTTTGAATAATATCTATATAAAAATATATTACAAAATGCATTGTACTTTTTTCCTATGTTGTACGTTTGCATTTGGAACATATTATTTACTCTCTCCATGTTCCTTTTTATGTCACCGTAGGATTATATATCTTGAGGAACTGTTTACAGGCACAGAATCATTTCATTGGTTTTTGACAATATCTCATTACAGTATCTGGCCTCTGCCCATGCCACATGTTTTAGTACCAAAGTGGTAAACGTTGGTTGGATGTATTAAGTTTACTTTAAGACCAAATAGTGAGTCTCCGGATGTTTCTTTTTAATGCTGTTTATAATTAGTCTTTTCTGGTCATTTGTCTTTGCGTCAGTTTTAAATTTACTATATACTGTAATTTGCATACATGTACATACCTAGCTAGTGCATCCATCAATTTGCATAGATGACTCTTACAGACAAAAAACTCTCTATTCTGACTTAACAGTATCTAATGGCTCCAATGTATATAGCCCATAATGCTGTTTTCTCAGGCAGCTTTGAAGACTTGGTCTATCTAAGGATTCAGTCATCCATTTTATGGGGAGATATGAGGATGTTACTTAGATGCTTAAGAAAAAAAAAGTCAGAAAGAATGGTGCACACTGCTTCTAAAATGACTGGTTTATCACCAGTTGCTTCTACGTATACATTGTGATCAAACAGAAACTGACCAGTCTATCCATATTTTCCTTTGCTTCAGCTTCTCACGTTAACATTTATCTTGCACTGCTTCTCCAGAAGAACATTTTATGGCTTTTGACCTTAAAAAAATAACACTGATGAGAAGTAATGGTTTGGTAATTTTGTCTATGGTTTCTAATATTTAAAACATGGTAATATTTTGTTCTGCAATTAATAGATTTTGAAGTTTTGTTTTTATTATCTTGCCAGACAAAGGTAAAAAAAAAACATAACAATTTGAAATAACCGTTTTACCAATTTACCAGCTGAACGTATGATTGGAACAGCCCAAAAGAAGCCATATTTTAAGACAAACCATCAATGGTAAATGGACAGTTTCTCTCCGAGTCTTTGTTGACAGATGGTGACCATAATTGCAGACGGTGCCCAAAAAGGAGATTCTCTGGGGCATCAGTTATATACACAAGGTTATATAACTGGTGGCAGCTGGCAACTCTTAGTGTGGCATGTGTCAGCTGATTAACTCAACAGAAGAATATGGACACCTGCCAATGGGCATAAGGGAGTTGGTTCATTTACTAATTTCTTCTTTGTCTCCTCTGTCCTTCCATTAACTGTTTTTTGATAAAATAAACCTTGTTTTTATTATATTTGGAACTTTCAACTACAGTAGCATTCTTCTGAGAGGATCAGTGTCAAGGATTGGCTCCTAAAATGTCTGTGCATACAGGAGTTAAAGAGAAAATGTAAAGACAGTACCTTACTTATAATGACTCGACAAGCAAAATATTAGCGCACGGCTTAAAATATACAAAGCTTTCCGATGATAAGTGGACACATTTAAATGCATAGATTGTCATGTGACAGTTTCTTTTGCTTTAAAGTTAGACTATAAGTGATTACTGTTTTCTAATCAATACAAATTTAAAAACATCATATATCAAAATGAAAAATTAACATGCATAAACTCATGGAGCCTACAGTCTACAATTTCTGACAAAAATTTAACACACACTAGTTTTTCTGACCTTATCATGTAGAAAAGAATATTCTTAAAGTTGATGATTTGCATATTCAAAGAGAATCATAAGCATATATGAAAATATGTATATCCTAATGCACACTAGTAAGGGTTAAACCATAATAATCCTTTGCCTGCCTATTTTATTCAATATATCTTTGCAGCTGCTAAGTTTAAAAATTTCAGTTAAGGACATTGTGTACTTTTAGAGGGCTAAACGGGCCATTGTCTTAAGAAAAGCAGCCTTTGAGGATTTGGCCATGAGAGAAAACCAGATAGGGTGTTCGCTTTCATTTGCAGCAGCAGGGCCTCTGCCTCCCTTACTGCTTGCCTGGACAGGTGATGACAAGTCAAGGAAGAAACAGCATTATTGTTTTAGAGGCGCAACTGCCCCAACCTCTAGCCCATTATCTAATGTGTGGGTCTGCCTGATTCTGACTTATTGGTGGGAATTGATTGATGAATAAGTTTTGGACACCTGCACAAGGTATGAAGTAATAATGGCAGTTTTGGTCAGGTAATGGACATTAGGTAATGATGGGAAGAGCCAGAAGGAGGAGAGTATTTTGCATAAGTGATAAGAATTTTAATAAATGTAAGCTTACTGAATTTGCTAATTGGTCATTTCAATTGATTTAGGTCCATGTATGCATCACGCAATAAAACTGGATTTTGCTACCTTTCCTGAAACTCTGTGTGCCTTCTTTGGGCAGTGTGTTTCTGCCGCAACAATCACTGGACTCCTTGTTAGAGACTTACATTATAATATTGTATATAAGGACACTACACAATATATCTATAGTTTATAAGATCATATGGAATTATTTATTTTTTCTTTGTTACTTATTCATTAAAATTCTTACCTGATCTTCTTTGTTTTTCTTTTCTTGTAATAGCCCTTTGAGCTACATTCTTTGTATGAATATGTTCTATATAAATAAATGTTGTTGTTGTTTTTTTTTTTAAGTCCAAAGCAGTAGATGTATCCCAAACATGAGCACCTTGCCATGGGGCAGGGGTGTCGTACTCCAGGCCTGGAGGGCCGCAGTGGCTACAGGTTTTCATTCTAACCCTTTTCCTAATCACTGACCAGTTTTCATTGCTAATTAACTCATTTTCCCTCCATTTTAATAGCCCTGTTTTTAAGGAGTCAGTCCTCTGAATTTATTCCTTTCTTCATTAAATGAGAGCCAAACAGAAATGAGATGTGAAGCAAGCCGACAGATGACCAGCTAATTTGGGATTTGAAACTCCAACCAATTTTCACTCCAACCAATCTCTTAATGAAAAGCTGATTCTTGCTTTTAATTAAACTCGTTATTTAATTCCACAGCTTGTTGCTGCTCTCATTCTGCCACGGCAGACATTTCTAAAACTGTTGATTTTCTGTTTTTTTTCTAAGAACATCAAAATGTTTTGGTGACCTGAGAGATCAACCTTACTGAGAGCTTCAACTTTCATTATTTTCAGATATTATGTGCTGAGCACAGGTGAGCTGGTCATGTGGCGGCTTGTTTTGTGTCTCATTATTGTTTGGCTGCTAATTAAGGAAAAAGAGACAACTAAGGGGTCTGAGTCAAGTTAATTAAAACTAAGGCAAAAGAAGTTAATTAGCATCAAAAACATGTCACAAATGAAGAAGAAGGACAAATGAAGAAGAAGGATAGAATGAAAACCTGCAGCCACTGTGGCCCTCCAGGACCGGAGTTCGACACCTGTGGGTTAGATGATCTTGTCTAATTTCCCATGAGAACAGACACTTTAAAGCGGCATCTTACTGTTAAAGTTGAATTTGTTGTCAACTTTGATACTGTTGTGTCAGACTGTTTTTTCTTTCTGATCAAATGGAACCATTACCTTTAAAAAGGACTTCATTAATGTTGTATTATTATGGGCAGAAAAAAAATCATTTTAAAGACTGACAAAATGTGCATCAGTGTTCTGTGGAGTGCAACATGTACAGTTGCATTTCAATATTTGTTTTTGAAAATTCAGTATGTACTTAGCCAGCTGTACCAAATCATGACTGCACTGTTATAA
The DNA here is from genome assembly GCF_900747795.2 of Erpetoichthys calabaricus. NCBI lineage: Eukaryota > Metazoa > Chordata > Cladistia > Polypteriformes > Polypteridae > Erpetoichthys > Erpetoichthys calabaricus. The sequence continues at coordinate 216,549,922 of NC_041397.2, read as the reverse complement.
CATTGTGGCGAGCGCCCTCTTCTACGCGGTGGTGTGCTGGGGAGGCAGCATTAAGAGGAAAGACGCCTCACGCCTGGACAAACTGGTGAGGAAGGCAGGCTCTATTGTTGGCATGGAGCTGGACAGTTTAACATCTGTGGCAGAGCGAAGGGCGCTCAGCAGGCTCCTATCAATTATGGAGAATCCACTGCATCCACTAAATAGTATCATCTCCAGACAGAAGAGCAGCTTCAGCGACAGACTGCTGTCACTGTCCTGCTCCACTGACAGATTGAGGAGATCGTTCCTCCCCCAAACTATGCGACTCTTCAATTCCACCCGGGGGGGTAAACTTTAACATTATACAAAGTTATTGTCTGTTTTTCACCTGCATTATTATCATTCTTTAATATTATTTATTGTATCAGTATGCTGCTGCTGGAGAATGTGAATTTCCCATTGGGATTAATAAAGTATCTATCTATTATCTTTTCAGTGCAGCGCAGAATGCCACACCTACTCATCTTAAACAACTTTGTTTACTCAATATTGTTGCTTTCAGAAATCATCTTTATGGATATTTATCAGTTATACCAGCAGTGGTGCTTTGAAAATGGTCTCTGTTTCATAAGCAGATGAAGCATCTCAGTACTCTGTGAAAACCAAGATGAATGTGGAGATAATGTGCCAACTCTGGACAGAGAGTAACCGGGTTGAGGAGTGTGCAGCACAAGTTTTTCTGGCAACCATTATTCCTTTTGAGAGGAAAAAAACAAAAACGCATACACTATGGCACTGGTGTTGGCAAACATTTTATGGTATCCATGAGGATCTCTCTTTCTTGTATGTTGGATTGTCATTTAAATGATTCCACCCCAGGTAGTGAACTAGCATTCCATCTAGGGAATGTTTATGGCTTTGAGCCCAGTTCTACCAGGAAGTGTGATCCTGAACTGGAGTTCAGAAAAATGAATGGATTGATTTTTTTAATTGGCTTCTTACATTCATTAATGACTTTCTATTTTTGAAACAATTCTATATAAAAACCACTACACAAAAGTTAATTACTGTACAGGAGAAAAGTTTACTAATGCCAAACAATGCACTGGCTTGCTTTAAACTGTTTATAATGTTAATTTGTCTACAGTGAGATTTTACCTGTTTGTAATTATTCTCCTTACTTAGGAGCAGTGTTTATACAAAAGACACCTCGGGAGCTGGGATATGTGTCAATTGAAAAGACAACAAAAAAGATAGTGATCCACTTTTCTACTAATGTGGACTACATTTCTAAAAAAAGAAGCAGTAAAGTGAGTATCTCTGCTGTACTTCCTTAGAAGTTACTTGATGCAAAGTTTGTAACATTTTTCTCTTTTAGCTCACTTTTCATTTTTAGACTTAAAGCCAGGTAGCATTTAGAGCAATCTGTGCTTATATTTGGAGCAGCTTTATTCACTTTGAATAATGGTTATTTTATAAGTTACATTGTTTTTAAGACTTGCCAGCCAGGCAGGAGTTAACTGAAACCTGTAGCTGCAACTGATCAGGTGTATTGGTTGTCTGTTTCCAGTTTCAGAACCCAGTAACAGAATCCTGAAACATAACAGGAAAATACTTGTATTTACACCAAAATACTTTGTGAAATGTCAGTGCAGTACATTCCATTATTCAATAAGAAAATACGCTGTTCACAGGCAATGGTATCCCTAATATAAATAACATACAGTCCTATGAAACTGGCTGTGCAAAAATGTGGGTCCCCTTGTAATTTTGCTGATTTGAATGCATGTAACTGCTCAATACTGATTACTTGTAACACCAAATTGGTTGGATTAGCTAATTAAGCCTTGAACTTCATAGACAGGTGTGCCCAATCATGAGAAAAGGTATTTAAGGTGGTCAATTACAAGTTGTGTTTCCCTTTGACTCTCCTCTGAAGAGTGACAGCATGGGATCCTCAAAGCACCTCTCAAAAGATCTGAAAACAAAGATTGTTCAGTCTCCTGGTTTAGGGGAAGGCTACAAAAAGCTATCTCAGAGGTTTAAACTGTCAGTTTCAACTGTAAAGAATGTAATCAGGAAATGGAAGGCCACAGGCACAGTTGTTGTTAAACCCAGGTCTGGCAGGCCAAGAAAAATACAGGAGCAGCATATGCGCAGGATTTTGAGAATGGTTATAGGCAACCCACAGATCTCCTCCAAAGACCTGCACGAACATCTTGCTGCAGATGGTGTATCTGTACATCATTCTACAATTCAGCGCAATTTGCACAAAGAACATCTGTATGGCAGGGTGATGAGAAAGATGCCCTTTCTGCACTCACACCACAAACAGAGTCGCTTGTTGTATGCAGATGCTCATTTAGACAAACCAGATTCATTTTGGAACAAAGTGCTTTGGACTGATGAGACAAAATTTTAGTTATTTGGTCATAACAAAAAGCACTTTGCATGGCAGAAGAAGAACACTGCATTCCAAGAAAAACACCTGATTCCTACTGTCAAATTTGGTGGAGGTTCCACCATGCTGTGGGGCTATGTGGCTAGTTCAGAGACTGGGACCCTTGTTAAAGTCGAGGGTCGGATGAATTCAACCCAATATCAACAAATTCTTCAGGATAATGTTCAAGCATCAGTCACAAAGTTGAAGTTGCACAGGGGTTGGATATTCCAACAAGACAATGACCCAAAATACAGTTCGAAATCTACAAAGGCATTCATGCAGAAGGAGAAGTACAATGTTCTGGAATGGCCGTTACAGTCCCCTGATTTGAATATCATTGAAAATCTATGGGATGATTTGAACCAGGCTGTCCATGCTCGACAGCCATCAAATTTAACTGAACTGGAGAGATTTTGTATGGAAGAATGGTCAAAAATACCTCCATCCAGAATCCAGACACTCATCAAAGGCTATAGGAGGCGTCTAGAGGATGTTATATTTGCAAAAGGAGGCTCAACTAAGTATTGATGTAATAGTTCTGTTGGGGTGCCCAAATTTATGCAAGTGTTTCATAGCTGGCAGTGGCACTTTTCAGTAGCCATCAAATATAAATGTTACCCTTTTTTCCTTTTGTTCATGCAATCTTGTATTTATCTGTCTCACAAAGAGTAATTAAAGTGGTCTCGTAATTATAAGAGCATGGTTGCACTTTCACAAATCCAATTTTGCATTTTAAAAAAAGGGGAGTGACATTCCACATTTACAAAATGGATGGAATGGTGGATAAACAATTTAGTAGGTGGAAAAAACCAATCACTTCTGTCAATTTCATCCTTATGTGATCCTTCTACAGATCCATTGACCTCCATTAGGGGTCATAAGTACATTGAAACAGCACAAGAGGCCATAAAGAACTTTCTACTGCAGAGAGCAAGCAACGGCTACTGACACCTGGGATGGGGCAGAAGCATATAATTTATCCACAGTGTTGATTCACTGCTTATGGATGGATAGTTGATTGTCAACACCCACATTCAACCTCACTGCCCTGCAGGAAAGGAGGTTTGACATGCTGTGGTCTGTTCAGCCTGGAGTCATTCTCATCATATGTCCATCAGCGTGTTTGTATTAATATCTTTATACACAATAGGAGATGAGAATGTCTGTAACCGCCTGCTATATCATTAAACTAAAGTGTGAGGTATATGGGGAACAATGTATTTAATGTAGCAAAGGCTGATTATGAAAGGAGAATATTTTTATCTGCATTTACCTGGCTTATCAACACCTGTATTCTCCTTTATGATGCTGGATTACATCATGCAAGTAATTTATTAGCTACAACGATCCTTTCCAAGTAATTGATTGCTTATCACAATCCACTGTAGGACATTCAAACTTTATCTACACACTCACACTTAGTTGTTCTTTAATGAGCTCAGTCAAACCGGGAATGCTATTTACAGTTTGAGCATTCCCCATTGATTTATGCTGCACTGTACAATATGCTGTATTTAAGTGCAGGCTAGAAACTCGGTATACTGTACCAGTCAGCAACAGAGAGTTCATTTTCTTAGGATTTGATTTAAATAATTACAGTATGTCTCACAAAGTGGATGAAAAATCTATAATTTTACTGTATATGGTACTTCATAGCCAGAACCATTCTTTTTTAAACAACAGTTGCAGTTGCAATAATGTTGATGGCACAATAATACAGCCCATGCTGATTAGGAATTGTTGAGTTGCTATCCATTTAAATTCTTTATAATGTATGTCATCCATTCATAATATAATATTCTCAACCCATTTTACCTAACTTGGGAGAGAGGGTCAATTCCAGCAGCACAATGTGTAAGGCAGGAAGCACACGTACCGGGGCCTTTGCATATCTTAATGGCACAGCCAAGCAGAAGAGTTTGTTACATGCAATCTGTTCACAGAAACCTATAAATAAAGGTCAATTTGACTAAACATTTACAAAAACACAAGAAAATTAGCACAGGCGTCATGCTTATTTTCAAGTTCATGGGGGCTGATAATGACTTTTAGTTCTTTTTTTGTGCAGTTTGATGATGTCAGAGCATTTTGCCAAAGAAGAACTCCAGAACATTTCTTGTGCATATGAACGGGGATTATTAAGAGGCCAGGTTTCTGCCTTAACCGGTTTATTCACCTTAATCTGATTATGTGTGTGCATGTAAACGCACTGACTGTAAGCCAACTATTGCTGCTGAAAGAGTTACGGCTCAAGCAACATTTCTGTGCTTCATTTTACTTAACTCTGTTAAGATTCCCAACCCATAATTGCTTCTATTAGTTTTACAAAGCTGCTTTTGTTAGAGAAATTCTCTTGACTCAGGTTCAACTTACATTAAAAGGTTCTTTTAAGCATAAGAAATTTAATTAAACAAAGATACCTTTAGAGCACACCAATAAAGGTTACTCTTGTATTACAAGTCAAGTTGTACTAGCAATCCTTTGTTAGACAAAGGCTTGATAGAGTATGAATATACTAGAGAATATTTAGCATATAGCTGATAACATGTTCATCTATTACAAACAGGTCCATATATGGGACATTAGATCATCCTGTATTAGGCTAAATAGAGATTCTTGATACTTCATTCTAAGTCTGGAGTGACCTTGAAGCCCAACACACTAATGATTAATAAGAAAAAATGAAGAATTGAGAATTACTAATTTGCTCCAGGCCACACGTTAATAAGATGATACATTGGAAAGAAAAAAATTATTAGAATGTCCTGATGTCATGTCATTTTCTAAGCCGCTTAATCCAGACCAGGATTGTAGGGTGTCTGGAGCCTATCCCAGATGGAATAGGGCACAAGGCAGAAACAAACCCTGGACAGTCCTTCATGGGCAAACACATGCACGACCCGAGCACACAGTAGGGCCAGTTTAGCATTATTAATTCACCTAACCTGTATGTCCTTGGACAATAACAGGAAACCCACACAGACATGGGAAGAACATGTAAGCTCCACACACAGAGGACCTGGGACATGAGCCCTGCTAAGAATTGTTTTCTAATTAAGCAATAGGGTTTGAATAAAAACCCATGGCCACAGTGGACCTCCAGGACTGAACTTGAGAAGCCCTGCTTTAAAACCGCAAAGAAAGCCTCTCTACACGATGTCCACGTAATGCGATTTTGTCCTATGACTAAGTTTGTAACCTCTTTAGTTACCCTTGTTTCTGTCCAGGCCTTGTTCTTCATAAGCAACAGAGCCTTTGTAACCAACAGCTGCTCTGCAGGAGGCACAGCTTTACTCTCCACCAACAGTGGTATGCTGGACTGTTTCTGAACAAGTAGTACAGTACGACATTATGTTAACCACTGAAGTCCTCTTCTCCCATGGAGACAGCTTCTTGTATTGCCCCAAAAATTGTTGCTTGCTACTTTAATTGAATTTAAATGCAAGGCTACAAGTGGCCACAGTGAATTGTGTATTTTTTTTCTCAGAACTTCATCTTAGACATGTTATGAAGCTGCTGCTAACCTGTGGGATGACTTTTTCCACCTTTTTATTCTACATGATCTGAGCGGTTACTTTTGGGCATATCTCTTTAACAGTGTTCTATGACCAACTCCTCTGTTCAGCGCTCTGAGCCAAACAGAATGCTGCCAGAATTCTAATCCTGTTAGACTATGTTAGGTCTTTATTGACCATTCACTACAAACATTGCATCATATCTTGTAGCTCATCCATATTCAAGGGGATCAGTATTTTCAAGTGTCATGTCCAGGCTGGTCATTCAACTACAGTGCCAAGTGTAACCAAATGTGAATTTCTGGCCAACTCTTTTTGTCATGAATTTGTGTTATTATTGTCCTGAAGTGATTTTGTTGCATTTTTTAGAGTTGATATTCATGACTTTTTTATTATTTATTTTATCGTTATAGTGGGGATGCCATTGTGACACTGCACGTGATTATGCAGCAATACTATGTGTGATGTCATAAGCTTGTGACTATTTAAAATAATGGCACAATGTCGTCAGCATTGTAGTGCTGGATATTTTATTTAAAATAAATAACTTTAAAGAAGTAAAAAATGATTACAGTTACGGAAAAGAATAGTGTTAAAACTTCTTTTTTGTCTTAACTATATTTTTGCCTAGTGCCTTTGTTTTGTCTGTTTTTCAGTTAATAAATCTCTCACCTGTCCCCGACTCTGTCCTTGCCTTTTTCATGTAATATTTTGCCATCCTGGTGCCTTGCTTAAATTACCGTTTTAGCTCCAAACCTGCTTGTTGAAATTTGTACATCTAGAATCATGTTACTTATTCTACGTCCACAATGTGAACTTTACCAGGTTTTGCTTCTTAAGCCAACAGCAGTAATGCAAAGATACTTTCCGTAACTATTACCTTGTTGTGGAGAGGAGTGTCACCTCTGAGGTGTGACTTAAGTACAAAATGGTGCTAATGATGTTGTTTAAGCCTTGGTACAAACGTGAACAAAAGCTTTAAAGACTTATGGAACATGTCCATTTTCAAGCCAAGAATGTTTCTGAGTATCCATTCCTGTCTTGAGAAGGTCATTTTTATATCATTTTTGAGAGAAAAAGGGATATCTTTTCCTTTTTTAATGAAGTCCAGCTGTACTCTTTACTTCATTGCCTCCTTCCTAACGTGGCAACCTTTCACATCCCCCCGATGTGATGTGTTGGTTTTCTGTAGCTCGAATTTTGAATGCTGCAGTTGCCATTGTTATTTTGAGAGCGATTTGGGCACCAACAGTAGGATTGCTCTCAGAATTTAGACTAATAAATTGCCTGTCTTTGGGGAATATCCACAGAGGCCACAGATTCAAACCCAGGACACGCTTGATCCACCAAGCACCAGCCCTACATAAGAGCTACTCTTCTATACAGTATTCCGTTTGTACATAAATGATATTTCCATTGCTGATACAATACGATTCTATGTTCTACCCCACTTCACTTTCACCTGCAGTGTAAAGATTCACGTGGAAAATGTTTGGAGCTGGGGGCTTCAGAAATGGATAATCAGGGTTACTTTCTTATTTTCCTCTTACAGTGCCACAAACTCACAAAACAGCTTTTTGCAGTCCTTCAGTTGAACTGTTCACATCTTACCCAAGCAATAACTTCAAGCATGGTGGGTGACATAGAGGAGTCTAGGGGAACCCGGCCCCCCTTCTAGACATGTTTCCTTCCTCAACATGAATTTAAAAAAAATAGTATACAGTATATGGACATCCATCCATCCATCCATTTTCCAACCCGCTGAATCCGAACACAGGGTCACGGGGGTCTGCTGGAGCCAATCCCAGCCAACACAGGGCACAAGGCAGGAACCAATCCCGGGCAGGGTGCCAACCCACCGCAGGACACACACAAACACACCCACACACCAAGCACACACTAGGGCCAATTTAGAATCGCCAATCCACCTAACCTGCATGTCTTTGGACTGTGGGAGGAAACCCACGCAGACATGGGGAGAACATGCAAACTCCACGCAGGGAGGACCCGGGATGCGAACCCGGGTCCCCAGGTCTCCCAACTGCGAGGCAGCAGCACTACCCACTGCGCCACCGTGCCGCCCGTATATGGACATATGTTTTACATATTAAAAATGTATGTAATATTTTCTGGACAGCAATACACTGTGATTTTCACAACCAACTGATACAGGAGTTCAGCCCCAGACCAATCAAATGTCTTCTGTTGGAGAGTTTGGTGATTTAACATCTGCCTTTGTAGATGTGCATTTTTACTAGGCAATTTCACATAACAGCCTTGGAGCAATTTTACATTCTCTAAAGTGAAGTGTTTTGATAACTATATATTACCCACTATCATTTCAACAGCCTTACTTTAGAAGCCTTGTTAGCTTGTGTGTGGTGTTAGACTAAGATACAAAAGCACCATTCCTTATTTATGTCTGTGTATGCATTTATATGTTTTTTTTTTTTATTTTATGATCTTCTGCTGCACTGAACATTATATCTTGTGCTGTGAGCTGGGTTTTCTGTATGTGTAAGCCTGCGTGCTTACGTGTTTGATGGTCTCAGCCTTGACTTGGCTTTTGTAGGAGCATGAAGTTCTGTTTACTCTAGTCTGTTGTACAGTCCACACAATTTCATGCATATATGTTGTGAATCAAAAAATGTGGGTTTTATTTGAATTGTAATTGTGCATTATGCCCCTTCACCCCTGAAAACCCAAAGCTGCTTGCTAAATTTTTCGGGCACTTACCCTCACTTCTTAATTACCATAAGGGATTGATGGAAACTGTAAACACCTGATATTTTTTCATGTTATTTTCATATCCTGGAAATGTATATTTTCAAAGCATTGTAGAATCGTAATGTAGCATTAAACAGCTGCTGACACGTGCATCCCAGCCACAGGGAATGCACAAACCAGTGTGTTTCTTTGTACCGGTTCCAAGCCCGGATCAATGGGGGAGGGTTACGTCAGGAAGGGTATCTAGTGTAAAATTTTGCCATATCGGATCAGTCGAGTCCTGGGTTAACAACAACTGCCAACAGGGTGCTGGCGGAAATTGGGTTACTGTTAGCTGAAGAAGGAGAAGAAGAAGGGGAGATATGTCCAGAGGAAAGAGGAGAAGAGGAAGGTAAAGAGAGTGGAAATGAGGGTAGGAACTTTGAATGTTGGCAGTGTTACTGGTAATGGGAGAGAGTTAGCCGATATGATGGTGAGAAGGAAGGTTGATATATTGTGTGTGCAAGAGACTAAATGGAAGGGGAGTAAGGCCAGGTGGATTGGAGGCGGATTCAAATTGTTCTATCATGGTGTGGATGGGAGGAGAAATGGGGTAGGAGTTATTCTGAAGGAACAGTACTGTATGTCAAGAGTGTTTTGGAAGTGAAAAGAGTATGAGACAGAGTAACGATTTTAAAGCTGGAAATTGGAGCTGTGATGATGAATGTTGTTAGTGCATATGCCCTGCAGGTTGGGTGTGCGATGGGTGAGAAAGAAGATTTTGGAGTGAGTTGGATGAAGTGATAGACAGTGTACCCAAGGGACAGAAAGTGGTGATTGGAGCAGATTTCAATGGACATGTTGGTGAAGGGAACAGTGGAGACGAGGAGGTGATGGGTAGGTATGGTGTCAAGGAGAGGAATGAAGAAGGTCAGATGATAGTGAATTTTGCAGAAAGGATGGACATGGCTGTGGTGAATATGTATTTTAAGAAGAGAGAGAAACATATGGTGACGTACAAGAGTGGTGGAAGATGCACACAGGTAGATTATATCCTATGTAGAAAAGTCAATCTGAAGGAGATTAAAGACTGCAAAGTGGTGGCAGGGGAAAGTGCAGTTAGACAGCATAGGATGGTGGTCTGTAGGATGACGTTGGAGATCAAGAAGAGGAGGAGAATGAGGGCAGAGCCAAGGATCAAATGGTGGAAGCTGAAAAAGGAAGATTGCATGGTTGAGTTTAGGGAAGAGTTAAGACAGGCACTGGGTGGCAATGAAGAGTTACCAGATAGCTGAGCAACTACAGCAGAAATAGTAAGGGTGACAGCAAGAAGGGTGTTTGGCGTGACATCTGGACAAAGGAAGGAGGAAAGGGAAATCTGGTGGTGGAACAGGGAAGCACAGGAGAGGATGGCGAAGAAGAAGTGTGATAGTCAGAGAGATGCAGAAAGTAGACAAAAGTACAAAGACATAAGGTGCAAGGTGAAGAGAGAGGTGGTGAAGCCCAAAGAAAAGGCATATGTTGAGTTGTCTGAGAGGTTGGACACTAAGGAGGGAGAAAAGGACCTGTACCGATTGACTAGACAGAGGGACCGAGATGGGAAAGATGTGCAGCAGGTTAGGGTAATAAAGGATAAAGATGGAAACATTCTCACAAGTGAGGAGGGTGTGTTGAGAAGATGGAAAGAGTATTTTGAGAGGCTGATGAATGAAGCGAATGAGAGAGAAAAGGTTGGATGATGTGGAGATAGTGATCAGGAAGTGCAACGGATTAGCAAGGACAGCTATGAAGAGGATGAAGAATGGAAAGGCCATTGGTCAAGATGACGCACCTGAGAAAGCATGGAGGGGTTTAGGAGAGAAGGCAGTGGAGTTTTTAACCAGATTGTTTAATGGAATCTTGGAAAGTGAGAGGATACCTGAGGAGTGGAGAAGTGTACTGGTACCAAAAGGGTGGAGAAGAGTGTCAGGAGTAATTTGTGATAGATGGTTATCAGCAAGAGTGAAAGGGATGATCTACAGGACGGTAGTGGGACCAGCTTTGTTATATAGGTTGGAGACAGTGGCACTGACCCAAATGCAGGAGACAGAGCTGGAGGTGGCAGAGTTAAAGATGCTAAGATTTGGATTGGGTGTGACGAGGATGGACAGGATTAGAAAGGAGTACATTAGAGGGTCAGCTCAGGTTGGACGGTTGGGAGACAAAGTCAGAAAGGTGAGTTTGCGTTGGTTTGGACATGTGCATAGGAGAGATGCTGGGTATATTGGGAAAAGGATGTTAAAGATGAGCTGCCAGACAAGAGGAAAAGAGGAAGGCCTAAGGTTTATGGATGTGGTGAGAGAAGACATGCAGATGATGGATGTGACAGAGCAAAATGCAGAAGACAGGAAGATATGGAAAAAGATAATCCACTGTGGCAACCCCTAAAGGGAGCAGCCGAAAGAAGAAGAATTTACATGGAAACGCTACATGGTCGGCCAGGTACCCCAGTTAACTGTGGAACAAAATGCACTCAGGCACACCTGCACCCAACTGGCGCCCGTACCTTTTGGGGTACAATTATTTAGTTAAAAGGACCACCTATTGCTGAGCCGTGGACCCACTATACCAAAAGGATGCAATTATCTGTCTGCTCCACATGGCTTATTCTCACCAGGACAAGGCTGGCAGCACGGTGAGAATTATGTAGTTGGATTTCTCCATTGCCTTCAACGTCATCTGGTCATCCCTGTTAAGCATTAAGCTGCGACATATGCAGGTGGATGAGCCTGTGGTGTTGTGGATAATGTACTATCTGTTGGGCAGACCACAGTTTGGGAGACTCAAGGACTGTGCTTCTGATACAGATGTGAGCAACACTGGAGCACCACAAGGAATAGTTCCATCTCCTTTTCTCTTCACTCTGTACGCATCTGACTACAAATAAAACACCAGGTCATGTTAATTCTAGAAATTCTCAGATGATTCTGCACTTATGGGATGTATTGATAAAGGAGTAGGAGGAGTATAGGTGTCAGTCAAGTGGAGAACTTTGTTTCTTGGTGCAGAAAGTACTGCCAGTAACTGAGCATCAGCAAAACCAAAGAAATGGTTATTGAGTTTTGCTACATCAAGGTTTCTACGCCTAGTCACTTTTCAGGAAGTGAATGTGGAGGTGGTGCATTGCTACAAGTACTTAAGGTCCACATCAATGGCAGTTTTAACTGCTCTCATAACACAGATGAACTACTATATATAAGAAAGGGCAGAGCAGGCTCTGTGTTTATACTGCATTCCTTCAATATAGGTAGTGACATCCTCTATATATATAATTCACTAAGCCGCCAGCGAGCAAGACACCCATGGAGCACGCAGGACGGAGCCACGCCCACCAACTCTAAGACCATTGGATACGACGACAACTTGTAGAGCCACGCCCACCAACTCGGACACAGCAACTCACAAAACACGGCGTCATTTGCGCTTGTCTCTGCTACAGTCCACATGCACCTCTGAGCCACATTGACTTTTCATTATTCTTTTCGGTTACGACGCATGACCGTGTCCACCATCGCAAACTGTTTTACACGCCATGGTCTTAGAGTTGGTGGGCGGGTCTCTGTGAGTTGCTCTTGCAAGCGGGTGCATGACCAGGTGGTGTGTATGCTTCGAGAACGAGGGTGGACGCGGCAGGACCATCTAAGAAGAGGCATGTTTGTCGCGGATGTGAATTGCTGTATGCAGCGTGTAAAACATGGGATACACACGATATAGCCACGCCCGCCAACGCTAAGACGATGGGATACGCCGACAACTCACAGAGCCACGCCCAACAACTCTAAGACCATGGGACGAGAACGCCTGCCCACCCGCCTGACTGTTACCAGCGTGTAAAACCATCGCAGCTTTTAACTCACACACTGCAATAACTCACCAAACATGTGAAACCATCGCAGCTTTTAACTCACAAACTGCAACGACTCACCAAACAAGGACGGCCTGCCTCTCGAGGCATTCACACTGCCGGAAGACAACCATGGGATACGCAAAAAATAGCCATATCAGTCAACTCACAAAGCCCAGCCCACCAACTCATGCCCATCAACTTGAGCACGCGTCTACCTACGCTCTCAAGGCATTCACAGTGCCTGCTTATGTGCCTGGACGCAACAACTCACCAACTCGCTTTCGTCTCTGCTACAGTACACATGCACCACTGAGCCACGTTGACTTTTCATTATTCTTTTCGGTTTCGGCTGCAGTTCTATATATAATCCACCAAGTCATCCGACCATGGGATACAAACGACAGAGCACTGCCCAACAACTCGAACCGATACAGAGACACGCCCACCAACTCTAAAAGCATGGGACGAGAATGCCTGCCCGTCCGCCCGCCTGACTGTTACCAGCGTTCACCGCAATGTACTGGAGTGTAAAACCATCACAACTATCAGACGCTGTCTATATCTAAGAAGATATATAGATACTCATTATTCCCCGGCATGCGTCCACCACCTCTCAAGGCATTCACAGTGCCTGCTCATGTGCCCAGACTCAACACTTCACCACACACAAATTTTGCTAAATTTGACTCAACACGGGAAACCTCACCCTGCCCGGACACGGAAAGGATTGACAGATTGATAGCTCTTTCTCGATTCTGTGCGTGGTGTTGCATGGCCGTACTTAGTTGGTGGAGCGATTAGTCTGGTTAATTCCGAAAACGAATGAGACTCCCTACTGCTAAATAGTTACGCGATCGCCAAGCGGTCGGCATCCAACTTCTTAGAGGGACAAGTGGCTTTCAGCCATGTGAGATTGAGCATTAACAGGTCTGTGATGCCCTTGGATGTCCGGTACTGCATGTGCGCTACACTGAATGGATCAACGTGTCTACCCGGCGCCGATAGGCGTGGGTAAGCCGTTGAACCCCATTCGTAATGGGGACCGGGGCTTGCAATTGTTCCCCACAAACGAGGAATACCCAGTAAGTGCGGGTCATACGCTCGCACTGTTTACGTCCCTGCCCTTTGTACGCACCCCCCCCCCCTCGTTACTACCATTGTCAGGTGACTTGGTGGATTATATATAGAAAAGCAGCCGGAACCGCAAAGAACAATGAAAAAACTACGTGGCTAAGAGGTGCACAGACGACAGCAACTCAGGTGAGGAGTTGGGAGCGGGCACATGAGCAGGCAGTGCGTACTGAACGATGATTGTATGTTGGTTCGTAGCGTGCATTGTTGCAATGTTACTTTTCTTGGTGGTTTATTAAATTACGGATTTTGCAAATGTTCATTTTTTTCCCTCTGCTTAAAAAACATTAAAAAAGCGGTGTGATTATGCGGTGTGATTATGCTGCGTATGCTACGCCGCGGTTTGGTATGCAGCTTGTAAAACAGTTTGTTTGTTGTGGATAATTTGCCTTTTACTTTTACATGAAGACAATTTCCTGTTAGATTGGACTTTGCAATGACAATTAATAAGGCACAGGGCCAAACTTTCAAAAAGATATGCATGTATCTGCCAAAACCAGTTTTCAGTCACGGACAATAATTGTATGTTGCTCTCTCCAGAGTTCCATCTTTTCATTCACTTACTTTTGTATCCTCAAACCCATCCCTTTTAGAAAACTGTGTCTTTCTGGAAGTGTTCAGCCATCAATAAATAATTATGCGGCATATGCCTGCAGGAACACGTGCAGCGAGCGAGCCAGAGAGAGAGAGAGAGAGCGACACACACACATACAGGTGCGTGAGAGAGAGAGGGCTGGACGCATAAGAATAATAATACTTCATTACATTGATATAGCGGTGTTCTCATTATTCAAAGCGCTATCCACACAGGGAGGAACCGGGAAGCAAACCCACAATCTTCCAGTCTCCTTACTGCAAAGCAGCAGCACTACCACTGCGCCACAAGGCAGTTAAAGAATGCACCGGGCTTGATTTTGTTTTCACTTCTGTTTACAGTGATCGGGTCGTAACGTGCATTGTTGCAGTCTTACTTTTCTTGGTGGCTTATTACATTACGGATGTTTCACATGTTCATTTTTTTCCCTGTGCTTAAAAGACATTAAAAAAGTGTTTCTCAACTGTGACTCCTAAACAGCTCAGTACGCAAGCTATATTAAGCGTCAACAACGAAGACTCGCTACACCTTAATGAACAAGTTCTGACACTTATCCCTACCGACGAAGTAACTTTCACCAGCGTGGCCTCCATCGTCACAGACGATCCCACTTTCAGTCACGGACAATTGTATGTTGCTCTCTCCAGAGGTCTATCTTTTCATTCACTCACAGTCGTATCCTCAAACCCACCCCATTTGGACAACTGTGTCGTTCAGGAAGTGTTCACCCATCAATACATAATTATGCGCCGTATGCTACGCCGCAGGTTGGCTAGTTCACTATAATCCTGTGAAGGCCAGTGTAATTTTCTACACTATGGTATGCTGGGCCAGCAACATCACTTCAAGAGAAGGTCACCGAATCAACATGCTGATTAAAAGAGCAGGCACAGTTATAGGACACACTCTATTCCTGGAGGTAGTAGAAAAGGAGACAATGAAAACAAAACTGAGTGTCATTATGAACAATGCTGTATCTTCTCTCTTTGACATACTAACAATGAGTACTTTCAGTCAACAAATTTTTCAGCAGAAAGGCACTATATAAATAAAATGTATTATTATTATTATTATGAAGAAAAGCTACTGGGCTCCTTTATACCAACAGCAATACTACTGTGTAGTGCCTCACTGTGACTGCCAATCTGACATTTATTTCCTCTTTAGTCATTCTGCTGTGTGTACAAACCATAGTGAGTATATGCATTTATGCATTTTTAATCTGTTTACTTATTTAATGAGCACTGTAAAATCAAAATATCCCCCAAGGGACAAATAACGTTATATCTACCTAGTCATAAGTGAAAAATACAAGAAAAATACTAAGAAAGCTTTTTTTTCTTTTTTGGGCACAAAATGTCACGCAGGTATTTCACTGAATGCACAACTGTATGTACTCATGACAGTACTACTACCACCGAGGTGGAACTGAACAATGTCTTTCATTTTAAACAAGAGACTCTGCTGTTACAGATACTAGCCACGCGGAGGCTCTGTTTGCATAGTCTTCGAAAAATAGACTAAACACCAATAGATGGTGCTAAAAAGCATTTTTCCGAAAATTTCGAAGCCATTTAAACTCTTGACAGATGACAGGATATTTTAAAACGTCCAACGATTAAAAAGAAATACACACATGTATATAGGTAATGCTTTCAATTGGCGTAAATAAATGTCATGTCAGATGTAAAAAATTTAACTGGATTAGCAAAGATGGCTGGCGTTGAAACCCCAGTGTGTGATTTATAAGAATCAACACTTCCTTCTGAGATTAGCGTTTCGTTAGGTTGAACGAGACGTTCGCTCGGGATGTATGGGCATTGCACAGTACTGCCTGTGATAAAGGGTTAACGCGCGCGCGGGAGCGCGCACACACGGACACACAATGCGAGTCTGTAATCTCCGTGCAGTGAGGTAGTAGTTTTCGCACAAACATCTGACAAGAGACAGCGGTAGAAGAGGGTACTTGTTTTGTTTTTATTTTTCCCAATTCTTATTTTCTTTCTCGGTCCTTTTATTTTTTGCGTCTCTTTGCGTGGCATCTCCGGTGGTCCATCCCCACGCGTATTCGGGAGGATTATTAAAGCGCCCCCACCCTACTCCACACTCCCCCCCTTCCCTCTCCCGCTAGCGGAGAAGCAGTGGGAAACACTTCAGCGATCTTGCGAAGTTTTGTTTGGATGAATCAGATGCACAGGGGAAATACGAAGTTTGGTTTCAGCAATACGGACGACAAATTACACGCCTTCGAAAACGGGATTATAGCCCTGCGTGGAAAAGCTTGTGGATTGAATGTGAGATTTAATTGTTTGGAATTGTGGTTTTGATTCACTTGGCTTGATCTTGAGCGGAGTCTCTTTGCCTGGCTAATTAAAACTTGTGTCACCTGGAGAGAAGGTGTCCAGACCGAGGAGAATTCGCCGTGGACATCGCTCAGAAAGTAAGGCTCGTGCGCTCACGCCGATCCACTGTTTACACTGGGTGCTTATCTTAACTTTTGTTATGGGCTCTTTGTTGCAGACAAGATTTAGAAAGCCTTATCAGTGACAAGGTGAAGAGGCATCGCCGCGCTAGCGATTGAGAGCACCGATTGTCTTTATTTGCCCAACAGCATCCAGTTCTTCAAGTGCAATTCAGTATGCACTTTGTGAAATACTATTTTAACTTTGCTGGAGACAGTAACACACCTTAGAAGTAGCGTGCTTTTTAAAATTTCAAATTCTACATTGCAAAGTACAATTAAACAAGTGAAAACATTGCCCACGCTAGCAGACTGACTGGCAGGATGGGGGAAGCGGCTCCCCCTCAGCCCCCAACAGGCAGCTTCGTGCCTCTCCTGGGTGGGGTGCCCGGGCCGGGAAACGGTTCCCGCGGGTCAGCGGTACCGCAGCTGCACAGTGCCATCGTGGAGAGGCTCCGTGCTCGTATTGAGCTGTGCCGGCGACACCACACAAGCTGCGAGAACCGCTACCAGCGCGGCCAGGCAGAGAGCAGCGACCGGGAGCGGGAGAGCACACTGCAGCTGCTCAACATTGTTCACCAGGGGCCGGGCAGTCGAAAGAGCAAGCACGGCAAAGCAGCGTCCCAACCCCAGCAGGCATTAGCACCGCCGCCGCAGTCGCATGAGTATAACGGAAGGGTCAACGGGGAGCAGAAGCCTCAGCGCCCGGCGGGGGCACCAGAGGAGGAGCACCGGAATCCTACGCGCATCGCAGTAAGTGACGTCGCTTCTGCTACTCGTGGGAACCGAGCCCAAAAAGTGGCGGGGGAGAGGGAGGGAGGGGCGCCACTGGCCACGCCCGAACTCAAAGGGTGTCATTTAATGGTGTTTTAAATGAGTCCAATTAATGAACTGTCACTCAGGGCCGCGCACGCTGCTGGGCGGGGCGAGTCCGGACTTGACATGAGCGGGAACAGAAAAACAGTGCGCGTGGTGTGTAGTCACCGCAGGAGTCGTCTTCCCATTTTCTGTTTAAGTTTCACACAAGCCGTTCCCACGCGCGTTAGCCCTTTCTCCTTGGGCAGGCCGCCAGCTATTAGTGTGAGTAGTGCCAGCGACTTTAGTAAAACCTCAGTTCCTGGATTCGTCCAAGTTGCAGTGCTTGCAGAAGTGCTTTCGTGCATGGTTGAAACGAAAGAAAAAACGAAATCTCTGTATGTACAATATGGTATCCGTCGCTCTCAGTTTGACCCCGTTATTGCGGCCAACCGAGCACTTTGACCCGATTGGTAGAAGTATTAATCGCAAAGACTGTTGTATCAGACAGTGCTGGGTATTTCGGTACACTTTACTGAATTGATTCTTTGTGAATCGTTTCTTTTGATTCATTTTCTGGATTAGACTTCGGCGCAGGGCGGCATGGTGACACAGTGGTAGCGCTGTTTCCTCGCAGTAAGGAGATCTGGATTCGCTTCCCTGGTCCTCCCTTAGTGGAGTTTGCATGATCTCCCCGTGTCTGCGTGGGTTTCCTCCCACAACCCAAAGACATGCAGGTTAGGTGCATTGGCGATCCTAAATTGTCCTTGGTGTGTGTGTGTCCTGCGGTGGGCTGGCGCCCTGCCCGGGGTTTGTTCCTGCCTTGCGCCCTGTGCTGGCTGGGATTGGCCCCAGCAGATCCCCGTGACCCTGCGTTAGGCAATAGTGGGTTGGTCAATGACTGATTGACTCCGGCGCATTGATAAAGTCCGGAGCAAATCGCATTACACATATTTAAGTATTAAAACGTTATTTTGTGTACATGCATATATGTATGTTTATATGTATATAATAACTTGATGGTAATTCATATGGAATTCTCCTGTTTCAGTACACAAAGCATGACAACACATTTAAGATGCATAATTAAAATACGACATGGCATTATGGTACAGAATCGCAAGAGAATCGTGTGACATGTTAATGAATCAAATGAACGGGAATCGTCCAACTGATTGTCAGGTAATGATTAAATTTGAACTCGAAAGAATCTGATAATGGTACATGTGCAGTACAGTCAAGTCAATGAACCATAAGAAGGGTGCAGTAAAGTTGAAAGCAAATACTTGTTAGAAATTAGAATCATGTTTTTATAAGGTTCAGTTTTGTGTGACTGATTTGTGGAATATAACAAAGGGACATAAACATTAGTTTTAATATTGTTTATTCAGTTTAATATAATTCCAAAATCAATACTCATAATGCTCCAATAATACTGTGCATTTCATACAGACTGCGCCTTTGCTTTGCTCAGAGCACATTGTACTAACGAATTGTAAAAAAAATCATAATAAATTCTAATAAAATGTGTTGTTACTGTATTGTATGTGTATGATGAATGACAGATTTCATCCAACATACTGATAGAAGTATCGTAAGTGAAGCAAGTCGAGACCGTTGATTCAGGCGGTCTTTGCACTTTAAACATCTACCAGCATTCACAAAACAAAACACACTGATGACAACGTGCAGGAAATGCATTTGCTTTAGCATCCCTGTGGTGGTCTGCTGAATCGATTTATTCATTCTTAGGAAACAATTTGTAAGATTTCCCTGAAAAAAGTTGTTTAAAAAGAACAAATCGTTCACAAGTTGCCAGTCACCAGTATCAGACTAAAATGTGCAGTACTTGGGTGGATCTGAATAATTTATTATTCTCTCAATCGGACCAGCAGCAAAAGTTCAAAGCGTTGCTGCAAATTCACTTCAGTCCCTCCTACATCTTTGCAAACACAAAAGAATAACTGGAAATTTCTAAACCATGGCATAAACTAATGAATTTCCAGTAAGTGCATATGGTGGTCCATGTCTTTACATCCAGATCAGTCTTGATAGGCACTCAGTCACAGTGCCATCCTGAAGCAATTTAGAAAATGGATGGATGGAAGAACTAAATATTTTACATTCTTTATTTGGATGATTTCCAGGCATGGTTCCTGCCTTGCATTTTAATGCTTACGCCTTAAGGTCAGACTGAGCATGTTTAGAAAATATATGGAAAGATGGATGATGTAGTGCAGTGCTCCTCAAACTGTTTTCTTCCAAGGACCCCTAAGCCAAAACAATAAATTAAACTTAAAGGAATACACAAATATAATAAAACATTCTTTGGCAGTGGCAATCAGCCTTGGGTACTTCTTGGTGAAAAACAAATCTTGTTCGAATAGGGCTTTAGGCACATTGAAACAGCTTTGTACTGAGACTAAGCTGTGCTTTTAGTTAACTAAAAAAATAAAAGGTCCTTTCCATCTTGAAAAAGTGAAGGAACCACAGAGAAGAAAAGAGGTGAAACTATTAGGTAAGGGGCTAGAAACTTGAGGTACTCATACATCAAGACTATCACTTTCAGCTTCTATAATTTTCAAATCAAACAACTTATTCCATGGCCCCCCCTGGTAGGGTCCTGCAGGCCTCCCACGAGCTGCAGACCCACAGTTTGAAAAGCACTGATCTAGTACATGAGATTAAAAGATACAGCTGATACCACTATAGCACAGGGTTTGACTAGTAGGTGGCATTTGAAGAGAGAAAAGCAAACATGATCTTAAACAATGTTTCCAAAGAAGCTATTCTCTTGGGAGAGGTCTTTTGTAATTATACCTTAGCCAGGCATTTCAGACATTTTCTTGTTTGTTTCATGCTACACAGGAACCATCCACGGATGAGATGACCGTCAATCTTTTCACATACATCCCCATACTGCTGATTTGAAGTATCTCAGACAGACCCACATGGACTCTGGGAGAATGTTCAGACTTCAGTCAGAAAGTGACCAGGTTATGATTTGAAACCAGTTTCCTGTAGCTGTAGGCCAGCATCACTAAAAACAGTACTACCATAATGCCCCTTTTTGGAATGAGCAAGGTCAACATGTAACTGATTTAGGTCAACTGGCTTCTCACCCACTTGGTACATTTAAAGCCATGAAAAAACATACACTGACAAGAAAAATTATGTGACCCCTTTGGAGTTACCTGGTTGTCTGCATTAACTGGCCATAAAATGTGCTCTGCTGTTCATCTATATCACAAGTATAGAAAAAGACAATATTCTTAAGCTAACAACACAAACAGTTATAATCTTTCATGTCTTTGTTGAACACACCATCAAACATTCACAGTGTGCTGTGGAAGAAGTAGGTGAAGCTTTGTATTTAATAAATGGTTGAACCTCTTTTAGCAGCAGTAACCACTAAAAAGCACTTATGGTAGCTGTGGATAATTTGTGCACAAAATTCAGGAAGAATTCTTGACTATTCTTTATTACAAAAATACTTATTCTCAGCCATATTCTTAGGATTTTTGGTGTGAATGGCTCTCTTGAGGTCATTCCACAATATCTCTATTGGGTTAAGGTTTGGGCTCAGACAGGGCTACTCCAAAATGCAAATTTTCCTTTTTTGAAGCCATTCTTTAACTGAAATTGTACTGAGTGTCAGCTGGCACACAGCCACCCTGACATTATCTTGTAGGATGCCTTAATAAAATTGGGAATTCATTTTCCCCTTGATGATAGCAAGCTGTCCAGGCCCAGAGGCAGCAAAGTAGTACCAAATCTCCATCATACTTCACCATTGGGATATTTTCATGTTTCATGTAGTGCCCTTTTTATGCCATATATACTGCTACATATTCTTCATGAATAATTCAAACTTAGTTTCTTTAGTCCACAAGACATTTTTGCAATGGCATTGTGGAGTTAGATGCAGCGATTTTTTTTTTTTTTTTGGAGAGCAGTGATGTCCTCCTTGGGATCCTGCCATGGACACCATGCATGTTCAATGTTTTGTGCATGATAGGCTCATGAATAATTGCTTCAAGCCTTTTCAAATGATTGCTTCAAGACTTTAGCCATTCATGGTTCTTTTTTTACCTCACTGAGCATTCTGCAATGTGCCATTTGAGTCATCTGGGCTGGTCATCCACTTATAGGGAGAGCAGCCACAGTACTAAATTGTCTCCACTCATACACAGTATGTAACTGTGGACTGATTAATATTTAAACTCTTTGGAATTACTTTGATTTGCGTAAAGCTGGAAAGGGTAACAATAATTCTTGATCATAAATATTGAGATCTCTTTTTTTCAAGGCGTGTTTTACATCAGCAAATGCTTCTTGTGAGTCGCAAAACTCAAAATGGTTGTGTCTTTTTATTATAGGTCAAAGTGTCTCTAAACCACACCTCCAGTCTCATTTAACTGATTGAACTCCAGGTTTGCTAACTCCTGGCTGCAATGAGCATTTGTGGAAGTTATTGGCCTAGGATATCACATGTTTTTTTCTGACCTATACTGTGAATGTTTGAATGATGTGTTAATTATGTACAAGAACAATACAATAATTTGTGTGTTATTAGTTAACAAATACAATAATGCACAACCCAGCATCCCCCATCATTGTCACACCTGACCATGATTAAGTACCTCATTAAGATGTTGACATCTTTTAATGTACAGTATATAGTAATGTTTTGACAGTTCTTATATGTATTCCGTTGGAGCTTTAGGGAGGTTATGTGGCATGCAGGGTTACAATGTAAGTCTGAAGTTGAGAAAAACCTTCAGTCTTCTGATTCCCAATATTATTCCTTATCCTCTAGTGAGCCAACCAAATGACTTGCTCACGTGTGGTGAAGAGCAGGTAGTGTAGTGAATGAATTTTAATTCTACAGCTGCTTGCATTTAGCTTGCTTCAGTTTGCAGCAGTATAGGTCTGAGCTGTGTGTGCCTAACCCATTTGCCCCTCAAGCCTCATACTATTGTACAGGTTAGCAAAGTACTTTTAAAAAAAAAAAAAAAAGCAAAGTGAAACTGAGATAGGAGTAAATGGGCCAATATTGAAACAAGCAGCCTCTTGCCCACAGGACTGGTTGCCTTGTAAGTTCTAGATATAAACCCTTTAGGCTGCTAATAGCAAGGTTCATAACCTAATAGGATTTAAAGAGAGTATCTGATTGGGAGAGGCTATGCATTTTGCACAGCAAAGCCAGGTTTGAGTTTTCAATGTTTGCAATGCTTAGTAACGGAACAGGGAAATGCTCTTCATTGGCAAAATTTCACAGTGAATTACTGTATAAAAAAACCCTGGACTGCACAACTGAGTAAGTTCTCCTTGAACTGCTAAAGTTACTTTCTCCCTCCTTGGCAACAACCTGAAAGTGTGAGAAGGCTGCCTTTACCCGGTAGCCAAGGATTACATTTTAAATTCCTCATTGCACAATCATGAGCTTTAGCAAATGGAAGAAATCTGTTGCTTATTACAAGCTGATAAAAAGAGTGAATGTTTTGAGATAGAAAACGAAGCAGACAGCAAATGTGTGTCATAAACTGTTGAGTAGGCGGTTTATGGGAGAAACAAGTCATTGCTTGGAGCTTAGTGGCTTGTTGAGGTATCTGTCACTTGTGTGTCCTGGTCCAACATGATTGTAGTTTAATTGTGCTTATAGTTTGAGTCAGTTTTCATTGTCTTGGTTCTTCTTCATAAGTTGTTAAGCAGTGGCTGAACACTGCCCTTGTCTATCTTCATTTGTATAACTATTTTTCCTTCATTATCACCCAGAAATAATAATTCCTCATGCCTCATAGTGACTACTGTTTCTTTTATTACAGTCAGTGTCTTTGTATGCACAATCTTATTACCTTTTCTTGACATGGTGACTATTCATGCTAAACATTTCCTACCACCCGTAATGTGTTTTTTTTTTGTCAGTTTGACACTGTACTGTTATCTTGTCCACTTTCTCTAAGCATCTTATGAGGGTTCAGAGTATTTATGACTTTTACCTAAAATAAAGACATAACATTTTCATTTTATGATGCAAAGAGTCGTGCTTGTACTTAAATTGAATGCATGTAGCACTTTGTGCATTTACATTAGTGTACTTTCTAGAGTTCTATTACTGAGCTTTAAGGAGACGTCATCAGTTGTAAGCCAAGAAATTCTCTGACTGCTGCAATTATAAAATTACATAAACCACATAAAAACCTGCAGTTTGCTTCAGCTTCCTGAAGAAACAGTCACACTCCTTTGTGAATCGTCGTATTTTTGGTGTGATTAATTAAGCTACCAATTAAAAAGCCAAAGTATCTGTAAAGTCATTCTGGATACAAAAGAAATAAAAAGACTTATTTCCATGTGAAACTGGACAATCCTAAAATATTAAATTGCAATGAATTTGGACAGTTCATTTTAGCTCTGAACTCCACTTTCATATCTCCATGTTAAATTTTAAGTTAACTTATTTTAAGGGGATATTTGTATAGTTTATTAACAATCACTAGTTATTGGTTCAGTTTCAAAGTCTGTATTTTTTGTTTTCCTTTCAGTGCTACATGAATATCAACCTATATTTTCCTGCTATCTTCATTTTGTTTAATATTGTGAGAGAGCCAGGGATTTACCAGATAGTATTAGGTACACAGTTAACTTAGATGCCAGGTCTGTTGTATGGCTCTTAGAAAACACAACCACACTGACATTAGGGCTTAGTCTTTTGTTGTTTTCTTGGGAGAGTGAACTGAAGTATACTTATGTGAACACTCACAATGCACATGGAAGGCATCCTAGCTCAGATGTAAACCTGATCCTCCAACTTTGCAAGAAAGTGAAGTGATGACTTCTGCTGTATAAATATACATCCATTCATTTCCTAATTCCTATCCAATTCGAGGCTATGGGAGGAAGCCTTGGGCACAAGGCAAAAACCCAACCTTGAATGAGTTGTCAGTCCATCAGAGGACATACTCAGATGCCTCTCCATACTTGTTCACATGGGATCCATTTAAATATCAAATTCAAATCATTTGGCATACTTGATGTTCTTCTGTAACATGTAATAATGTAATTTACATCTTGCCTGAAGAAGGGGCCTGAGTTGCCTCAAAAGCTTGCATATTGTGAATTTCCCATTGGGATTAATAAAGTATCTATCTATCTATCTATCTATCTATCTATCTATCTATCTATCTATCTATCTATCTATCTATCTATCTATCTATCTATCTATCTATCTATCTATTGTAATAGTTTTAGTTAGCCAATAAAAGGTGTCATTTTGCTTGACTTCTCACTATTTTCATAACATACATTTTGATTCTAATGTCCAGAACATCTGCCTGAATTCAATATGTTAAGGTTTGAATGACACTATATACAGTGTGTGTGTGTGTGCTTGTATGTGTATGTATGTATGTGTATATATATATATATATATATATATATTTTTGTTCTTTATTTCGCCTTATACAATTTCTTGTATTAGGAATTTGGTAGTTTTCGCATACCCCTTGGGGTCAGAGCGCAGGGTCAGCCATTGTACAGCGCCCCTGGAGCAATTACAGGTTAAGGGCCTTGCTCAAGGGCCCAGCAGAGCAGTGGCCTTTTGGCAACCGGCAACCTTCGGGATACCAGCGCAGATCCTTAGCCTCAGAGCCACCATATATAATATATAGATAGATAGATAGATACGGGGGTGGCACAGTGGGTAGAGCTGCTGCCTCGCAGTTAGGAGACCCAGGTTCACTTCCCGGGTCCTTCCTGCGTGGAGTTTGCATGTTCTCCCTGTGTCTGCGTGGGTTTCCTCTGGGTACTCCAGTTTCCTCCCACAGTCCAAAGACATGCAGGTTAGGTGCATTGGCGATCCTAAATTGTCCCTAGTGTGTGCTTGATGTGCGTGGCCTGCGGTGGTCTGGTGCCCTGCCCAGGGTTTGTTTCTTGCCTTGTGCCCTGTGTTGGCTGGGTTTGGCTCCAGCAGACACCCGTAACCCTGTAGTTAGGATATAGTGGGTTGGATGATGGGTGGATGGATAGATACAGTATATAATATTGATGTAAAAAATATAAACCTGCCATAAAGTTGTGATATTGGGATTTCTTTAAGTCACTTTTGACTTCTACATTTACAAAAGGTTCTCAAAATGGTTGCCACGAGCATCCAGACACTTCTGATTGTGGTGAACTACTGCACGAACAACACTGGGCAAAGTGTCCATTGAGATTGATGTGCATGCCATTTCAATTTCTTCTTGAAGTGAGACCAGTGTAGCTGGTTCCCTTCATGCGAGTAATGACATCTTCTGAGATAACCTCATACTACGCATCATTACTGTAATTCGATTCAACTTTGGAAAAGTCAAGTGATAACAACTGTTAAAGTGTGTATACATTGTTTTGGCTCCTTATGTGCTTGTGAGTTCTTCATCCCCAGGAGAAAATTACAGTGAGTTTCACATAAAATCCCTTTTATTTTATTTACAAAAATCATAAATTATTGGCCATGGCATCATTTTGGATTTGAATGCACTTACTACTGTATTTATTGCATCTCTCACTCTATTTTCTGTTAATAAAATTATTTTGATTTATTGACTCTTGCCAGTGTTTATAGGTTTTAACTTACCATCTGTCACACTCTTCTCCCCAGTTATGAAACTAAGTGATGCAGCATTGTTTGGTTGACTCATTTTTCTCCACTAGTAATAAAAATTCTTTTGCAGCTAGCTTTGGTTGTGTAATTTTCATGTTTTTGATGTAAAAAATGTAATTTATCAGAATATTAATGTAATGAGGATAGCATGGTGGTGTAATTGGCGTACTACTGCTTTGTAGTTTGACTTCTTTCTGGCTTGCTTTCAGTAAAGGGGTTTTCATGTTTCACTGTTTTACTGTAACACTCCAATGATGTGTTGCCAGGCTGAATGGCAATTCTAATTGGGACCTGTGTGTGAGTGAGAACATGCCCAATCTGTGTGTCCAGTTCATCACTTGCAGCCTGACTAGGAAAGGTAGGCATGGGAAGTAGATAGATGAATACATAAATACAATTCTCACACCTAGTACCACCCTGGTAAATTTTTATACCTCGGATAAAAACACAGAAGGTACCAGTCCAAAAATGCCTACCTTTCTCTGAGACTAGAAGCATAATTTCATTAAAATCATTGCTGTTTAGAGAAATGTTTGGAGGTCACTAAATTGTATTACATCCTTCAAAAAGAAGAAGGAATCATTCACTAATGGGATCAATTTTGATATTTTAATGTTGGGAATAGCAATAGATTCTATGTAGCATTTTACCAGACCATATAGGGTGTCATAAAGTGAATCATTGACTGGGTCCATTTTAACTATTATCACTGTGTTTTCATCTGCTCATTTTCCCTTGGTAAAAAAAAAAAAAAAGAAAACAAAGAAAAAAATAGATAGATAATCAATTACCTGTTTGTAGTTGTTAAGTTGAAACTATTTGCTGTAGAAAATGTGTTTTAATGTGTGCCATAGTCTATTTGATTTTTAATTTTAAAAACATTTACAAATAATATTGTAAATACAGTCACTTGTTGGACTGGATGTCATGTTCATTTTGCTGACATCAATTTATTTGTCTCAGATATCCAGCTTGCTTTTGTCTATGAACAAAACATATGTGGCATCGTCAGAGTGTTTCAGTCAGTACAGTATATTGTAAATATGACTTTTCTGGAACTTACACTTACTGAGGGTACATTTATCACTGTATATAAGAAAGGACATCTTGATTTAGTGACATGATTTTCTGTTATTTTTATTAGTTGCTTTGTGTGTCTCAGACACTATACTACACTTTATGCAAAGGTTTTATATTTGCAAATCATACCTCCTTCTCTAAAAGCACTGTGGAAACAGTACTTACTTAATGCTGCCACCTCACAGCTTCAGGAGACACATTTCTCTGGAAAATTTGCATGTTCTTTCTGTGTTTTTGTACTATTTTATCTCTAGTTATTCCAGTTTTGCTGCCAAATCCCAAAGATGTGGCTGTTGAACAAGGTGCAGTTTCCCCTATGGTGTCCAATGCCCTATTCAATCTTGAATTATATTACAAGAATTTTAAAAATGGATGGAGTCTTTTCATCTGTTTTAAAGTAGCTTTGTTTAATGTTTATTCTCTAATAACAATATCTTACTTATCCATAAATTCATTCTGATAAAGAAGCTAGACATACTCTGTTTGACTGAAACATGGCAATAGATCATGGTATTGCTCAGCACATCACCCTCCCCACCCACAGTAAATAGCACACACTTGATCAGTAGTATTAGTATTCTTGATTTCCTGCCTTTTATCACAGAGCTATTAGCTTTAAAAATTTAGTTCAATGAAATAAGGTAAAACATAATTATGTTAATTTCCTTCATAATCTAAACTGTAATTACACTTCTACAAGCTCTTCTTGCTGTGCTTCTAGCACTATGGTCAATGAGTGACTACTGTAAAGTGTGGATTATCTTCAGATAGTTGCCACGACTTTGGAATGTATTTATAACTTACTTTGAAAATGGAAATGCCATCCAAGAGTTTCTGTTTTAAGCAAAAGAGTTTTTTTTTTCCTTTTCTATGAACTGTTAACCTTTGCAAGAAAATTCTCACGCTGAGACAGGGAAAGTATGCTTGTCTCAACTCTTGAAATTCCAGCTGAGATTTCAATACCACTGTGCAGGCATGCAGGTCTTCTGTGACAGTCTCTCGGTAAAAGCTTCAGTAACTTTGTAAGATGTCCATGGCCATTCTTCACCGCACCCTTTGTAGCACTTTGGTACTGATTAGAGAATTGCTAAAATATTAATATTTCTTTTTAATTTTACCTTTTGACTGTTTTCTGATGGAAATATACTATATGTTAAAGAACTATATGTAGTATACTACATGTAAAAAAAACACACAAATGAAAATAGGCTTTTTTATAAGTTGAACAAAATCTTAAAAAAGCAGTAAATATGAAGACAAATGCGATAGTTTCAAAGTACTCCAAACTACACAAGATGGTCTAATATATCGTTCAATAGCAAGCAACTTGCTGCTCATACACAAAGAAATTTGGTTACAGATTTAGTGCAGATCTACACAAAAATCACTGTGACTCTAATGCAATAGCTACTTATTGGCTTTGCTATCTTGGTCTCCTTACATCTTCAGGATGTTAGAATCACATTTGGTCACTGACATTTAGAGGTCAAGCTGCTTTTCTCTCCATCTGGCCTTATTATTCTTTTTAAGGTGTTCCCTTTACTCCATTTCTCCACTTCTGCCATTGTGCTATCTTGTGCTGGGCTCTTTTACCTCCTGCAGAATTAATTGGGTCTAAATTATAAATCTATACCATCAGTGCCTTTCACTCTAGTTTCTACAGAATGCCTCTCAATTTTTATGTTCCACAATAATTGTATTTCCTGATCTTGCTTTTTATGCTTAGTCCACAGCACTGTGCTTGAGTGTGTTTGTTAGGTTATTTGGTGATTCCTCTTGTGTTGGTCTGGGTGATTAAGGAATGAGCTGTTGCCTTATCAAGAGCAGGTTTCTGCCATGCAAACAAAGCTATCAGGGATTCATGGGGAGCACTAGTTTAAGTGGAATGTGTTGGTTGGCTTACTTTTGGCCAGACTTAGCCACACGTCACTCTCGGGCATCATAGTACTGCACTGGGTGAATCAGGATCAGAATATCTTTATTGTCATTGTAACAAATACAACGAAATTAGGTGCAGTCCCTGGGGTGTCAAAATATAAATAAATATAATTACAAAAGGATAAAAAGAAATAAGGTAGAACACAAACATTCAACATAAGACCTTAATTGCACATGAACACTATTGCACAAGATGTCATCTATTGCACTGCTGCATTGGAGGTGATTAGGTGGCATTCAGTGCCCTAATAGCAACAGAATAGAAACTGTTATTCAGTCTATTAGTCTTTGTTTTGATGCTCCTATACCTTTTGCCTGATGGCAACAGTTGGAACATGTCATGAGCGGGGTGTGAGGAGTCTTTTAAGATATTTTCTGCTTTCCTGAGGCAGCGAGAGCTGTGCAGTTCATCCAGAGAGGGTAAAAAACAGCCGATGATCTACTGGGCAGTCTTTATGATCCACTGAATTGTTTTCCTCTGCGCTGTTGTGCAGCTGGAAAACCACACGCAGAGGCAGTAGCACGGGATACTCTCAATAGAGCAGCGATAGAAGGACACCAGCAGTTTTTGGGAGATGTTATTTTTCCTGAGGTCTCTCAGAAAGTAAAGTCTCTGCTGAGCCTTCTTCGCCAGCTCAGATGTGTTCACACCCCAGGAGAGGTCTTCCATGATGTGGACTCCCAGGAAACGGAAGTCTGACGCCCTCTTCACACAGTCTCCTCCGATGTAGAGTGGTTTGATGTCTGTTTTCTTTTTCCTGAAGTCCACAACGAGCTCCTTGGTCTTACTTGCGTTCAAGAGCAGGTTGTTTTCAGTGCACCATGCTGTCAGCTGCTCCACTTCGTCCCTGTAGGCGGACTAATCCTCTCCAGAGATGATCCCCACCACAGTGGTGTCATCTGCAGATTTGACGATGGTGTTGTTGTAGTGGGTGGGGGTGCAGTCATGTGTGTACAGCGTGAAAAGCAGGGGGCTCAGCACACAGACCTGAGGAGAACCGGTGCTGATGCTGATGGCCGAAGAGATGTGAGGGCCCACCCTAACCCTTTGTGTGCGGTCTGTCAGGAAGTCTTTAATCCATATACAGGTGGAATACGGGAGTCCAAGGGCTAGCAGCTTGCACACCAATCTGTGAGGGAGGATGGTGTTAAAAGCAAAGCTATAATCAATAATGAGGAGACGTGCGTAGCTCCACTGGTGCTCCAGATGGGACAGGGTAGCATGGGCAGCAACAGCAACAACTCTGTTTTCTTCTGGTCATGTTTAGAGAAGTGCAAGGAATATCTAAGGGCACATTATCCTTTCCGTGGGCATGTTGCTTAGCATTTACTAATGTGTGGGACATCTAGGAGAAAATTCTCAATGTGCCAAATGTAGCTCTTTTGCTAATCAAGTAAAATAGAAAGGTTTCATGTGAAAAAGAAGACAGTGAGCAAGGGTGACTTTCTATTGATAAATTAGATAGACAGTGAGGCCAGACATAAACTGCAAATGCTTACATTTTCTAAATGTACAGGATGTATAATTTTGTAGATTTTGGAACACAACTCCTGAAAACAGCCTTGTGTTGGTGTTCACTGTAAAATGTTTTACCCTGGGAAATGAATATTGATTGATGCGAGATTTACACAGCCCATCTCTCCTGGCAATATTGAGCTATAAACCAGCTACTTGAAGTCATTTGTAAGATCTCACAACTGAAAATCCAACTGCTTTCTGAACTCATTTAATCTAATTGTAAGTTTCCAGGAAACCTGGACTGATCCTGACAGTGCTGGGTGTAAGTTAGAAAGTAGCCTTTGACAGGGTGCCATTCCATTGAAGAGCACAATCCTAAACAACCAGACACAGTCACAGATTATCCAGACTTTCTTTTGGGACATGGGAGAAAGAAAAAAAAGAGCATTCAGCTGAAAATCCATGTAGGCACAGGTAGAACAAACAGTATCCAAAAAGAGAGAAACCAGGGGCCTCATTTATAAATCTTGCACAAAAAGAGTCTTGAAATTTGCATACACAACTTTCCAAATGCAAAAATCAGGATTTATAAAAGACAGCTTGACAGGTGAATATACATATATTTACAGAAATACTAATACATTCAAATGCAATATTTTGGAGAAACTGGGAAATGACAACACCCTAGATCAAGTAGGGAAATGCAGCCAGACCAGCTAAATGACGACTCGCACAAATTATAATTCATATCATGGAGTCATTATTGTAGTGTACGTTGATGTGACAAACATATTACACCTTAAAAGCGAAGAGTATAATGTACAGAATGCTTTTACTTCAATTTAAAGAGGACAAATGCAGCTTAATTGCATTGAAGTTTTATTAATCTTTAGTTATTCTTTTAGTTATACTGTATATCAGTATATATTGACTACTTATTGTCACTTCTCAGGGAACTGGCCAACAAGTTTTTCACATGGTGTGGTTGTGCATACATAAAACTAATATGTGTTTGTCAACATAAGAAGTCAATTTGCAGCAGAGTCTGGTTCTTCTGACATAGTTGGAGAACTTCACTGCACTCATATTGCAATAAGGACACCTATTGAGAATTAAGATGCTTTTGTTAACCATGAGCAGTGACATTCCATTAATGCACAAGTCATCTGAGATGATGCCAAGAAGAGACTGATAAATGTTGGGGTTCAGTGGCCTGTGTCAAATTATGATTAATTTATTTTGGGCAAAGTAGCTTTGGAAGACGTAATAGTACTGTGCATGGTAGCTGGCTTATTGGTGAGGAAACTGGATGAACCCTCAGTTTTACGTCTGGCCTGTAATATTCATTGTAGGAGCAATCATGTCATTACTGTATATGTGCCAGGTAATAGCAACTACCTGCTTAGAAGCTGGGGTCTTTCCCCTAATCCCTAGAAGACAAGGGGAGCTATGATGCCGCATGTGATCTTGCACTGTCAGTTTCGTAGCATAGCTAAATACTCTTGAATGCAGGAGGTAGGCTACTGTATTAGTCAATGAAGTTCTACAGCATCATTGTGATTGCATATGTATTAGGTTAGCATGGTCCATATATAGATGTTTCATAACAGCGTTTGAGGTGTGTTCACATATGCACATTTACAAGGTGATTGTGATTTATCAAGAGTAGATAGCATAGAAATGTGCACCAGGTTTTATAAATTAGATTTTTTTGGGGGGAATGCATTTTCCTGCTTTTTTGGCATGTGCATATTTTCATCCTCAAATCCATGCAAAGTTTTATAAATGAAGCCGAAGACCTGCAATTTGAAAATCCTTTTTGGAAAACGTTAGGCTGTAGCACTAACCTTTGCACCACCATGCCGGCTCAAAAGAAATTAACGTTACATTTGGAGTTTTTGGACAGAGTCTGCCCTGACAGCATTGGTTACAAAGCATGAACCTTTCTTGGACAGGGTATCAGACTATCACATTCCTGCTGGAAGTATCCAGATTATGGTTATTTGTGAATTTAATTATTGTTGCTTTTCTCTATTGAAAACAAACTGTTATCTGATAGACATTTTCTGAAT
This sequence comes from Erpetoichthys calabaricus, assembly GCF_900747795.2. Lineage (NCBI taxonomy): Eukaryota > Metazoa > Chordata > Cladistia > Polypteriformes > Polypteridae > Erpetoichthys > Erpetoichthys calabaricus. Next base: position 216,517,218 of record NC_041397.2, on the reverse strand, counting down.
GAATTTTATTTCTCAATGTGACATAATTAAGGAACACGCAGATCTTTCCACACTTACATGGCCTGTATATTGCTCGGGAAAGATTATCAACAAATTCTTCACTGTCTATTAAAAAAAGTGTATTTTTGGGTGGCCTGCACTCTAAAAGCATGAAGTAAAGTCTTACATGAGACTGTCAGACATGTGAGTAATTTGAAGACTGAACTGAATATATCAATTTACATTTCACCTTTATATCTCCAGAGGGATTCCAAAAACTTGTTTGCTAAGACGGCAGACTGTTTGTTAGTTCCCAGGCCTCACTTGCATGTGGGCTGCATGGAATAAAGGTAGTGTACAGGTTTTAATACCTCGAGGCAGTTCTGGCAGGACATTCTGTCTAAAAGTAACAAAAGCAGTTCATGTGTAGAAGTGGTGGGTGGCTCTTGCTTAGACTGTTGTCAAGGACAAACTTTAGAAGCACTGTCCTCAGTTTCCAGTCAGGCTGCAGCATGTGGCTGAATTAAGGAAAGTTTTGTCCTTGATTTTTTAATGGCTATGAGGTAGAAATACTCAGAAGATTTACTGTCAATCTGGATTTATTGTTGCTCTACTTAATTTCTATAGGGAACTTCATTTAGTGCCACTCTTATTTATACAGATATCATCATTGTGACACTTAGAAGAAAAGTAATGTGTAAAGTTTTTGTATACTGGCCAGATTCTGCTTTGTAGCTTTCTATGAATAACTTGTAAGCACCCTTTTCCTCTTAGTCATTTCTTTGAAGATGGCATCTTACAAACAACACTTTGAATACGACAAGGCTGTTCACCCCATCACTGTTTGCTTGTCTAAGTTTATTTCTTGATTTATTTGCACTAAGATGTTCAAAACTCACTGCTTGTTTTCCAGTTGTGCTTTTTTTAGATATGCCAAAAATAGACCTGGTGCTGCAACAAATGAACTATTTTACATTGTTAACATCATTTTATTTCCAATACTGATTCTCCCCAGGGTCTCAGGGATTCTGAAAGAATATGCAGAGGGTTCCCTCAAAGTTAAAAAACTATTAAGAAACAAAGTAACAATACATGTACCTGCATATTACAGTTTTAAAAATAATTTTTAAGAAACAGGGTTCACTATTGCTCATCTTCCTTTTTTCCTAAAATTTGAAAACATTTAAAATCACTCAATTGCTTAATTTTATTTTTTAGTTTTGTCCATTTCTTTTTATTTACATTAAATGAGGCAAATGTTATCTCCTGAATTGTGGTTACTACATAATAATTCCAATACTAGACCAACTTGGATGTCTTTTCAGTGTATTACCTGAATTCCTTAAATGGCTATTTCGCATCCACTGAGCTTTAGCCATAACATCTCAGTTCCTTCAAGGCCCCCATTCCATTAATGTGTACTTCTCAGGGCTAATTAGCCACCTGTTGTGCTAAGAATCAGTTTTCTGTTTCTCTTTTTTTATGTTTTTGGGTCTTCCCTCCACATACCACTGCGTTGTTAAGATGAAGAAAGTGTAAAAAATGTTTTGTTTTTCAATATGTGTGTTCAGTTCTGCTGGGATAATGTCCCATAAAGGACATATACATTAATTTATGTCATTGGTAAAAATGTGTTTAGCTATTAATTTTGCTGTGTACAATAGCTTTGATATATTATTGTCCTTTTCCAATAATTAAGGAATTGTCGTCACTTTTCTTCCAACCTACCACATGCAGTTTATCATTGCTTTCACCTCCCAGTAGTCAGAGGACCTCATTACCAGTATACTCAACACACTCTGGCCAATGTTATTGTTTAAGTTCAAAAGTTCTTAATGTCTTGTACTTTCTTTTCTGACCCTTTGCTTTCAATTTTTGATCAGATCTATACTTACTGTTTATTCCTGTATTTGTCATTAGAAGTTTTACATTTTAGACCATATGCTTGATAGCTCCTTTGTACTTACTTACATGCTTTTACAGTGATTTTCAGTCAAAAACTTAATTCACGTAATCGCAGTGAGTTGGAGGCAATCGCGCTGTACCATGTAGTCTGACTTTCCCAACAACTCCACACCAAGCAGTCTGGAACTAGTCCCGACAAAATCAAGCAGGTTTAATTTTGTCTTAAGATGTAGGAGCGGGCTGTTTGTATGCAAGAGCTGACAACCAACGAGTGCTCACAATAAGGTATAAAGTATATAATTCAGCTATGAGGAATATGGAACGTGCAGGTGTTATGGACCTCACCAACAGAAGAGAGAACAATCTGTCTGATGTTGCATATTTTACTTGCCATGACAGAATGACAAAAAGAACATAGATTGTGTCTAGAACCCACTGTACTTAGAAAGGAGTCATGCAGCACCAGCTTTGTTGTGGAAAGATGTCACAGATGCATGTAATTTGTCAAACCCTGCGATTCCTAGTTGTGTAATCTGACTTTCTCAGCTGACAAGATCTTCAACTGTAGTCATCAATTCTGACATCCCTTATGACAAGAAGCAGCATGACCAGTATGTACTCAATGCTGTCAAGAAGGTATCCCTCCAAAGTTTTCTGCAGATAGAGGTTCAAGTAATGAAGTACCACCAGAGTGCAGTATTGGTTGGAGACCATTTTTGACATTCCCCACCCACAGTGTTTGTAGTGGTTACTAGTCATGTGGCACTAGGGCCTTATGGCATTTGCATATTTTGCACATACTATAGGTTGTGAGGCAGTCCTTAGTTGGTGGGTTGGTACTGTCAGCTCATGGTCTTATTGTTTCATCAAGCTGTGCATTTTGGCTTTGTAGCCTTTGGTCTGAAAATCCTGTGACTAGGAATCTGAGTCAGTTGTTTGTCAAAGCCTCTACATTGAAAATGTAAGTACCACCTGGGTCCAAGAAAGGCATTGTCTTTTAGAGGAGTTAAATGCACTGGAATAATAAAGTCACGATCGGCCCAGTGTTTCTCTTTTATTTAGTTGATCTATTTATGTCAGTTTATCTCAGTGGATCAATTTCTTTATTTGTTGTTTTATTTCCCCTGGAGTTTAATAGTAATACAATCACTCTGTAGCAACTAATTAAATTAAACCAAAATGAAAAACTGGCCTAAATGAACAAAAAATATTACGCAGTCAGATGTTTTATACATAAACAAGCTTAAACAGCCCAGAGGTCAAAGTCATATGCTGATGTTCAATACTTTCTTAGTTGTGACATTTCACCAAACACTGGAAATGACTTGGCCTTGGACTAAAAAATGGTCTGGGATCTCTGTGGTAGGAGGCAGAGCTGTACTGTATTGCTCTTTGTCGGGGTAGTAGAGAGCATGAGTTCTTAGAGCTGTTTTATCAGCTGAATGAATGGAGGACTTTAATTCTTTTGTTGTGTTAAAACAGAGACAATCAAATTTGTTTCTTATAATCTTCAGATTGTGTCTCTAAATTTTTAAATGGAGTCCTAAAATGTGTGTAGAGGGTTATTTTGTGTTTTCTTGTAATAAATGTGTGTCTATTCGATGATGTTTAATGTCTGTGTCTGTTGTCTTGTGGCATAATTTTCCTTATTGGGTTTTCTTTTGTAGTTTCCCCCACTTTGCCATTTGTAGTCTCTTTGGTAATTTTTGCTACACAGATAGCCTTATGTCCATGTAGGTAACCAAAGAAGGCACAAAAACATTTCTCTTGCAGTCTCTATTAAGGTTTTCCTTAACAGTGACATATTAAGGTTTTCCTTAATTTGTTTTCAAGTGTGTCAGTGTGTATTGATATTCAGATGCCCTTGAATTCCATTTTAAATAGCTAAATGAGGGTATCACATTAAAATAAATCTTGATCAGGGGCTGGGATGGTATATGATCCTCTAAGCAGTCTGTAGATTCTATACTTACTTAATGGAAATTAAAATAAGAGAAATTCCCAAGGGGCTTCCAACAGCCTAACTTGATTTCATGCCTGATACTTGAACCACTTTAGATCTGTAAGCTCAATTCAAAGCAAATAAGCTAAAAGTGACATTAATTTAAGTGTCACATATTCTTGTCTCTTGTTTTCAAAAATCATGTTTGTTTTTGCTTTAATAAGAAAAAATAGTCTATATATGGTATTTAAGTACTACTTGAAATTTCCCATAAAAAACAGAGAAGTGGTTTAAGAAGAATCTATAAGTGGATTTTCTGCATGTAATTTATGAAACTACTAGTGATTCAGAAACTATATATTAACACCTTGAGTGGTTTCTCTTAATTTTGAATAAATGAAAAGCATTTAGTTCAATATTTAACATTGCAATGGGGAAAAAAGAACTAGTAAAATACAACAATACTTCCTGACTGTTAAATTATTGTATAAACATACCCAAGTCAATGACAAAATTGAACAGAAAATATTATCTCTCCAAAGTGCACCCTAAACACATTATTCATTTTGAGTTGTCTGTGGGTCTAGAAAGTTGTTCATAGTTGTACAAACCTCTACAGTACAGTATACAGTACTTCTAACTTCAAGCACTGAATTGGGATTCTTCAAAGAGGAAATGCGATCTCAGAATTTTCTGCACACACCTTTTCCAGTGTAATTGTTTTTGTGTTTTCACTCTTCTTCCTGACACAATGCAGTGTGTTTGTTTTAGTTACAGATTGGCTACATCTTGGTTTGGGGTGGGTGTTGATATTTTGAGTAGTGTGGATTTGCCTTTCCATCCTTTGTTTGGTTTCGGTTTTAGCACGTGAATAAGACAGGAGGGTGGCTAATGATAGTCGTTTGTTAAAGAAAAAATGCCAAGGGAGTGGGCTGAAAAGGAATATTAATCACTGAGACTGTCTCCTTTAATAATTCTCTGGAGACTAGCAGTCTGGATCAAGCAACAAACACTATCTGTGTAGTTGCTTAGCTGTTATCATATTAAGGTGTTGTATTACATAGCAATTTCAAGTTTACAGAGCAGAATTCAAAGTTTTTCCAAAAAACTCTCACTTCGAGGCATTTACAGTTTCACTTTCTTAGTTAGAAATCATCAAATTGCAATTTGAGATACTCTGCTTCCTTGTGCCAATATAGATTGAACGAGAACATCGAAGTGATGATTAGCCAATATGTTGCCTTGATATTTCCCCAGGGAATGAGTTTGACTAGTTAGGCATTGAACTTTGATTAGATACTTGTATTAGGGCTTATGAATTTGCAGAAGAAAAGAAATCAGAGTAAGTCAGCATAATTAATGCTATTTTTATTATCAAGCTAAAAAAGTGCAACATGTACAATATATAGCAATTTCCATTGCCTGTTGTCTTCACTATTTATAAAAATACTGTTCATTATGTCTGTTTTTATGGTCTTGTAATGTGTTGTATTTTTACTGAGACCCACTTGGTATAAGGTTAAGCCTGGTAAAATATTTAAGCATGGATGGAGGACAATTGACATTTTTATTCAAGTTTAGTTATTTTGGATTTCATTTTTAAACTTCCATTTCCATGTCACAATCCATGTATACAACCATTCTTTACCAACCACATTGAATCCTATTTAGCGTCTTGGGAGTGAGACACCCATTCTCTCAGCACTTTGTCTAAGGTCGTAACCAAATGGATCCCCATTCCCTTACATGGTGCACTCAAATGCACATCCACTCACTCACACCAGACCAGTTTACAATGGTTAAATAACCTAACAAACACATTTGTGGGACCCATAAAGACAAAGAGAAAAGTCCAATCTGCACATAGATGCTGACTGGGCTGGAATTCATACCCAGGACTATAATGCAATAGATTTTAACAGTGTACTATCATGCCTTCCTCTCCCAGTCAAATGAAACAAAGTGAATATGTATTTCTAACAGCATTTGCTGTCATTTAATTGTGTCCACTGGGATCTGCATAAATGTTTGCTTGCTTCATAGTGTTTCTACAGCCTCTCCATAGGCAAAGGTTTTGAGATCAGCTACAGTGTTTTGCAGTGGATTGCACCCCATTTGATATTTTTCTTTCGACTGTTAGCCTTTCTGGTCAGATTTCAGTTTTCCATAATGGGGCACTTGATGAAGTGTGGGTATATTATCATATAAATTTTTTTTCAATAACTGGAATAATAAATGCCCTTTATTGTGACATCATCTCACCATTTACTGAACCTGCTTAATTCAATTACAAGTCGGAGAGGGCTGGGGCCTGAAACAATATACAGAGCCCCACCCCACCACAGGACATATTCACTTATAGCAGGCAAATACAGAGAGGCCAATCAACTTGACTTACATATCTTTGGGATGTGGGATAAAAAAAAAAAAAAAAAACCATTATTGAGAGACGTTATGCATACACAGTGAGAAGGTGCAGACTCCACAGTGACTGGGCCAGGATTCAAACCCAAGGCTCTGGTGTTGGGAGCGAGTAGTTTTAACTAATGTACTACACTTTTCCTAAATTGAAAGAGATATTTTTTCCCCATGGGATTTTAGCAAAGGGGGGTTGGTGGCTGGATACTCATCATTTGTCCATACAATAAAAATCATATATTGTAAGTAAGAAATTACTTAAACTGACATCAGTGTTCCAGCTTCATATATAGTAAATATATATTCAAGTCTTTTGTAGCCAACACAACTTAACAATTTTTAAGACACGTCTATTTTTCACAGTTGGAGCCTAGACAGGTTAAGTGACACTCTCTGAATCACACTTTGGGATAAAGGTAGGACTGAAACACCATAGCAGATTGGCCACTACAATACTCTGCCTGCCACATAAATTACATTATGTAAAATGAGAGTACAGAACATTGCCCTTGCCATTAGCACTGTATTTCAGTGATACATGGTGGAGAACATTTTGTTATGGTGTCAGTAAATGACTTCAGGCATGTCAGATAAAAGGATGCTACCTATGAAAGGCACTGTATGAGCAGCTGAATGTCTATTCAAAACCTGATGTGTACAACAAAGGACCAAAAGAAAAACAATGGAGGGTCGTTAGTTTATATGCTGCAGCAATAACAAATTATTTTGGCATTTACTTTGAAACAGATAGGTGGGGAGGTGGTGCTTTACAAAGAACTTTGTAAAATTTGTTGGCGATAATATAAAAGTATAATTTTAAAAATAACCAGTATCTTATTTATGTTAAACTAAATCAGGAATTAGTACTTTTGATTTCTCCTTTACAAGTGTTTTTGTATAGATATTTTAATGTGTTAATTTCCTTATCTATAACCTTATATGCTGCTGTCAAATGAATCTGGTGCATTGGTGGCATCCTTGCTATGCACAGAGACGGCAGATGAATTTGGGCTTGATTCATTTGCTTCAGGGATGGTCTAAAGACTGAAGTAAGTGACTGAAATTATTAATTCTTGAAGACTTAAAGTTCAGCTGTCTTTTTAGAAAAAAATTGTTAGGCGTTTTTGTAACGAAGAATGCCATTTCTAAAGTCCAACTGGAATCTGCTTAAAGCATATAAAGTACAAATAGCATGCTATACCTAAAAAAAAAGAATTGTGCAAACTGAAATAATTACTTTTATATTTTGTTATTAAATGATTTAAAGTAGGTGATTATTTATATGAAATGAAACTCTGTTGTTCATATTTTATAATATATGGTAATGGTTGGGTGGCATGGTGCTTTACCCTTCTGTCTCATGAAACCAGTGTCCTGGGTTTCAATCCCGAGCCTGGCTCTTTTCTATGAAGAGTTTCCATGTTGCACTCATGTCTTATTCTTTTTTATCTCCTAGTAGTCCAATTTTATTCCTGCATCCCAGGATGCGTGTGTTAGGTTCAGTGTAGGCTGCATGTTGACATGTTGATCTAGTATGTGTGACTATAAGTGTGTGTATAACTGTGACCCTCAATGAACTGGTTTCTGGTCAAGGACTGGTTCATTCCTGTCTTGTGGCCTGTTGTAACCTGAATAGGGTTCACCCCCCTGTGACATTAAACTGGGTTATGTCGATTTGAGAATGTTATTATAGTAATATTTATTTTTCTGTTCACAAAAGCAAATATTATTGAAAATGATATGAATTGTAAGTGCTAGTAGCCTTGTAATGATCACAAAACCCCTAAGTGATTGTCTGTAATTCATAGATTAAAGGTGAAAATACATCCTTAGTATTTTTCTAATAAATGATTACTTTACATTTCTAATATCAAAGAAATTTAGAGAAGAATCTGCTTTGCTGAAAGGTGTCTCCATATTAATAGGAAAACCTGTTTTTCCCTTCAAACATGCACATGCTGGACATTTTTCTTCTCTTGTCTACTCAATAGAATCACATTTGTTATTATAATTTGGTTAAAAATATGGTGCAATTACTTTAAAGGAAGATGAAAAATGCATGCTGAGCTGTCTCCTTGAGCTGCTGCAGTTTGTGAGTGTTATTCTCCTTGAATGCATGTTATTTTCGCTGTCTTGATTTAACTGTTCTTTGACCCATATAATAATGTCTGTTTTCTTGTAAATTTAAACAATACATTTCATTCAGTCGTCAGGGCTGTGTCTCCTTTAACATAACAGAAGACACCATTCAACTGTCTGGGTTTTCCTCTTTCTGTTATTATTTTGACTTTCTTTCCATACCATTTAGTTTATGGATTAATGGCAGCCATAAACCAGTCTGATTTAAATGTTTTTGTTTTTCACATGTATTTGAGTGTAGAAAATGAAAACCTATTTTTGAAACCTGTCAAAAGCGTGAGTATTATCCATACCAGGGAAAACTATGATATTTGCAGAGAAGACAGACTAATCTTAATGCTGTGCATATTAACTGAGTGATGGACTTTTGTATCATCCTGTCTACATTCCTGTCTACATCTACTTTGGGTACACAGTAAATGTTGGTTTGAACAGAGGCAACAAAATCCATTTCCATCAATGGATCAGAGGCAGTTAAAACAGAAGAAATGAGGAAAAAGTTAATGTATTTTTTTCCACAAGTAAGGTAAAAATATCTTATAATGTATGCATAGTGAAAAAGATTTTATGTATGTTTTCCTAGAAAGTGTACAGAAGTAAGTAAAAGTTAAGACAGACATGCTGGTTATTTATTAAATGTGTGTAAAATGCAAGTCTAGTGAAGCCCTGCCTAATTTATTGTTAAGAAGAAAACAACTACCTTACTTAATGTAGGTCTTAGTGATAGTATGAACAAGCAGAGATCATCAAAAAACCTCATATGAGCTCTATTTTACTTATTGTAATGGGAAAGAGTAATCCAACTTCAGGTATTAGCCTTTTTAACATATTCTTAATGCTTTTCCTGTGTTATGTGGATATTGCCAATTCAGTCAGTGAAAGTAACTGGAGTAAATGGACTGGTACTCTTTTTTTTCTAGGCACACTTGCATACCCATGATAGTGCAATTTTGTGTTACTGATCAAGTGAACGGTAGTTATTTCTGACTATGAATGGAACTCTGAAGGAAGTCCCATAAAGAAGGGAATACAGCTATGGAACTGTAAGAAGTCATTGTGCCACTGAAACTCATTATTATCTAAAGAAGCAATGCTTATGATAGTGTACTTGAAGGTTAGGAAGTATCTTCTTTTCATATCCGTGTATCATATTAGTAGGAGGGCAGGGAGCAGGAGCAAAATACAACTTGATTGGAGATTGTGTCTTCCATAAAATTAAAAACAAAACGTTTTCAGACAGCAATTCTGATGCTGTGTGAAGAAGAGCAGCGAAATGTGTCTTGGTGCTAAAGGCATGTCCTACTTTCAGAGACACCGAGAAAGAAATCCCTCTAGTCTTGAGAAGAATACATGGACAACTACTCTTTCAGAATTCTCAAAGGCCGCAATAAAACTGATTCTTTATGTTGAATAGTGAATGATGTACTCAATGAAAGAGACATGCGCTTAAGGCAAAACAAATGGCACACTTCTTTACATAAAGAATCTTATAAATCTGGAACAAAAAATAAGTTATCTAGTGGAAGTGTAAACCATGACAACTCTTAGATACTATCTGGATGAGATATTAGGAGAGCTAGGTTATTAGCTGACTACTCTGTCCTGCACTCACCACACCACAACTAAAAATGAGTTCTTTCAGTAAACTTAAAATTCTCACGAAAATGGCTAACACCAAAGTGCGAAATACACCTAATTATCCCTAAAGACCCATTGCAAGCATGAAAATAAGGGTGTTTGGGTGCTCCCTAAAAAATTTTTTAAAACTTTTTATTATATACTCACTGCCCATTACTAACGTTGTATGAAAATATTGTAGATAGATAGATAGATAGATACTTTATTAATCCCAAGGGGAAATTCACAAATTGTAGAAAACTTTTTATAGATGATATTGGAAGTCAGCAGTCAATGAGTAATTCAGAGGCTGGATGGGGCTACTTTAAGTGTTTGAGTGGCATTAGTGCATCCTGCAGGGAAGGGGAGAGTATCATATGCATCAGAAGAACTCAAGAAAGAGAGTGGAGACTTTAATAGGAAATGAATAAATTAGAGCTCAATGCAGGCATTATTCATAGCCTCAGTAACAATAAATAATGTGATTGTAACTGCCGAGTGAGACTAGCCTCTTGTAGTTCCTATTTTATGTTTGTTATTTTGCTGTTTCCAGTGGTACAAAACCATGGGTATGGTGTTGCTGTTTATTGTTAGTCACTGGGATGAACCTGTGGCAGTGCTACTGTGAGGACTTCAGGTCCCAGTAGTCAGCAGGAGTATGTAGGAGCTAACAGAATGTGTTATTGGCACACATATTTTATATTATTTTTTTAACAAACATTGGTTGGAAAAAAAGAGTGTAAAGAAGGGTAAAAATAGTCTTTCCTATGGTTAATAGTTTAATTTGTAAATATCTGATTTATGGAAGGATATTTATAATTTTGTACAAGCATATCACCATATCTTGAAAACATGGTGATATATCATGCTGCCACAGCTTTAGTTATAACCATTCTCAATGCATTTAAACGATCATTTATCCACCAATTGTGTAAACCTGCCTAACCATGTTCCAGACTTGGAAGGATGGGAATCTATAATGTCATTTTCAAGTGCAAAACAGGAATTTGCCACCCAGGAGAAGGTGGCAGTACAATGCAGAGCATGCTCACATATCCATACTCACTCACATGGGGCTGTTTAAAGTTGCCAGTGAACCAAATATGCATGTCTTGGGATATTCATCCAGAGCTTTGTTAGAAATATTGTAATTATTAGACTAGATTGTAGTCTGCCTATTTGTTTTAAAAACCAAGTTGGGGCACCAATTGGAAGTGAACCTCTTCCAGTAGCAGCAGTTGAGACTGTCTTAAAATGAGGCACTAATACTTTCAGATTTGAACACAACAGTGTCTCCATTAATAAAATAAACTAGTAAAAGTCATAATTGCATCTTTTTACTGACTTTGCTTCATATACTCTAATTAATGGTGGGTGGGGAAGGAGCTTCAGTGCTCTGTAATATTCCTAGAGTTCAAGTAGGTTCTGAAAATGGTTGTGATTCCTCCATCCACAGTCTAAACGCTATTTTATCTTCTTAACATCCAATGCCTGATATTGTGTCAGTCCATGGCAGCACAAAACTGAAAGTTGCCAGTCAAACTATGATATGAAGTAGACACAGATTACATGTATTTTTTCATTTGGGTTAAGTAACTTTCTAATGGTCATATAATAAGTTACAGTTTCAACCTGCTGCCTGGTGAATTTTGTCTGCCTTCCTGGACAATATTCTATTGCCTCTAAAATATTTCTAACATTAAATGTACAGTATTTAAATTCTTATTTAGGACTATATTCTAAACCCACATTAGAAATCATTTTACAACATTCTTAAAATGATCAATTCTAGTTTGATGTAGAGATTTGTTAGAGTCTCGATTGTGTTTTGCACTTCTTTTACAATTGTTATATAACAGGAAAACTGGAACGGGTCTAATCGGGCAGTTCTCTTTGTTTAGTTTGCAATCCAGTGAGCCTTGGAATAATCTTGTGTCAGCTATGTTATTACAATGTTACTCTGCACTGAGAAGTGCCAGTTTCCTTTTTGTAATATTTCCGTCAATGAATGGATAATTGTTGTAGTAGCATAAAGATGAGTAGGTCTCCTTTAGTCAGTCTCTATTAAATCATGAATATTTTAGTAAGTTTTTAGTTAGAGTCACTGTTTATTTTCACACCTGTCTAGCAGTGTCTAACACCACTAGCAGTCTTGTCTGCTGGAAGGCATTTTTTGACACTCCATTTAAGATTTTCTATTGCCCTCCTCCAATCATGTGTACAGAATTAAAAAGCAACGACTATTCAGATGTTCTTGGTTGTCCTCATTCGTTTTTTGAAGTTGGCTGAATCAAAGCTGGAGGTGGCCCGATATTCACCATGTTCAGCTTTGATAAAGAATAATTAGTACAGGTCCACAGGGGCCACCCACAATGGAATGCTTAGCTCTCCTAAGCAGAGAGAAGCACAGAGTGGATCGAAACAATTGTTTGCTCTGCAGATGACTCTGATGTTGTCATGGAAAAGCCGAAGACTTCAGGGAGCCTGTGTATTCTTGGGCAGGATGCCAAATCACTCTGCCTTATTATGGCTCAGAGGCAGAACTATTAATGCAGTGCTTTGTTATGACGAGGGTAATTTAATCCAACACATAGAAAAAGACATTTAATAAGAGATTTTGATGGAAGGGGGGAAAAGTAGCCTTAATTCCGTAAAACCTCATGAATTCAACTGGAGGAGAAGTTAATAAAACCATGCTAACTAGCAAGTTGTTGAGATGGCAGCCTTTGGTGCCCTGAAAGCACGACATTAATGTTTAGACTCCAAGCAAGGATGTAAGTGAGCTCTGAAGGAAGTGAAATTTAGTGAAAAAGATACAGCTATCGATATTAAAATCCCCCCATCCTAAAGAATGAAAGCCTTGTAACTTTTAATCAGGCTCTGTTGCTTTAATATCCAGTTTAATGTTTCCAGAATTGATTTTCTTTCAGTCTCTAATATGGAATATATATAGAGAACACTTTGCTGCTTCTGGGCCACTGCTTCTTTGACAGCAGTTATGTTATGATTAGCAATTTAGATGCTAAAAATTTGAAATTAAAGGTGTGTGTGTGTGTGGGATTGTGGGTATTTTGATACAGTATTGATTATATATAACAGAATCATCATTTTTAATAAATCTTGATTCTTGGCTTGAAAGAGCATGAGTGAACCCTTTCTTAGCTCCAAAGTTCACTGGTAGAATGAGTATGGTTAGACAACTGGTTTGTGTTTAGCGTTGGGGGAAAATGTTTTGTACTTGCAAGTCTTTAATATACCTGGTATGCTCTGCACTGTATTTATATATACATATATATATGTTTGCATTCATTAAATATGAATGAGTGTGGATGTATCTACATCTACTGGGATTGTCTTCAGCTCCCATCAACCTTAAACCACAATAAGTTGTGTACTGAAAGAGGTTGGAGAGATGTCTGTGTGTATGTCTTTTTTATATACCTGTATCTGTATTTTGTTGAGATGCATAAGTGACAATGGTTTCACCAGGATGGTACAGGACAGCAACTTGTCCCACAGAAGACCTCTAAAAAGTGAGAAAACAATTATGGTGGCGTGAGAGCACTTCTGCATGTCAGTGTGGGAAGTCAGCAACTATTAAGAGGCAATGGATTCTGTCATGTATAGTGTTATTTTAGTAAATCCTCAGGGGCAACAAAGGCAGAGAGAGACCAGTGCCCTGAAGGGGAATAGGAATTTACTCCAGAATGCTAGAGGGCAGGTAACCCTTCAATCAACAAAAAGACAGACCATGAAGGACTAGCAGGAGACTAGTACTCTCCCACCTATCCTCTAGGTGCCAACACACAGTTCTTGGCTGGAAGTAGGGCTGCTCCTTTAAAAACATTTCCCAGCCAGCTAAATACTAAGACCTGGGGCCTCACAACAGTGCTTATGCACAAAAATGCTGCGCGCCCGTTTCCATGTGCACATTGAGATGTATAAAAGTTAAACTTGGTGCAATGCTATGTACATTTTCACAGCTGTCCCAGACCATCTGTAAGCATATATCTGCTCGGTTTGTAAATGGACGGCATCCAGTGTTAAAGCAGTGCTGCTGTTCCTGTGCTGTTGTTTCCCTTTCATTTTTAGATCCACATACATGATGTGGGCCTTATAAAATACACCAAAATTAATTGCATATTACTTACAAATTTAAATAACTTGATTGTAATCAATCTGTAACAATATAATGGTGCATGGAATGGCCAGACTATTTCAACCATCATGGCTGCTTTAACGTTGTTAGAAGACATCGCAAAAGGAAGAATCAGAATCGAGTGTGTATTTAGAGTTAATACTGATTTCTTAACCCATTTTGACGACTGGCTTCTAAGTTAATTTAGATTTCCAGGAGCTTTCCTCTTAAACTGTGTGCTGACCTGGGGCCGGCTTTTCAAAGGCAGACTTAGAGGATTTGTGCTCTACCTGTTCCTTTGCAAGTTCTGTCCACCGGGTTTTTAGTAACAGGAGGTATACAACGTGAACTGGCTGACTGATCGGGTATTCCTCAGTCATCACTGAGTGCACCATGCCTACTGTATGGGATGGTATTATCCGCTTATCATATATATATTGTCACAATAACGAGACATTACACAGATAAAGGTTTGGGGCAGCCACCTGTATAATGTGGTATCCTGGCTGCAAAGTCGTTTGTTCAATAAAGAGCACTGATGTGCATACAACAGAGTCCAAAACAAGACTGACACATAGGGGAAACAGTCAGACTTCTAAAGGGGAAGACAGGAAGTGAGGTCATATGTGTCTGGCTCAGGTTCATCTGCCATTGGTTCAAGCCCGGAGGTGACATCACAGGGGCCGGAGTCGGTAAGGTCTTCTTCCATTGGCTCGGTCCCGGAAGTGACGTCATGAGAGCCAGGTGAGATCTCCCAGGAATGGTCTACAGGCAAGGGAAAAAAAGAATCAGTGCACTCTGCCACATCCCGGCATGCCTCAGAACTGCCTTCCCTCGAGCCCTTTAGCTGCCTCCCATGCGCACGTATGTGACAATATCCATCCATCCATTATCGAACCTGCTATATCCTAACTACAGGGTCACGGGGGTCTGCTGGAGCCAATCTCAGCCAAGGCAGGAAACAAACCCCGGGCAGGGTGCCAGCCCACCACAGGGCACACACACACCCACAAACCAAGCACACACTTGGGACAATTTAGAATCGTCAGTGCACCTAACCTGCATGTCTTTGGACTGTGGGAGGAAACGGGAGTACCCGGAGGAAACCCACGCACACACGGGGAGAACATGCAAACTCCATGCGGAGTGAAGTGAACCCGGGTCTCCTAACTGCGAGGTAGCAGCGCTACCACTGCGCCACCGTGCCGCCCATCATATATATAAGATTTCCTTAAACTGTGGTTGAGCAGGCAAACATCAAAGCGCAATTCTCAGTCTAGTCCGGTTTTCCAAATGTAATCGTTTTTCCACATGTAAATTTTGACACTCAGACGGTGGGCTGTGATTCATCTTTTCACGTCAATTTTGATATCTAACCACTTCTTTTTTATTTCGGGCACTGGGTGACTATTCATGGGCTTTTCAGTAAAATTAATAAGAAATGTACAAAATGAAAATGTATTTAATTGTTCTTTGGGCATTGCATTATAAGGTACATCATGGACCCAGAGTAGCACAGTGGTTAGGGCTGCTGGCTCACGATTTAGTTTTGAATTCTGGCCTGGTCACTGCCTATATGTAACTGTTTGCATGTTCTCATTGTGTGCCTTTGTTAGTTTTTCCCCAGGATGATATTGCCTTGCAACCCAAAGGCATCTCTTAGGTTAATTGGCAACTCTAAATAGTGATAGAGAATGTACTGGAATGGACTGATGCTGAATGCTAAGGATAGGCTCTGGCTTGCACAAACCTGTTTGGAGTAAAGGGATTTGAAAATCGGGGAATGAATAGGCATCTGAGTTGACTTTTTCTATTACAGGATCACAGGGAGTTATCATTTAAGGTAATAATACCTCTATTAGCTAACATCTCAATATGAAACAACCTTAAATGCTCATTGACATTCTTTTTGTTCCAAGTTTGTTTTGCTTAATTTAACTAAATATGCTTTATATTGCATTGTGGTGGATTTCATTTTACTTCAGAGAAGATAACAAGGTTTTTATTCTTTTGGGTGACAAAAATATGGAACACGTTATTTATAATTACAGTGATACTGATAATCATTATTTTTTCTAAGTCTGTCTTGTCCAATATAGTGCTCATGTGGAGTGAGACAATAACAAACTCTGGAGGGGATGGCAGTCCATTACTGGGCACATTTGCTTAAACATCCCTCACTTACTCAGCCCCATGTGAGTTAAGAGTGGCTGAACAGACTAACTTTAAACATCTTTTGGAGGTGGGGGGAAACCAAAGAACCTGTAAAAACTCAGTAAGGAACATGTAATCTCCATAATAGTGACTACACAGGGATTTGCAGCAGTAACCACCATGTCAGCAAGACATCAATAATTGGAAATTTTACAGGAGGTTACTATACACACTTACTGTGGATTCAACAAGCTTAAAAAATGGATAGATGAACATATTTTAAAGTTAGTTTTCATATTCATACCTCTGATATGAGGAAGCACATTGGCATGGTGTTTGGTATTGCTGCTTCACAGATTCAGACACAGAGCCTCATTTCCAAGACTTGGTCACTGCCTGAAGGGAGTGATATTGTAGAATGCATTCCATATAGTTTGCTGGTATTAAAAGAGGTATTTATTTTTTTATAATGTGACAATTTGATGGAAAAAATCTTTGCATCTTTTATTAGTCTGCAGTGGTTTCAATCTGTGATGAAAACTATTTGTGGTTTTAATGCTGTTTGGTGGTTGAGTAAACCTTAAGGAATAGCAAAGCAACCAGTTTCAGAGTAAAAAGATACAAAGCAGAGTCACGCAATGCATTAGATGCGGCAGAGTGCTCAGAAGCACATTCGAAGCAGGAGGTGAACCCTTTTGTTAATTGGGCAAAGCAAAAAAAAATGACTGTATGTTCTTTTATGAATCATAAAGCTTTCACTGATCTGATTGGCAGGATAGATTATTTTGCAAAATGTAATACCTACTGCATAAACAGTATTGTGAAAGGGCCCACAGGTGGACAGAGATTATAAGAAGTAAAGATGGGTATAGAAAACAGGAATCACTACAAGGGGTTAAATTGAAAGAGCAAAGCATAATTAGAAATATACAAAGGCAAAAGGAGAAGCCCTTTTTATACATGGACTGTGCTGGAGGGGGCAATGAGCAAATATGTCTTGCCATTAGAAAGGGTAGCACCCAGTTAAGGAGTCATATCCAGTTAAAGCGCTGGAGCAAGCTTGTGGGTAGCAGCTCAAGTAGAAGTTTCCCAGTTTCCCCAGGATGGTAAAATGCTTTCAGCCTGGATCAGCAGTAAGGTCAGTGAAGGCAGAAGACTGGCAAAACCTCACTGACAAGAGAAGAAAAGGTCATGAGACAGATGAAAATGAGAAACAACAGGTAAGAAAGAGAATTGTTTAATGAGCAAGTAAGAGAGCCACCCCTTGTGATAGATTAGACTCGAGAGAGCAGTGATTGTGTTTCTGCTTTCATTTCCTCTCTTACTTTGAGTTCTCCCTTTTCATATCTCTATCTTTAAAAAAAAAAAGCACTCATTTTTTGCATATATAAATCATGGAACCCTTGGCTTCATTCTCAGTATGTAGAAGTACTCACCATTCAAAATGTAATCCTGAAATATGACTTAGAAGAAATTCATCCAGCAGCTCTTTCTGCCACAGTCCCCACAGTCATCCTCCACACAATTTGGTAATTACACAGGTAAACTTTTCAGCAGAGGTGGCATATTTCTACAGGGGTGAGTGTGCCAGTCACTCACTGCTCCAGGAGTGCTGGTTCAACTCTTAGTCCAGTCACTTATGTGTGGAGTTTGCATGTTGTCCCCATTTCTGTGTGTTTTTTCTCCCCATCTCCTACATAGTGTTGTCTCATATATCCCAAAGATGTACTTTTTAGATTGATTGATGAGTCAAATTTACCAATTCACAATCCCGCTAAGTATGGTGTGTGATGGGTTGTCATTCTCTCCACTACTTACTCCTGCCTTACAATTTTTGATGTTTAAAGGGAATCCTTAAATGGATAAGTGTTTTCTGTAAACAGACAGTTGTATATCTTTTTAGTATTCATTATATTCATTGGTATGCCTGTGTCGGAAGACAGTTGTATTCACCAAACAAGGGGGACAAAAAAGCAAATTCAGCCCTCACCAAATATAACATTATCTTGCCATCAAAAATACCTGAAAGAAAAGAGGCTTTTAACATAAAGAATAAATCAGCCTGTTCATAATAACAGTAATGATTTTATTACAATAGTACATAGTGTTCTGCATCTATTAAATATAAAGCCAGCTGTGCAGTAGCCTCTCTTATGCATCTAAAATTTCCAAACAGGAGGAAAAAGTTTTCATCGAGAAAATCTTCAAGGCTTCAAAAAGTTTGATGAACACATGCTCAATCCTAAATTATACCCTTTCTCATGATTTGGATGATACATTTTGCTTTGTAAAAGTGAATTCCTTTTCCTTTGGGCAGGGCGTGCAAAAAAGAGTTGAGTGAAGGCATTGGCTTTCTGTGGCAGGTTGTACATTCCTGGGCGATCACATCATCAGTTAGAGATCGCCTTGCTAAATTATTTTCCAAGGCATAAACATTCAGATCCAAGTGCTAATGCCAGAGATTGATCTTTTGGATTCACTTAGGGCCATTAAGCTCATTTAATTTGTGTAGTGCACCCAGGCTTGTTTCCAGAGGTTAGAGGGTAGTGCATTAACCCAGTGTGCTGCGGTGTATTAGGTATGACTGTGCATTTGACAAACATGACAGACTTTCTCATGTAACCCTTTTCTCAGTTGTCAACACCACAAGCTTTGGTGAGTTATTACTTCAATCGATAAGTCCATTGCATTACTTGTAAAACCTAAATTTGCTCGCTGTGAATGTAGAAGCCTGGTAGAAGATTGCTTTAACATGGCCTCTGACAACCTGTGTCTGAGGCATAATCTTACCAAAGGTGTTTTATAAAAAGATTCTTTTACATGACCACTGATGTCTTTACAATCTTCCAATTTTAGTGTTTCAGGGACATTTTATTTTTGTAAGCTTATTTTTCTGGGGTGGAAATGATAGATGATCTTGAAGAGAATTACATGTATTCTGTATGTGTATTTTATTTACCCCATTTTTTGCCACTCATTGCACACCCAACCTTCGTGGAAGGGGGTCTATCTCTGAATTGCCCTCTCCAAGTTTTCTTCCATTCTTTTCCTACAAGATTTTTTTTTGAGTTTTTTCTTTTCTTTTTAGAAAGTCAAGGATGGGGGTGCTGCCAAAAAACAGGGCATGTTAAAACCCTTTGAGGAATTCCATATATGATGTTGGGCTATACAAGAAATAATTGTTGTTTTAAAGACTTACTTGGTATTGAAATGACTGTTGTGCTTCAGCTGATGTCTAGCTCAATTAACTTCTCATCCTTTTAGATTTAAGCATGAATATGGATGTTAGAAAGAGCACTGACCATACAATTGCCCCTTAGATTACTGCAGAATAGAATGCATGATGGAAACTGTGTTGCTTGTGAATGGAATCACGGGAGTGCAAATGGCATAGTTAGCTGTTACTATCTGCAGAGGGTGCTACATGTTAATGCAGTACTGTATGCAGGAGTGGGCCACAGTAGCACAAGCTGCCATTTTTTGCTTTTCTACTCAAAAAATAATAATAATAATAATAATTATTTAAATTTATATAGCGCTTTTCTCACTACTCAAAGCGTTATCCATGCAGGGAGGACCCGGGACATGAACCCATGGTCTCCTTACTGAGAGGCAGCAGCGCTACCACTGCACCCAAATGACAGCTAATTCCGAATTTAGGACAAAAACATATTGTAATCATCAAAGACACATATTGCCTGTTGGGATTGAGTTCCAGTCAGACATGAACCTATCCTATTAGAAGAAAGAGCAGAGGTCCTCTTACACTTGAATAATGCCAAGAAGGCCAAGTACGATAAAATAGTTTAATAGAAAGGGATAAACAAAGTATAAATTTGGATCAAAAGAAACAGATACCATACAACAAATGACTAGTCCCTGTTTTGGCCTTCCTAAAACAGGTCCCACATCCCTGACTATTCATGAAGTGAGGTATCTACTTCCTTCATCCACAAATTGTGTTGGAAGTGCCAAATATGTCCTTTTGGACTCTTTTCCTCTTTTCCCTTTAACAGTTCAAAGTGTTGCCACCTTAGCTGATTACTCTTTGACATCAGTCTCTGTACTTAATGAAATTCAGGTGAACCAATCAAATGCCCCCTAGGGCTTTTTTTAATCAGGTCACGTGTCTTTCCCCTATGAAGCTGGTATCTCTGCATGTGGCCCTTCCGGAGCACTGCACATATATAAGGCCTACCACTGTCTAGTGATGCCCCCTTCTATTTCCAGTGTGTGCCTCTTTTACTCCATAAGCCTTTCCCAACTTCTCCTCTGTCTGATACTACCTTGTTTTTATCCTGACCTTGCCTCCCACTACAGATAATCCACTGGAGGTGATATATGGAGTGTCCCCTCTAACAAAATTAAATTAAATTGTCATTGTGTACTATTCTGTTTATCCCTCAGTGTAATTTGGGATGGATGGGGGTTCCTACTGTGCAAGTGGGACCTCAAAATTATAATATCCACTCAGCGATCCATTTTCTGAACCTACCTAACCAATTCTAAAATGGGGGGGGGTCAGAACTTTTTCAAGCAGTATTGCAAACCAACCCTGGATTGGGCATCAGTCTATTGTAAGGAATATTTATGCACAAGCCTGTACTTACTCAGTTGAAAAAGAACATAATAAGCATGTTTAAGACATGTGAGAGAAAATCGGGAGCACTTGCAGAAATTCCCATGCAGACATGAGGAATAATTGTGAGTACTTGCTACATATGAGAGAGTGTGAGCCACATTTAGGTTTGGCCAACCCTGGTTTCTGTTTCCCCATGGCCTTGAATTAAAATGAGAAGGTTCAGGAGTTTTCAAGTTTTATTGAGGTTTTAAGTGCAACAGTGTTTTTAATTTTTGGTATCTTTTTCTTCTGCTTGCAATATTTTTTCAAACTTAATTCTTGAAAGACACAATATAAACTTTTTCCCTCTGTGCAGTTAAATAGTAAGTCATACAAGATAAGCAATTGAAAGTGTTTTGCTTTCTTTCAGAATTACCATCTACACAGCTGTATGTAATTTACTTTAATCCCTGTTTACAAAATTAATCTTTGTTTCCTTTTTTGCCAAAAGAACATCTTTCAGATGCTTATTGCTAGACAATATGATTAAAATATGGCATGCACAAAGAAGCTTGATATGCCCATTTTAAGCAGCAATAAAGAAAGTCATCAATAGAGATATGCCTCCTGCTGAAATTCATTAAATGCCTAGGCATGCTGCAATCAGTAGCAGAATGTCACTGTTGCACTGGATTGTTTTTCAGGTGAACCTACTCTAACATCTCTTGACTGAATTATTTTCCTAGAATGTTGCTCTACATCATTTGGTGTGCTTGAGTCATGCCTTACTAAAGGAATGTTTCATTTAGAAGTAATTGATAGTATGTTATTTTTTTCATGAAAAACCTAAAGACATAATAACCACCAAATCACTTATTATCCAGAAATAGGAATGTGAGATAAAAGCTGGAGTAATTGGAGAAAAATCCACACAGATATGAGGAAAATGAGAGAGTGGATACAAAGATTTGCTTAGTCCAGTTTAGGGTCATTAGTCTATCATAGCAGCCCTGGGCACAATTGAACATCCAGTCTTGGATGGGATGCCAATCTCTCGTTGGGTACAGTCACACACGCACACACACACACATGCATCTTTAATTTAGAGCTGCCAGTTAACCTATGACACACATTTTGTGGATTTAGGAGGAACACTGGAGTACCTAGTGATGTTATCTTTAGCATAAAAATTCTGAGCACTTTAAGAATGCAGTGAGCTCCAGCACTGTGTCCTGAATGGTCACTTATTCTCCAGAAAGATGTCTTGACTTGGTGACTTACACATTTTGCATTTTTTGGCTGCATGCTACCCTTCAAAATAGTCTATAGCATTAATTTTGTCAAACTGAATATGCCATGTGAACCATTAACATACAATATTGTGCCAGTGTTACCAGTGAGTTTCTGTTATGACTTTTTAATGGTTTTAGTAATTAAACATTTGCAATAAATAGGCTCAGTGAAATTGAAGTTTTCTGAAAGTGTCAAGAAAGCAAAATATATATGGTGGAATCATTTGGATTCTTCAATTGGAATGCTTAAATTGGATAGCAAAAAGTCTAAAAATGGATCTCCATGAAAGAATAAATTAGACACTGCAAGAAAGAGAGTTTGATTAAAAAGGCAAAGGCAGGTTGGAGCAGTGGCGAAGGCCCTGGTCTTGATTCAGCAAATTGCTTATTGAGTTCTTCCCCCGGGCCTCCCTTTGTGACCCTGAGAAAGTCACTCTAGCATCTTGATCTTTTCGGTTGGCTTGGATTAAGAAGTAATTTAAGATATATAAGAAGAAGAACAACAACAATAATAATAATAGTAAAAAAGTGTCTTCATTATACTGTGGACCATACACAGGACATGACATAAGTTGGTCTTTTGGATTTATGAACTAACCTGAGCAAGAAAGGCTAAACTGGAATAGTTACATTCAAAACAATTAAAATGTTTTGTTCCAATCCACATGGTGATGCTAATCTCATCCACTATATTACTTTTGTGTCACCTTTTTACTCACCATCTCTCCCTCTTTCCTTTCTTTCTGCCTTTCACTCTCTGACTACCCTTCACCCTACCAGAGTACTATGTTAATTTTCTTTCCAAATCTGAACCCAGATAGTTCTGTCAGAAAGCAGCCATTTTTAACCCCGCACAGGCTTTTCATACCTGTAAGACTAGGATCAATGTACTGTATAAAAAGCACCCTGGCCTCCAGCAAAACAACTTGGGCTGATAATGGACTGTTTGTTCTTGTAACAGTATCAGGGCCCTGGTATCTTCCTGGCCTGTTTTTCTTGTTATAAAAAAGTTTGGGGTAATGCTTGAAGCTCTTGTTATAGAGCTCTACCATTGTCTAACACCTCTTAGATCACAAATACTTGAGTACTGAATATAAATGAAGAGTCACTTGGTGCATGTTCCATTAGGCCATTTACAGGGGATTCTCCTTTCTTTGCTGTGATCGAGTTCAGTGTGTGTGGCACACCTCCACACAGGCCAGTGGGATGGGGACCACCCTTCAGTTTTCCGATCTGTCTCTTTGCCTTGTGAGTTTCCTCCTCCTTTAAGTTGAAAATCAACCCCCTAAGTTTTTGGCAGGCCCCCATGCTAAGTGTCATTAGGCTTCTGCATTAGATGTCGGCCATTAGACATACGAGAGGTTTTGTGTAAGTCACAATGTAGCATACCATGCTGTATGGTGAAATCCATAGTGAAATGCAATAATTATCATTATTACCAGTAATAGAAATATGAGCAGTGGTCAAATCTTATTGAAGAACAGCAGATAAAAATTACCTGGGCATTGTGGTCTTTGCTAGAAACTGAAACTGCAAATTAAGTTTCAGTTGCTGCCTATACAACACGTTCAGACATGCCATTGTTGAAAATTCCTGCTTTCTGAGCTCAGAACCAAAACTGGGCCATCATTTCTTTACAAGATGTTCTCAGAAAGCAAAGAACAAATAGTGCCTTAACACAGTAAGAGGAATAAAACTGAACAGCATTCTGATTAGCAGTAAAGGAACACCAAGAGGTTTCTGTGTTCAGGAAAATATCCTTCATGAGTACAGAATGGCTCTTATATCTAGTGAGCTGCAGATTGTCTACCACTCACTTCAAGGTGTAGCAGTCATTTTTATGCCCATGGCAAGGCTTGGGTGCAGCTTGTGCCCATCTGGAATCGGTAAATAACAGAATGCTGAGCAGTCATTCCTGTGTAATGCCTCATTGTTACCACAGTTTTTTGTTCTCCTCTGTAGTGCACTATTAGTCTGGGAGAGATTGGGAACTTTATACAGACAACAGCCAAGTGTGGGATTTGGGTGGGCCTGGGATGCATTGTACATTTATCCCCGGGTTTTGAGTTTGTTACCAGTACCACATTTGGTGTATAATTTACTTCTGTTAGGTTATGACAAATGTATTCAGAGATTTTTAGGGTAAGGAAGAGAGACATTTTGAGGTAAGGTAGTTATACTCACTAATCTTGGCACTGGAGAATAGAGAACTGATGCATTTTGAGTTGTGAACACAAGTAACAATTTTCCTGCAACATATACCTGTGGCAGTAATAACCCTATAAAACTACTCACTTATAAAAAATATACTTAACAATAGATGTTGGTGCCACTCACCCGCTATTGGTTCCATTTACTTCCTGCCTTTTTTGGTCTCCTGTGAATGCTGACTCAGAACTTTGAACTACTCAGTTAAGTCCTAAACTGTGTATCAAATAACTGCAGGCTGTCTTGGTCCTCTGTGTTTGTTGCTTCAGTTTAATTCTTGAATTTTATGTGCAAATAATAGAAGACTGATATTGTTAGAAATTTCACTGACCTGACCATTTTCCTTATATCAGTGGCAGCTTATATTATAATCACAGAGTAACACAATATGAATGCTGTTCATGTGCATGACCCTAAGAACCAGAAGCACATTAGAACTTAGTGCCATCAGTCATATGCTATGGCAGGGTTGAATCTGAGAGATGTGATGCACTCATACAAATTTTGGAGAGCATGTTGCTTGTTTTTCTTAAACTGGTAAATGAAAACGTTTGGGAAATTGCTGCTGGCTTCATTTCCTAACCGGTCTGCTCCTAATTAGGCTCAACTCATAAAGGTTTTTTACTCCCAAATAAAATGCTGACGTAAACATTGATGCATCTGTGAGGCTTTGTTTCTGTCACTGCCTTCCTTTGTTGCTTTCAGTTCTCACAGTGTTTAGTCTTTCCTGGTTGTCTTATCAATCCATGCACCATTTTTGATGCATGATTGCAGATGTGGTAAAGCAGCAGGAAAAATCTGGTTCAAGACATATAAACCTGTAAAAGCATATTAATTTAGGAGCATATATAAAAGAACAACAAAGCAATAATAAATGGTAAATTAACACAAAACCATAAGATAATCATGCTTTAACCATAAGATACTCATGTTTTTTCATGGCCAGAGTTTACCTCTATTGTTACAGATAATGTACATTCTTCTGTCTGGAGAGGTGGCTTCAGTCTAAATTACTCTCCACAGAATAGACACAACACTCAGTTAAATGTAAGAAGAGGATACTTTAATAGTAATAAAAACGCTGTTAAATTGATACTTTTTTTCTAAAAAATTAATAAAAATAAAGAAAATAATCTTGCATTTAAACCAGAAAATTTTCTAGAAACAGCAGCTACTCTAACTCTCAGTGGCAGATAATCACAAGTTGGTTTCTTAAGTGCAGATGACTGCTGTAAGTAACTGATTTACATTAGCATCTCAAGCCTTTCTGATGAGCATTGACCATTGATCAGCTAATGTTGGTTTCAGACCCTATAAATAAATTATTTGAGTACAGAGTCATCCATTCTCACAATTATAGGTCTGCCACCATGTTAACTATCCTTAGGCAACAGTTTAGTGCAGAAACATTCTAATGTGTACGGTCTTTAGCACCACAGAATCCATCTAAAAAGCTATCCTGTTTGAGAATATTTGAGAATATTCTGCTTGTGGTGTGCACCTGGTGTTATACTGTGGTCCTTATATTCCCCAGTTTTTCAATAATGGCTGAAATTGAAAGTGCTCTAACAGAAGCCAAAACAAATGATTTGTCTCTAACATGTCAGATGTACTGTATCTTTGTCAAACAAGTTCAAGCAAATGCAGAATTGAAAATACAACACCTACGGTGTAAGATTACCAGCAAACTAATCACCTACTCAGACTGTCATTCATCATGCTATATACAGTGCCTGTAAGAAGTTTTCACATTTTATAGAAATAAAACATATAATCACAGTGGATTTAATTTGGTTTTTTGACACTGTTCAACAGAAAAAAACTCTTTGATGTCAAAGTGAAAGCATATCTCTGCAAAGTGGACTAAATTAATTACAAATGCAAAGCACAAAAGAATTGATTGCATTCTTGTTCACCTCCTATATTTCATAAGTTAGTAGATACACCTTTGTTAGCCAAGACACCCTTAAATATATGCGCACAGGTCTCCAGCAACTTTACATATCTGGACACTTCTTCTTTGCAAAACTATTCAGACTGTCTCAGATTGCATGGTGATTGTGAATGAACAGCATGTTTCGAGTCCAACCAGAAATTCTCAAATGGATTGAGATCTGATCTCAGATTTGGCCATTCAAGGACACTCATATAGTGTTTTTTCCACATCATTTCCAGTGTAGCTTTGCTTTTATGCTTGGGGTCATTGTTTAGCTGGAAAACATATCTTCTCCAAAGGTATAGGTTTCTCGGAGACTGTATCAGGTTTCCCTCCAGGATTTTGCTGTATTTTGTTGCATTTATTTTATCCTTAACTGTCACAAGCCATCCAAAGTCTGCTGGAGGTACTTGACAGTAGGGATTTTATGTTTTTGATAATGTGTAGTGTTTGACTTTTTTGCCAAACAAGATGTACAGTCTCTCCAATCCAAATCACTGTAGCTTGCAACTGCTTTAGAGTTATCATAGGTCTCCTGGTGGCCTCCATCACTAGTCTTCTTCTTGCATGATCACACAGTTTTTGTAGATGTCCTGCTCTAGCCACATTTATGGCTTCACCATACTCTTTCTATTTTTTAATGATTGATTTAAGTGGACTCCAAGGGATATTCAGTAACTTAGATATTTTCTTGTATCCATTCCCTAACTTGTGCTCTTCATTCACTTCTTCATGGAGTTGCTTTGAGTGTTCTTTTATCTTCTTTGTGTAAGTTAGGCCACCACACTGACTCACCACAAGCTGGACCTTTAGATAAGATACATTTGTACTACAATCAATTGAAACCTAAGGAAAGTGCTCTATTGAACTAATGATGTGTTTTCTAAATCCAATTGGCTGAACCAGTGATTAATTTAGGCGTGTCAGATTAAAGAGTGTCAGTAGTTATACAATCATCTATCTTTTGTTATATATTTGTAATTAATTTAGATTATTTTTCAGAGATCGGTGTTCACTTAGATATTAAAAAGACTTTTTATTTTGATCACTTTCAAAAAAGACAAATTAAATTCACTATGATTCATTGTTGTATAATAATATAAGAACTTATTATATTATAGGCACTGTATTCAACACTGAGTAGCCCGATTTCTCGTAGCAGCACAATACCAGTTAGCAAGACTGCCCCTTGGATCCCGTTTGGTCCTGTCCATGTGGAGTTTGCAGCTTGTCAGTGTATTTGCTAGTGTTTTCCTCAGAGTACTCAAGTTTCTCCTCCACATTCTCAAAAACATACTAGTTAGGTTAATTTACTCTAAATTGGCCCCTTCTGAGTATGTGCAAATGAACCCTATGGTGGACTGGTACCCCCAGAGTTTGTTACTGCCTTCCTACCAGTTGCATAAGGATTAGCACTGGTCTCCCTTTACATTTAATTTGATTAAATAGGTCTAAGAATGTTAACTACTGTGAATTGCTTAATGTAAAATACCGGAAAAGCTACATCCTTTGTTTTTCTAATACATTTTAATTAACACTAATAAAATAAAGGTGTTACTCCACTTTAAAATGTTAAGTCCTCATTTTGTCATCCATCTTAGGGCTACTAAGAACTGGAAGCTATCCTGGCAGCATCTGACTCAAGGCAGGAATCCGCTGGTAATGGGATACTATGCCAGGATACACTATTGCACACACCTACACACACTCAAAATGGACCTGTTTTAAGATGACATTCCTCATAACTCACAAGCAACTTAAAAAAATAGGTTTATAATAAAATGCTTTAAGCTTTTCTGAGACTAGATAACTCAAGAGTTTATACAAGTGACATCTTAACACATTCTGAACAGAAAAGAGGCCACTGTACAAGTAGTTCATCTTAAGTGAATAACTTCTGAAGTATAGAGCATTTTGGATACTGTGTACATGTTGTACACTAGAGGTAAGATGTTGTGAGAAAGAGATAATTGATCACGCAAACAATATAAATATCCTGGAAGCTGTTGATTTTTCCTATCTGAAATCTCTCAGTCCTCCTCTCAGTCCTCTCTATGTGGATCAGGATCTTGTGGGAAAAGACAGTCATTTCTGCTAGACTTCATTCTCATCCCACATCCCCTTTGATTTTCTTTAAATCCTTCAGTTTGCGCTGTGTTATACAAATGTTTTGTAGACATTTTCAGTTTGGACCTCGTGGGGCTTAAAATTAATAAAGTATAATTAAACCAAATATTCTTTTTAATGAAAAATGCTGATTATTCCTGCCTAAAAATTGTTAGCCAAGGGTAATAAGATTTTAATGACTACACCGTCGAAGAGCGTATTTCAGTGGACAACCTGGGAGTAATATTTGTCTCTGTAAATCATCATGTAGTTGCATACGGTAATATGTAAGACAGCTAAGCAAAATCCTGTTTATAGCACAGCTGATGTTAACATGAGGAAGGGGTCATATTAGAATTTGGTTGAAGTATAAACTTTATCACCATCTATACCCTGTACATAAGAGTTCTTGTTGTGATTGAGGGGCCATTAAAAAAAAGAAAATAAATAATAAGGGTGAACATCCATTCATTGAATCTACCTTTTGCAAATTTTGGATTGCATGGATCATCAGGTGCCTAGCAGGGGGCCAGCCCTGGCCAGGTGGTAGTTAAACAGAGAGCAGTGAGTATGAACCAGATAGCTGTGTAACTCTGTCACTTGCTGTAGACTTTTACCTTTCAGTTAAAATAATAACTGAATTAAAAAATGAGCAATAGTAGTAATCTTTTTCTCTTTACCAAATATAGTGTGTGGGGTACCACAGTGGCACTTGTGATGGTTTCTCAGTTCTTTTTCTGACTAAAGCGCAGCACTTTGTGGTGGTGGTGGTAGGTGAGAAGCTCACTTACTCCAGATGCTGGCTTGAGTTTTGTCCAGTTGACTCAAGGCAGGAATCGGCCCTGCCCAGGGTGCCAGTCTATCAATAGGCCCACTCACACACACACAGGACAATTTCAGAATTGACAATTAAATAGAAATTACATGTCTTGAGACTGTGTGAGGGAAAGCAGAGTACCCAGAGCAACCCCCACAGACACTGGGGAAGATGTGCAGACAATGGTCATGAGCAGGAAGCTAATTGAGGAGACAGGATCTGTGTGGTAATGGCACTAGCCACTCAGCTATTGTTTTAAACATGAAACAGCATGTATTATATACTTACATATTCAGGGTTTTTATTTTCACACGTACAGAGTACATATCCTACAATATCCAATAATAATGGATGAATAGCTGATAACATTTTTGGTGGATATCATAATTACTTGCCGAGTGAAAAGAAATACTACTTACATGATTTGTGTTTAGACATAAGAAGCCTTCCACTGCACAGAAGAACGTTCTATCATATTTATTTGTTTTAACACATTAATTTGGATAATGCAAAAGATATCATCCATTCATTAAAAATGTATTTTTAGTTTTACAGTAAAGTAAGGTTAGGGTTTCAGCCAGATTGACAAGGTGCGGAAATCATCCCCTGATGGGATGCCAGTACTTCCTCACTCTTACTTATCCATCCATTCCTTCATCCTATTTCAGACCTGTTCTTCCATGCTACAGGGTTAAACTAAACAGGATTTAACAAACTTTGAGGGTTCGGAGCCTGACCCAGCAGGTTGCAGTGCAAAGTAAGAACCAATGACTGCACCAATATGCTTTCTAATATAGGAACAATTTACAGACACCAATTAACTTAACCTGCATGTCTTTTGGAGGAGGAAAGACACCAAAGTACCTAGTAGAAATGCACAGGGAAAACATATAAACTCCACACAGGCAGGGTCCTTGAGTGATGAGGCAGCAGATAACCACAAGGCCAATGGGCTGCTCCCGTTTGAAATTTATGCTTCCAGGAAATGTAAGCCATCTGTGCCTGCATTAGCATACATTTCTTTTACTGTTAAGTATACTATTTTTTAACAGCACAGGTGCATCCCAGATGTTGTTTTGGTTATCTGGCAGCAGAAAAGGCAATTTTAAAGAAGCATGTCTTAAACCTCGGCATTCAGAATGCACTGCGGGCATGACATGATCAGCAGTACAAAGAGAGATGAGTCAAAGCAGATCATTTTAAAGTGTATTTCAGTGAAAAGTTTAACTTATTGTGGCCAGTGGAGTGGAGAAACCAGGGAGGCCACAAGAGAGAAAGATACAGGACTATCAAAGGTCCATTGAGGATCTGAATGTACTCTAGTAAACAGTGTGCCGGGAAGCGATTTCATTTAAATGTTACCACAGAGGATGTGGAGGAAAATTAACTAGTAAAACGTCCACTTGGTTGCTTAAGTTTAGAAGGCACATTCCTTTGTTACTTTTGTGTTTGAATTTGTCTCCTCAGGGATGTACTGTATACTAAGCAGATTAAGCTGAAACATCTCCTGAATAATTTGCAACTTGCTTTCAGGAAGCAACTATTGATTTTATGTGCCTGCAGCACAGAGAAGAAAAGACTGAAGCAAATTGGCAACGTGTTGTGTAGTACACGTGGATATAGCTGGAGGAAGATTGCCTCTTTTAAAATCAGGGAGGTCATGTAGACAAGTGACAGTGCGCTTTTTCAGTGTCTGCATAGTTTCTGCTGACTCTGTTTTGGTTTCATGACTTCTTTCTGCAAAGACTCTGAGGGCTTTCAACAATGCAGGAACATTTACTGGAAAAATGTTTAAAATCAAATTGAAAAATCAGTGAGTGCTGGAAAAACGAGCAGCCGATTGTAAAAAGTGGACACCATTTAGAGTTTTGTTTGATTTCAAGGTTTACAGATTTTTTCGTGCAGTTGAAATGTTCGACACATGAATTCTTGGCCTTGTCACAACCAGGCTTATTAAAAGTGACTGCCTCCTTGGCAGACAGATAGTGACAACGGTCAGTCACCGTGCCATTAAGTGTTTGTTTAATTTGATTAAGGCAATGTGATACACTCAATGGCTGCTGTTGTGGGATCATTCACTAACGCAACTGCAGTATGCATTGCTCAAATAACCAGGGGCAAAATGTTTTTAATGGCATTTTTTGGTGTGTGATTTGTAAGAGCAGTGTTAATGCTTGTGATGTGCCATCTATCGTAATGACAAATGCAATGCATTATTCTTTTGTTAGGTGGATGTCAACTACAGGATTTTTTTGTCCATCTCCATTTGCACCAACAATTCAAATGCTTATGGAATGTCTGCTGTGTTTTATACATCAATAATATTATATACTGTACATTGCAAAAAACATATTACAAAATCTTAGAGATAACAGTAGAAGTCACAGACATAGCCAAACACAATTCAGTATTGGGAAACGACTCTTTCCAAACAGCCCCAATGACAGGCTTTCTTTCTTTCTTTCTTTCTTTCTTTCTTTCTTTCTTTCTTTCTTTCTTTCTTTCTTTCTTTCTTTCTTTCTTTCTTGTCCTTATGTATTTCAGCTATGGGGAAAGTGCTACAAAACACATAACCCCTGACTGCTCATCTAATTGGGGTTTGAGAATACAGTAATGTATTATTTTACTTTCTTTGTCTAGTGCAGGTTCCTCAAGTTCTTTTGTGCATTATTAAGCTTCCAATATATTTCCATATATGTATACAATATACATTGTATGTAGTAACTTAATTTGAGGAGTGACATTTATTGTAAAGCACATCAGAGTATAGTGACACACTACAACCACTAGAATGTCCTTCTGCTACACCTTTCTTATATATAATGTGAGAAAACTGCAAATCTATCCTAAAACAATCTCATATAGACAAGGCCAGCTGGGAAAGGGGAAAACGCTCTTAGTGCAATGAAGGGAAATAACAAAAAGGGGAACACAGGAAATACCAGAAAAACACTAACCATGAACCAAGCAAACACCCAGAGAACTACTGCTACTGTATTATATAATACAAATATAGAATCCTGACCAAGGGACGCTGCATTTCCACCACTGAAAATATATTTACAGCTGTGTACTCTGAACACTAAACAAGTTGCCAGACTTCAGTTCTCCATCTAAGCCTGAGGTAGGCTTTTTCAAAAAAACTGTGCCTTGACTTGGGTAGCGATATAAAGTACAAAAGCCAAAACTAAATATTGAGTGATCCTCTGCCTGGTATTATTTGAACAACAGTACCACAACATGCTTGACAGTAGCACTGTACATTTTAATGGCTATCTGTTCATAATGAAGTTCAGGTTTCTGGTTGCCAAAGCCTATCTCAGCAGCTTACTTTGGACAGAATGCAACTCCATTGCCGGACACACTCAGTTCAACCATACGGGCCCAAATTAGATTTACTTCTTCCCTGTGGAGGCACTTAGTTTAATTTTCAGATAACTATGAACTTTATATGCTTTTTCCTGAATCATGACACCAGAAATTACAGTACTGTTAGTGGTAGTGACTCATTGTTATCATGTGCCTATACACTTACCCGTTTTCATCCTTGGTAAAATGGGGACTTCTCCTACATTGAATACAAGTGTATATAAATTAAAAATCTTGTTTTTATAACTATCAAGTAGAAGTACCTAATATGAGGCTTCTGGAGTTGGAAATATCTCTGAAAAGGAGAGTACTTTGGAGTCCTAGTGGATTGTCATTAGAAAGCAATTGGTATGTTATATAGCTCCAGTACTGTGTGGAGTTCAAGTCAAGCCAGGCTATGCATAACACACTTAAAGTATGAGGCTTCGTCTGGAATAGTGTGTGCAGTTTTAGTTTTCATGTTACCGAATAATGGATTCCAAGAGAAATCTTACTGTTTCTAAACTGTGAGGTTTAATCGTTGAATAAGACATTTTGTATTTTACTGCTTTTAAATGATGAGCATATTGAATAACAGCGCTTATATCTGTTTTAAGTTAAATTTCCAGCTGCATTTTTATATATTCTTCAATGCTGATGTATTAAGACATTATGACTTTACATTTCTTTATGCATTATCATACTGTGAGCATGTTTAGCTAAACATTTTTAGTACACACCTATTTAAACATTTGAGTTTATTTCAGTTGCTAAAAGGTAGTACAGAGGTTAGCACTGCTGCCTCATGGATCCAGGGTAGGTTCAATGCTTGTGCCTGGTGGTTGCCTGTGGAGGTTACATTTACTTGCCATGTCTTTATGGGTTTTTCTTGGTGGTATCCATTTTTTGCACATCCCAAAAATCATGTTTTTAGGCAACTGGGTTGGCAACTACCATTTGAGAGAGACTCCAGCTTTCCCATGACACCAGATTGACCTAAACATGCCTGATAATAGATGGATGTTTATTTTTTGTCATAAATGAATCATCTCTTTGCAGCAAAAGTCACAAGAGTCAAACCGTGAGCTAGGGTACATGAGGGGGCCTGTTGATGGGCTGGTTTTCTCTGCAGGGCTGGTTCTTGCCTTACATCCAATGGTGCCAGAATTGGCTTAAGTCTACTTTGAATCTGAATTAGATTAGATGTGTGTGACACCTAGATAATATAAAAATATTGTCAGCTGCGTGGAATTGGATTTGATGAAGCTAATACATATAAAACATATACAGTATGCAGACATCTATAACAATGGTGTAGAACCTAGGAAAAGTCATAGCAAGAAGAATTTAAAAAATGTTTTTTCTTTGCACATTGTCCTTTGTGAAATACTTCATGAGACAAAAGAAACACGGTTTGACGTAGATGTGCAGATCCATAAACAGTGCTTATTGTTATTTCAAGAGGCTTTTTAACAAGACGTTTTCACTGCAGCAGCTTTATGCATATGTGTGGATGGATGTATCCGGCAGAAAAAAAAGACCAAGGATTTCAGTGTGATTCATCAGATCTATCTACTGTTGCAGTGCCTGGACACAAGCTTTTGTAATTGATAGGTGAGCACTCTCAATATAGAAAAACTAAAAAAAAAGTTAAGATAACTCAAAACTTTGTAAAAAAAAAAACAAACAAAACGGAAAAATACATTTAAATGATCAAATTTATTATCCCCAGATTTCATTTGAAATTTTCAAAAGCTTTTTTCATTTTTATATGATCTCTGTAATTCTTTACTAGTCTCATTCTGACAAGCTGTTAAAGGAAAGTAAAGAACAACTGATGCTTTTATCAATATATAATTTTATCCATTTTCCTGTGTTATCGTTATATTTCAGGGCAATGTAGAGTCACCATAGTTAGATGTTACAGAATCTTCATCCATCCATTATCCAACCCATCAATTTCAATTCAGGATCATGGTGGTCAAAGCCTATCCTAGCATCACTTGGTGTAAGGTGGAAACCAATATGTAACATGGCATCAGCCCATCACAATGCACACTCACATATACAGGTACATCCACACTTATAGAGCACCAGTGTAAAGTTACCTGACATTATAAATGAATGCCTCTGGCAGCCATGGCAACTGTCAGCAGATCAGGTCCAATGCAAGGCAGTATGGGAAAACAATTGCTTGCACAACAGCTTGTAATAATTAAATAAAATAATAATTGATAATAAAAATGGCAGTTTTTTCAGTGTATATGTCCAGCTCTTTGTGGTAGTCAATACACAATGAGGTATAAAAAAAATTAATGGACCTGAACTGAAATTGGCATAATAAATGAGAGTAAGCATCCATCCATTGATTTAACAAACTGGCTTTCTAATTTTAGGGTCATGAGGAACAGCAGTATGAGTGTGGCCCGAGAACATTGCAAGACACACTCACCCACACTCAGTCACAATAGGCAACTAAAGATTGTTATTTAACCCAATATTCATATTTGGAAGCCAAAATCAACACACTGAGCAACCATAACAACAACATTTATTTCTATAGCACTTTTTCAAACAAAGGATATACAGTAGTTCAAAATGCTTTACAAAATGTCAAAGAAGAAAACCTACAAAGTGCATACAAACTGCCCAAAAGCAATGACCAGCTGAAGATCTGAACCCAGTTGTTCTGTCTTGGGCTCACACACCCATACCCACACACCACTAGTCTTCTCATTTCTCAGATTTGCACTGCTGGTGGTCAGGCACAATCCCACAACCTCTGGATTGGATTCTAAAGGCCCTCCAGCCTATATATTAGTGTGAGCTAAAGGAGTAACTTCGCTTACTCTTGGTGCAAGTGGAGCACTTCTTGGCAAAGTCCACCCAGCTTTTTCTCACCCAGCCCCCCTACTCTATTGCATAGCTCCACACTGACACCATACCAGTACATTGGAGTTATGAGTGAACATTAATCAATTTTCCACTTAAGAAAATGGAACTTAACTATATCTTGTAGTTTACTTTTCGGTATCAAAGATAACTGGTTCCTATCATTAAGAGCTGTATTGTTCTAATCCTCTGATGCTGTTGCTCCTGCTTTTTCGCAAATTTTGCCATATTAAGAATCAATAGCCACAACCCAGAACCTGATGGACAGGTTAGAAAACTAGAGTATATTTTCAACTCGTTTACATCTCATGTTGTATCTTACAAAGCTTGAGGTGTTCAAAGTAAAACTTAGGCCTAACTCCATTACCAAGTTGGGCCAAGTAGTTTCAGGAAATGGATGGATGGTTTTAATAAAGCAATAACACCTAAGTAACCAAAATTAATATGTAACGTTTTCAATTAATTAATGTAGTATTTGCAGCACAGGGCATAGTTGTTAGTGCTGCTGCATAGCAGATTACACCATCCTAGGTTTAAATCCTTTGCCTGGACATTGTCTTTGTTGGGGCCTGTACATTCTCCCTGTGCTTGCGTGGGTTTCTACCAGGTATTCTAGTTTTCCTCCTACATCCCCAAAGATGTGTAGGCTATCTTTACAGGTGTCTCCATATTGGGCCTGTGTTAACATGGGTATGTATGTGAGGGGGTTGCAATGGACTGTCACAATGCTATGTTTTGCAGTTTACTTTTAAGTAGCAAAGTGATGCAGTGGAGTGTGGCAGCCTTATAGTTCCAGAGTGTCTGCCTATGTTCTCCAGAATTCATGCCATGTTCCAAAGGTGTGTATGATTGGTTAATTTATGACTCTGAACTGGCATGGAGTGAGTGGGTGCTGGTGCACATTAGTGTGCCATGTGATAGATCTGTGCCCTTTCAAAAATTGTTACTGTACTGTTGAAATAATAATATTGTGTCCCTGGACTTGATTCAGCTCATTTACACACATGAACACATCTACATTTTTATTAATCTTATGCTTTGCTGGTAAGAATTACGTCTTCTCCTAGGAGCTTCCATTCATTATCACTGAAAGTCTATGGGCACTTTTCTTTCTACACTGAAATTTTAGGTGTGATTTTCATAAGTTCTAAATCAGCTTTTGTCACAATTCCTATGGGTCTCTCCAAGAGGGTTTATGCATATGAACTCTGATTGCTTAAAGGCCAGTTTTCTTTGTGTTTAATTGTTAAACATCCTAGAATGGTGTTTTTGTTAAATGCATGCTACCTGACAAAGATCAACAATAAAGTAACAAGCCCTGTTGTGTTTTTATCCATCCCCCCACCGACATTGACTTTCAGGGAGAAAAAGGGAGCAGACACCCTGGTGTTTAAAGCTGTGGCTGCATAATAAAAAGACAGGCTTGCAGTGTTACTCACAAGTCTTTCCACGGAATGCCAAGTCTGATTAAGAGAAACTTTCTTGGATCACAGTTCATGCATGTTTACAATACAGCCGAAGAGTTTTCTCACAGGGCAGCCTGGCCAAGAAGTTTTCCCAGGCTCTTGAGTGCATCTTAAGCTCTGTCTCATTTAGCTGGTAGTTCGTTCTTTCAAGCAATAAGCTTGTATTAAATGTTTCTCTCATCTCCACACAACCTTGATCAAAAAAATGGCCATTTCAAAATGGGTGGAGGAATGATTTGGGAATTGGAATGGTTCTGTACATTAGCTTTTTAGATTAAAATGTTCTCTTTACTGCTTGTTTTGGTCATAATGCTTTAAGACCATGACTTTTGGAATTACACCTTCTATTGTAACATAGAAATCCCAGACCTGTGTGGTCCATGGTAAAGTGGTGGTGGGGGTGGAGGGGATTGGGACTGTTTCCTGTCACAGCAACACTGGGTGCAAGGCAGGAAGTAGCCCTGGACAAGGTCCTAAACTGTTTCAAAACCCAGTCTTGTACACATGAGCCAATCAAACTAACCTGCAAGTGTTGGGGGTTATACAAGGAAACTGGAGAACATTCAGGCTTCATATAGACAACAACAAGATGTGGAATTTGAACCCGGGATGCTGTTGTTTTTTTTTATTTTGCCTACCTGCTTTATCTAACTTTAATTAAAATGATAGAGTCTTTTATAATGTCCTGCACTGAACTTTAGTCATTGTGGTATCAATTTTTAATGTTGTTTTGTTTCATTTAATTTCTGCTCTTATCTCAAAAATTGAAAATCACTTGCCATTGTCGAGGAAGGATACTTTCTTTAGAACAAACAATGGAGTAATTGTTGTTTCAAATCTTTTTAGATCAAGTGATGCGCTGATAATAACTACCAGTACTGTATGAACCCCGTACAGCAGTTGCTTGTTTAATTAAGAATTAAGTAACCCCATCTATAAACTAATTAAGAAAGAAACAGAGCAACACACATAATTCTACTTTTACATTTTGGCACCTTGGAAGGTATGCGGCTGAATATTCTAGCACACTGTGGCTTGTCTTTTTCCACTTAACTGTGATTCCTTTCTGAAAGATTTCACAACATGTTTGCATGTTTTCTCCATGTCAGCATGGGTTTTTCTCCGGGCACTCTCTCTTTTCTTTTCTTTCTGCATCCCAAAAATGTGAGTTAGCTTAATGGTAATGCCGAATTGGCCCCTTTGATAGTGTGTTTGTGGGTGCTTATGAGAATGGGCCATGTGATGGAGTCATGCCATGTCGAGAGCTTTGTCCTGCTCACACCCCTTTGATGCCTAACATAAACTCCAGTCTACTGGAATCATGAAATGGTTTTGGCAAGACTGAAAATTAATTTTTTTTGATTCCTCCCTTTCTTATTCCGCCCACATAAATCACATTAAGAAACTTTCTTACTTTCAACTCCGTAACATATCCCGTGTTCGCTCCTTACTCTCCTTCTCTAATGCTCAGAAACTTGTCCATGCTTTTATCACATCCCGCATCGATTATTGTAATTCCCTACTGGCAGGTGCCCCTTCTAATCTTATATCACAGCTCCAGCTTTTTCAAAACTCAGCTGCAAGAGTCCTTACTCGAACCAGCAGCAGCGAGCACATCACACCCATCCTGCTCCGTCTTCACTGGCTCCCTGTGTCTTACAGAATCGAATATAAAATCCTACTAATAACCTACAAAGCCTTAAATAACCTCGCGCCAAACTACATCAGTGACCTTCTCCATCACTATGTGCCTGCCCGCCCACTAAGGTCCTCTGATTCTGGCAATCTTGTTGTGCCCCACACTAATCTACACTCCATGGGTGACACGGCCTTCAGCTGTATAGCGCCCAGACTCTGGAATAACCTACCAAAATTAATCAGGTCAGCTGACTCCACGAATTCTTTTAAAAAACAACTCAAAACTCATCTGTTCAGGAAGGCTTTTAGCTCTACTTGACTTTATTACCCATCTCTCAGTTATGTTGTCTGTTTTTTTTTTTTCAGAATTCACTGTCTTAATCTTCTTTATTTATTTATCTGGTTTGTACAATGCTATATACTGTATACACTGCCGTTCTTTATTATATTCTGTAAGTGCCTTGAGCATGGGAAAGGCACTATATAAATAAAATGTATTATTAAAATGTCATGTTATGTTATCTCTTTCAGTAATTTTAAGTAGTTTTTTTTAAGTAGTGGGTGATAAATTGGTTTGCATTCTGGTTTTGACACCAACTATGCGGAATTTGCATGTTCTTTCAGTGTCTGAAAGTTGATTGTCAACTCTAAATTGTGTGGTTGTATAATGAGATGGGTTGGTATCCTACTTTGTGCCTCATATTGTGAAGATAGGCTCTAACTTTGAAACTGGATAAGTGGATTTGGAAAAAAAAATTGAAGGAATGGGATTTTTAGGCAGCTAAATAAAGAACTTTGACTGTTGCGCAAAGTTTTGGTTAACATAAGTTGTTAACAAGGTTAAAAAATGTATAATTTGTAAAATGGTTAACAAAACAAAGCATAAACCAATCTTTTTTTTCTTGTGTATACAAAAAAAAAATAAAATATTTGTATTTAATGAATTCTGTAAAAAAATTAGGTCTCCTTCCCAGTCAGGGTTGTTTTCTACCTTGTGCCCAGTTTTGTCTTCCTGTGATCCTGTATTGGATGAAGCGGGCTTCAGAGCATTTTATTATAATTAGGTTAAGTAAGGCTTCTAAACAGAAATGCATTTAATTATCGCAGATGATTTGATCGTTCAATGCAATGAACCAGACTTGTATGGCATTTTGACTTCTTTTTTTAAATAAAAATGATGAGAGTAGTCAGAGGAGGCTTGAATTTGTAAGCAGTCACTGCAGTATCACAGTTTTTGTTTAAAGGAAGTAGCCAAACTCTTGGGCAGAATGTCAAGACCTGAAATTTCATTTAAAATCAAGAACAAAAAGAACAACTAGAGTATTTTATGTATTTACTTACAGTATATACCCATCAGATCTTTATTCTAATGGACAGCTTGCCATTATATAGAAGTAACTTTGCATTATTGCCAAGGCTAAACATGACAGAAAGACCAGTGACACCATTAATGGACAACACCCAACAAGATTAAAAACAAGTAAACAACACAATGTGGAATATATTTGATTTTTTAGAGACAAAGCAAATCACTAGTCATAACAATAAAGATGTCTAGAGCCTGACAAAAATACAGACAGATCATAATTAGTGATACATAGAGAAAGCTAGGCAGATAATCCCAAACAAACTTCCACCCCTCCATAAAGAAAATAAACTGAGCAAATGTATGCATCATGGAAAGAAATAAAAGATGCAATTTAAGTTTGCATGTAAACCAGTCAATCACTAACCAAGTGGAGCAAAAAAATCAAAAGTGTTCAAAGTTCAAGAAGCTACAGTCTATATTTATTAATAAGGGAGAGTTAAATGCTTTGCACAATTTAGAAATGACACGTTCTTTTTGAAAGCCGCATTTCTTTCAGCTTTAAAGTGGTTGTAACAAGTGGTTTGCCACTTGGTAGCTTCCAAGTGACACCATGCAGTAGTTTTTCATGTAAAATCAGTTCACAAATAGCATAACAGACGTTAGAAGCATTAGTAAGCTAACATTGCATAGGCCATTCAAACCTGCTGTGTTAATCTGGGTTGCAGAATGGCTTGACAGCACCCATTATCATCAGTAACAGCTAGGCAGATACTGTACTGTTGATACTGACTCATTAAAGTGTCATCAAGGCTGAAGTTGAAAAGCTATCTTTTTCCTCAAGATTTCTCACAAATTTGGCAAATATGCACATAAAGTAAACCAGTGCCATAATAATCAGAAAGTCCTCACACCATACATTAGCCTTGGTGTGATTGTCATGACTCCAGTTC
Source organism: Erpetoichthys calabaricus (assembly GCF_900747795.2). Lineage (NCBI taxonomy): Eukaryota > Metazoa > Chordata > Cladistia > Polypteriformes > Polypteridae > Erpetoichthys > Erpetoichthys calabaricus. The sequence goes on along the minus strand of NC_041397.2, from coordinate 216,476,403 downwards.
TAACATTGTTCACACCCTTTTACTTTGTGTGATCTACATTGTAAAAGATTGTTTGTAGAAATTTACAGTACATTACAGCATCTATAGGCTTGAAGTTCTAATAAAATATAAAGGGCACCTCCAACTCCAAGAATGCATTTGGTTTTACAAAACAGTCCTGCACAGAGTGCCAGTCCACTGGAGACTTGTGCAGTCATATATCCAAAAATAAATATGTTTCATATATATCGATATCTATCTATATCTATATATATATATATATATATATATATATATATATATATATATATATTCACAGCATGCGTAGTCTGAATCACAATATGATTGTATGGGTGGTTACCTACCAGGTAACGCTTGTGGTTGGTCAGCAATTCGGCTAACATCTGCCACGATGCCCTCAGTTGTGAGAAGCAGATCATAGAATGGTTGAAATAGTTTACTTTCAAATAATGCAGAGTACGCGACACGTGTTTCGCCCTAATTCGACCACGATCTACAAGCTGTCAAATAAACGAACCACACGCCGTGGCGCAACGTTAGGGGCTTTGCCTCTAGCGCTGACGTCCAAGGTTCGATTCTCGAGAGGGAGTGCAGTAGAGTGTGTACGCCTGATGAGCCCAGAATTAGGGCGAAACACGTGTCACGTACTCTTTGCATTATTTGACAGTAAACTATTTCAACCATATATATATATATATAAATTATGTTTATTTTTACATTTTGTTTCTTAAGTGTTGCAGTTGTTTAGAGTGTTGGGCCTGAGCCCTTGGCCTAATCACTGCCTGTGTGAAGTTTGTGTGGGTTTCCTGTGTCTAAAAAGATTTTTCTCTAAGTTCTCAAGGTTTTCCTCGTACAGCCTAAAGAGTTAGGTTAATCGGTGACTCTACACTGGTCTTGTATGGGAGCTTGTAAGTGTGTGCAAGCCTACCCTGTGATGGACCACTGTTACCAAGAGAGTTACACTGCAGAGAACATAATAGGCACAGGAAGTAAATAAACTACATTCTTCTATTTCAAAGTTCAAAGTAAATTGACAACTTTGTTCAAAATAATTACCAGATATTTAAAACTGACAAAACAAACGCAAGGCAGGCAAAGTGGTCAGTCTCCATTTTTTCCTCAACTGTGTTTGGTAACTTGATATTATTTTCATCTCACTTTAATTCTTTAAATATTTTTGTTCATTGTGTTAAGTATTTTCAATATAGTATAGATTATTTTCAGTCAGAAAATGTTTTTTAAAGTAATATGTTGAATTTGAGGATGTATTAAAAGTGAGTTGTTCTTTCTATCTATGTAGGCCTATGACCTTTGATTTCTTTTTTTTCTGTTCCACTTTATCCTAACTTAAGCATGCATTGATCGCTTGTATTAACTGCTTCTTTCTATTGCTACTATTGTCTGCATTGAAGCATTGTTGGAGTGCTTAGAATTATAATAAGTATTGCTTTCAGCAAGCTTTGAAATGATAGCTACAATAAAAGATGTCTGACTGACCCTTGGTGTCAGAGTCTGCTGGAATAAGCAAGTTCACATAATGGAGCAATGGAAGCAGTATTTTTAATGAAATGATCTCTGAAACAATAGGATGGGTAGATATATTTAAATTTTGTATTGCCATATCGTCTCCTGCTTCCCCAGCCTGTTTTCAATTTGTGCACTAAACACCCAAGAAAAAATATAAGGAAATGTAAAGAAGTTTTTGTAATTGTGTATTTAAAAAACAAAAACCACATTACTACCTGTCGTTTGAACAGTCTAAAATATGTGCAGTCGAAAGGGTGCTTTATAAAAATAATATTGATTAATTTATGCCATTTTTGTCCTATGGTATCCTATGAAATCCCTAAGTTGCTCTCTGTACACTCCTGTCCTTCTAAAAACATTGAACCAGGAACTTTAAAAAGCCCTTATGCACTCTGATGTAGAAGTGATGAAAACACTACACATTTAAGCAAGTAATTATACTACAGTGTTATCCAGCCACTGTGCACTCTCACTATCGCTTTGTTTGTTTCCCTGTGTTAACAGATCTCACCACACAGAGTATCACAGTATTTAAAAGCCGCTACGCTCACTCTTTTTTTTTCCTGTTTGTCTCAGTGGGCAGTTTTGCAAATGGCTGAAGGAACATCTTAAATGTACCAAGTCAGCTTGAAGACAGGGGCACAGATGAAAGCCTGCTGAGGCTAAATGTTCCGTAAATGTTAGAATGCTTTTCTTCAAAAACGGAGCCAATTTAGCCACAGGAAGTACTTCAGAGAACTTTAAATATTAACAGTATTTTGAAATAGGTTAAGAAAGATTGACAATCTATGTTTTGGCTGAATGGCCTGCCCTTTTCAAAATCTTTCTCACGTCCTTATGTCATTGTTTTTCACGATTAATGTACCTGTTTTGACATATCTGAAAACATTTCATGTGTTCATGTGGATCATTTCATGATGAAGGCTATCTGAGATTACCTTCTTTCAAAAACTAATATGAATAGTGTGAGAGAAAAATCTGAGTTGGGGTTTCATGATACCGCACAGGCTAGTGCTGCTATCTCATGGATCCAACATCCTGTGTTCAAATGAAACACCAGGTTGTTGTCAGTGTAGAGTCTGTATGTTTTGTTTGTGTCAGATTTCCTTTCAGTATTTAGATTTTCTTCCTTTTTTCCCAGAAAGTGTATATTGTTTTTAAAATGACATGGTGATATTAACTACCAGTGTCTGTGTGGGTTTCCTCTGGGTGCTCAGGTTTCTTCCCACAGTCCAAAGATATACAGGATTGGGTGAATTGGCATTTCTAAATTGGCCCTAGTGTGTGCGTGTGTGCACCCTGCGATGGACTGGCACTCTGTTAAGGGATTGTTCCTGCAATATGCCCTGTTCTAGCCTGGATAGGTTCTAGCTCACCCCCGACCCTGCTCTAGATAAGCAAGCAAAAGTAACTGATGGATAGATGGTGATACTGAATTGGCTCCAGATGGAAGTACTTGTGTAAGATCTGTGATGGACTGGTGCCTTCTCCACGCTTGTTTCCTACCTTGTGCCCTGAGCTGTCAGGATAGGCTCTGGCTTTGTGCACCTGAACTGTATTTAATAGATTTAGTGGGTTTGAGAAGGAATGTATATGTGCACAAATCTGATTCGAGCTTCAATTTGAAATTGAGCCCTGGTGCATTTTGTGTGAACATAACTAGTGTATCGTGTTTTACCTTTAGTTACATCTGTTGCCTGTCTTCCTACCTTTTTCTTTGATACTTGATAACAGTTGCATTGACAACCCTTAACAATGTATTATTAAAATATCAGTCATTCTCAAACCTGCATAATCAAATTAAGGGCCATGGAAGACAGGATCCTATTTTAGCAACACTTCTCACATGAGAGAAAATACTCCTAGACAGGACACCGGTCCATCAGTAGGCCCTCTCGCCAATTTAGAGTCACCAATTAATCATAATTATACGTCTTTGTGAATGTGGGAGGAAAATGGATTTCCAGGCGGAAAACCCACAAAGACATGAGCAAGAACATCCAGATGTGGCACTCAAACCCAGGACACTAGGTCCATGAAACAGCAGTGCTAACCTCAGCATTACTACTGTACAGTACCATTACTGAAATGTGTTTTAATTATTCAGAGCTCAGCAGTTGAGACTGTGACCTTTGCTTTGTTTTGCCTCACTCATTGTGATTATGTTGGCTCATTTTGTGTTTTGACTTATGTTTTTTTTGGACTTTGTCTTTATTTGATCCTTTGATTTAATATCTGTGGCTTTTTCATAGTGTCTGCAAAACTTCCAACTGTTAGGATAATTTTACAGAATTTTTCTCTTTAATTTTGTTCTCCTATAATGTACACTCTGCCTGGACAAAGTCAAAGAACACTGAGTTCATGCATGACTGTTCTACTTAATGTTTATAATTTAGGGCCTGGCAACTTTACCTTTTGGTTATTTGTTTTATTATTTAACATGTTGTGATAATCCTAGAATTTGAGGTTTTTGAATTGAGAAGAAAAATGCATGTGCTTAATTTTTTTTTTTTTGCTGGAGATCGAAGCAAGAGGACATCAAACACCTAATAACCAACATGCTGGAGCATTACTACTGCTTGTAATGTATAATTAATATGAAGAAAACCATCCATTTACTGAACGTGCTTAATCCAGTTTTAGGATTGTAAGAAGCATCAGGACCAATGCAAGAGGACAGTATGCCAGTTCATCTTTGGCATGTTGTAGTGTCAGTGAAATACACTTCACTGTCTGATTGCAGTACTTTCTGGAAGTCAGTAAGAATTGCATTGTGTCATTTTTTGGTACTGTTATGACAGGTTTAAACATTTACTTTTTATAGAGCAGTTTTTAAAACAACATAAAATGGTTCCTTAGAAGTCACGGATTGTTACCTTGCAGGATGGAATGCATAATATAACTTTCAACAAATGTAAATCCTCTCAATGTTTCAACATTTGGAAGTATCAACATGTACATTTGCTTAATTTGTCCTTTAAAGAATTGTATTGACCATGGAACTCCAGTAGAATAACTGGATGTTACAAATCTCATGGAGTTTTTGGGACTGCACTTTGCTTTAAGGTTTATTCTATTTTGCTGTGCCTTCCTATATTTTGTGGTGGCTGGTGCACTCTAGTACGCACTGTCCATTTATATCAATTCATTTATTGTTTTCCTTTGGCACTCTTATTGTTATTGAAAGAGTAATACAGAGTGAAAAGAGAAAGATTTTCTTTTTGACACAGAATCTGATGATTTCAGCTAGAAATCCATCACCATACAGAGCACTTTAAAGATTGCTAGTAGGATCAGGAAATGAATGAATTGATGTACAGGTGTTTTATGCACTCGGCTAAACCTGGAAAATGCTGATGTTATGCATGTAAAATACAATATGTATGAATAGCAACACATAGAATCTATATTTAAAGAGGGATTTGTCATTGTGTGTGTTCTTTCTGCTGAGAGAATGTGGTCAACCCATTTTGTGAATACTCGTGCAGATCAAAGCACCTGACCTGTGTAAGTGCCCAGGTTTTCAGTGTTATGTGTGAGGACCAGTGTGAAAGAGGCCATATATAGTAAAATAAAGTCAGACACGAATAAATGGGGCAAAGGCTAAAATAGTATTAGGCGTACCATTAATAAGCCAGCGCTCACCAGCTGAGTCATACTTCACCATATAAATGAGTATTAAAGCACTTAAAGCATCTTGCTCAGATTCAAAATGAAGAATATTAATAGTGATGACAAGAATGGAGATTCACACCGTGGGTGCCAGAAAGCTGAATGAGCCTTGCTTCATCTGAGAGATTGGCTTTATCTCAGTGGTTTTATGCTTGCTAGCAATTTAGACAGATAGGGACAATAACTGTTCAGGGATTTTGTATGACTAGCACGATCATGCAGATTATCAAAGGCTGTTGAGTCTTGTGAGTATTAAGGCAGGAAAGGTGCCGGAGACTCGGAAGCACCACTAGGCAGAACTTGTTGTCTTTCTACAGTACCCATTACAGTACATGTTTCATAAGAGAGCTAAAGTGGTAACCCAAAAGACAGGTGAATATCTGTGGACATTTTGAAGACATCATTTGGAATTTTTAATAGCTTAGGTGAAAATCAATGAGAGAGTCACATCAGCACAAGGTAACAAGAATGCTAAAGACAGGTGAGAAATGAAAAAGATGACCAAAATATAAAAACTAGTGTGAAGTGTCTTGACTTATGTTGAAAATTTCCATTTATTTGTTTAGTAGAAACCTAAATCTGTCAGATCTAAATCTCATGAGAGTCATTTGCTGTTCAAGCTGAAGAATGATTGATTTATGTTAAAGTATTAAAATAATTGAGGCAGGTAGCAGGTCTAGCTCTAACTAAAGATGCATCCAGGGATCAATCAACATATCTATATGTAAAATACTGCATACATGAAATATGAAGCTGTCTTAGTAAACCTATAAGAGGCAAAAGTAATTAGTATTGAGCAACTGCATTAGGAGAAACAGCAAAAACAAATAATGGCATGCGTTAACTTTTAAAAGGAAGCATAAGGAAAGTTTCACTTCAAAGTGTTTCAGGCTCTGTTGTTTTCCATATGTTGTTTCAGATCAGCCTCAATGCACTTCTTATTGCAGTCTCTCAACTCATCTTAATGAATTTAGATGTTGTCTTGTCCAAAACACAATGGAGTTCAGACCTTAAAATAACTCTTTAGGGATTGCTCAGGAATGCTCCTTATTATACTCCAAAGCACGGTGGAAGTCCATTGTTCTTGTAAGCTTTCCCTATCATTGATGAACTTGTTTTTCCCTACTTTCACTAAATAGACAACATAGTCATTTTAAGAATGTTGGAATGTCACGCTGCCATAAAGGAAACCGATGATATAACCGAACATATGGAGACATACAGAACAAGTTTTCACGAATTGGAAATCAAACCAAAACAGGAAAACGCTAATAAAGTTCCAATTAACAGGTTCAATTAAGAAAGCCAATCTGCTCAATTTATAATGATCAAATTGTCTACTATCATATTTGATACTTTTCTCTATACAAGCTCTCCCTTATGCAGATTTATATTTATAAAAAAGTAACCAAAAAGTACATAGCTTTGCAACATGTAAAGACGTAAGCACACATCTCTGTTAAATAAAAACATCTATACACAGTGACTTCTGCGATGGACTGCTGCAGTGTCCAGGGTCTGTTCCTGCCTTGTGCCCTATGCTAGCTGGGAGAGGTTCCAGCACCCCTGCGGCCCTGGTCTGCATTAAGTAGGTTAGATGGTCTTTATTAAGCAGGTTAGAAAATGACACTTTGACTTGACCACTTCCACAAGAAAAAGCTAAATATCAATCCATTCCATTTCCTAAGACATATATACATCAATTCAGGGCCATGAGAGCCAGACTCTGTTCTGTATCACTGGATTCAGCCTTGGATGTAATAGCAGGCAGAGCACACACATACCTAACCTGTTATAGCAAGTTAATTTAGAGTTGGCCATTAAACCTAACATGCATGTGCCTGGGATGTGGGATTACAAACTGGAGGAAAAACACATACACAATGCCCAGCTAGAATTCAAACAGAGAGCTTTGTCCCACTCGATTCAGTAAATTAAATAAAATGTGACAAACCTTCAACAAGGACATAAATCAGACCCAGCTTTTCATTGTCAAATCTGAGCCTTTGAAAATGGTTTAGAGGTCCTGTAAATGATATTGCAAACAAACTAAGAGACTGCTCATAGTGATGATGAATTAAATGCAAGTAGGAATATTGGAAAATACGTTTTGAATGTTGTCGATTTGAAGTATTTGCAGGTATGTAGTAAATGGCAGAGCTTTTTTTTTTTGTAAATTTTTTCTATTGTCTGCATTAATCACACACATTTATACGTTCTACTGAAAAGCTTTTTTTTGGTTTGGCTGGGAAACTATATGGCTATTAATTTGATGTCTTCGGATTATAATGCTACAAAACAGCACATTAAAAGAAGTGCAATTTATGGCGCTCTGTTGTCCAGTAGGCCTCTTGTAATGGATCTGTTTACCAATTCTTTGCACATTTCAAAGGGTTTGATAAGACTGGGAAAACACAAGTTGTTGTTACTCATCTGTTCCTACTTGCTGTCTCTTCCTGCTTGGAAAAACTTGAACAACTTGCCAAGTATTATCACTTAAAGCAGTACCATGTAAATTATCTTGATCTGCTGTGTTCTGTACAGGAATTTTATTGAAGCATAGCAGTAGACAAAGGATATAGGACTAGACCCATTGTTTAATTTAAACAATTCACTCTAGCACAATATCATGATTTTATTGTTCTCCAGAGAGAAAATAAAATAGAGTAATATATTTTATCTGAGCTGTGCTCCTGTGTTCCTCTTTAAAGTTTAGAAATCCCAGATATGAGCTGTGATCAGACACAATGTTGGTATTAAGTTGTCTGTGAAATGTAAATGAGCCAGGAGAATGGGAGCTGTGCCTGTGTGCATAAATGTGTCTCGGTCAGGTTCTTTGGTTCCTGTTGTGTGCAAGAAACCAGCCAGAACCAGACTAAGCCTGCTTGCCATTTGTTATGATTTAGGTGTGTCCAGAGTAATACTTCAAGTAAATAAAGTTAATTTTATGATTTTTTAGATTATTTTTTGTCATTCACTATGAATACATGTTTTTCCTTATTTGTGGCACTTGCCATTGATATGGTAGACATGGTTTGTGTCTGTAGCCTATGTTGCTAATGCTGATGGGAGTTGCATGTGCTACTTGTTTGTACTTGTTTTGGAAAAGACTGATTACCTGAGAGGAGAAAGATTAAAACATATGTACAAAAAATTTTTTAAGATAACCAAGATCTTTTCTTTCTATCTTTGAAAATTCTATCCTGAAACCAACTAATTAATGAACAAGTACTTTAGGTCCCACTTTAAGTCCATTCTTCTTTTCTTTTTCTTTTTTTTTTCCTGGAAGATTCCTGGAACCAACTGTGAAATTTTGCAGCCTGGTTGGTTCCTGCCTCTTAAGAAAATGCTGACCTAGGAATGCCTCAACAATACGTCATCACTGATTAGTTCCCCATTTTGTCATTACAATTAGAAGGCTGTAGTCTAAGCCCCGCTCTTCAATTTAATTTTAAAGCTTTGCTTTAACTGTTTGGATTGCCTTTGTTTTTGTGTAACCTTCACTTTTTTATTCACAATAGGTCTGAGAATGATGCACAAGCACTCACTAACAAGGTTCAGCACAACTTGGAAAGTTTGATTAATACCAAAGAACAATTTGTAAAATATTATAAAAGAAGTTGTCAGAAACAGGTGTCCTCAGTAGCATAAAATATGGTTGGCAAAAGCAAATAAAAGCTGAAAAGCATGACAAAAATCAGGAAAAAGAATAATTGGCACCAGAGTAATATCTTCCATGTGTGTAAGCACGATGATATCCATATATACATAGAGCCTCCTTTGAAGTTCTTGCTTATAATGGAGATACATGTGGAACCAGACCATTGGCTTCATTCTATTTCCTAGTAATGTGGCATTAGCTGGCCTGGCATAAATAAGTGTGGGCATGCATTGGATTGCTACTCTTTATAGTGTGTGTCCCTATCTTTGTATTAAACACTAGGAGTAAAAGCTTTAGCGACTTGTGATAACGTAATAGACTGAGAGGGTTCAGGAAATGGATGGGTGGATAGATTTGTGTGCTATAAATAAACTCTCTTAGTAAACAAAAGTTGATGCTATCCAGTTTTATCCAGGCTTCAGAAGAATATTTATAATCATTTTTGGTCCTCTGTTTTAGATGGCCTTCTACAGGCCACAGGCGACACATTTGTCAGTTTTACCTGGGTTTATGGAGCTTTTTCTGGTTACTCCGATTTCCTCTGACAACCCAGTGATATGTTTGTTAAATTGAGTGGTCCTTTTGATTTAGCCCTAAGTAAGTGAGTGTGCCCAACAGTGGACTGGCTTGTTTACACCTGAAACAGTTTTGATAAACTACAGTTTTCTGTGTCCCTGTGTGAGTTTCATATTGGGTATTGGATAGATTCATTTTTATGTATACTATATTTCCTTCATTTGTTGTGTTTTCAGGTATTTTTCATGAAGCGAATCATCCCTTTGCAGCTAAAGTCCTTAAGGAATAATGCTGTGTTGGAGATTTGCAGTTCTAAATTGAATGTGGATATGTGATTGAGTGAGCCCTGCTGCAGACTGGCATCTGGCCCAGGGATGGTTTCTGCCCTGTGGCCAATGCTGCCAGGGTAGGTATCCGCTGATTATGATTATGAATTACAAAAAGCTGATTGTGGCTGAGCACTGTAAGTATGGCTGGTTGGTTCCTGGCTCACTGTGCCCCGTTGTATTGGGTGAAGCTAGCTGGGCTTGTGGACAGATATTTCTTTATGCATTCCATTATTCCAAATTCTCAAACAGACACTGTGCTAAGTGAGTGTTAAAAATAAACAGAAAATGTAATAGATGAAGGTTGCGCTTAATTTTTCATCTTAGAAGAGTATAGCCACAATGGGATATTTACATTTTGGAATCGTACTTTGTGAAAGGTTAATGTGAAAATGGATATACTATATACCGCTGCCTAATTTTATAAAAGTTCATAATACTAAAAGTAGTTTTACCTTTGTTTACCTGCACCCTCAGTTTGATTTCTTCTGAGACTTTACTTTTAGCAGATGATTTGAAGGATCAAGAGCAAGGTAGATCTCATAAACTAGAAAACTATCATTTGTTTCAAAAGTTATTTTTGCCTCAGTCATGCTCTTCTCCAGCTCGTATATTTTCCACAAACCGAAAGCTGCTTGTAGTGCTACATTTCGTTTTGTGCTGCTGTAAAGGAATTTGGAGCCCTGAAGCTGTTCACCTTCCTGTGCAGCTGCATGCAAGTGTGAGAGACAGCAAAGGCATTCCTTTCTCACTCCCACACTTCAACCCTTGCCCTGGCCTCCCCCATTGTGCCCCCAAATGCGCGCACACACACACACACGCACACACACACACACACATATATGCATGCACACTCTCTCTCTCTCTCTTACAAAGCTCCACCCCCTCCTTCCTTCCTGTTCTTTTTTTAGAAGCCATTGCATGTTTTTCACATCCGGTAACAAAGAAAGTCTTGTGCCTTTTCTGAAAAAAAAAAAAAATCCGTAACCACTTCTTTTAGTAGCAGTCTACTGCAGACAGATTAAATATTTACAAATTTTAAGTTACATCATGTGCCATATCTATGTACTAGCATTCAAAATACCACATGTTTTGTTTATCTTTAATCACTATTACCCAAAATTAATATTACCTGCATTACAAAGAATGTAAGACAGCATGGTAGCACAGTGGTTAGCACTGCTGTTTGATGGGTCCAGCATCCTGGGTTTGATTCCAGCAGTTGAACAGTACATGTGGAGTGTACAGTTTATGCACTCCATATGTCTGTGTCAGTTTTTCTCTGATTAATGTGGAGCTTTTCCCACATCACCAAAAGAGATTCATGTTAGGTTACCTGGTGACTCTAATCTGGGCTCATGTGGGTGTCTTTGTGGATGACATCCCTTCCAGGGTTGGTTCCTGCCTTGCACCCAGTAATGTCAGGATATGGTAAGCTCTGTCCTCCCATGACCCTGAATTGGAATAAGCATGATGGAAAATGTGTAATATTATATCAAATGTTGCGGTTCTAAATAACCCTTGACATCTAGTAGTAATAGTGGTTTTGTCATACAGGGTCATACAGTGAAATTCCTACTTGCATGAGTGACCAAATGCAACATGTTGCCTCTCCCTGGCATGACCCAACTCGTTGTCTCATTAAGTGACAAATGATTGTTCTTCTGAATCATCACAGATAGAAGCCTGTTGCTCTAATAAACTATTGTTGTTCAGTATCTGTATTTATCTCTACATTTTCAGAATTTGTGTATTCCAATTCAGATTTGCTGGGTATGACAGCATTAGACACAAGGCAGGAGCCAACAGTGAAGGCCACACCAGTCCATCTCAGTTTTTGCTTCTGTTATAAATACAGTATTTCTAAGTAGGCGTAGTATGAGTGAGTGAGCCCTGCAGTAGGCTTGCACCCCGTTTGTCGTTTGGGCCTGGCTTGCTTCTTTTGCAGCCACAATAAATGGGGGTATTCCACAAGCCTAAATTGGACTACCCCCCTCCCCCATAAAAGAGGAACACAAACAGTTCTAGCAAGAAGTTCAGTTTGTAATGGAGCTTGCTCAAAGTTACTATGTGTGATTTTGACTGTTTTAGGGACAATTTTTAGGTGACATTTTGAAGCACAGGATGTGCTTAAAATTTCCCAACAACTTAGAATATGTCCTTCTTTGTTTTCTTTTTTTTTTTTTTTTGTGTACTTTGCTGCACCATTCAGTGACATAGTTGCAGCCACTGGATCAGCAGATTCAAGACCACCTTCTTCTAGTCTGCTGTGGAAAGCAGGATTAGAGGAGGAAGTGCACAGCAGATATCTTTATTCCAGCATGAAGTGCATCAGTCACCCACGAACACACAATGAGGTTAATTGGCTACAGCAAAGATATTTAAATCCCAGGAATGTCCGTTTAATACCTGCATCCATGTTACTGTAGCACCCTGAGCAAGGCTTTCATCATAATTATAAAGCATCCTGATCTTGAATAACGTTTTCTGCTAGATATGCAGCAATAACAGTAATTTCCATGGTGCTATGCTCAGTTTCATTTGAGCTGTAAGTAAATACCTGCTCATTACACCCTACTGCATGAGGTGCGTGACCAAAGTGGCTGAACTCGCTGACCACTTGTGAAGTGAATCTAACAGCCTATTGAAATCCCTTAGAAATTAACTCTGGATGAACTGTGCCCCATGCACCCTTTACTGTTCATATTTTCTGTAACAAGCAGAAGAACCTGGTGATTACATCATCTCTGTTTCTCTCAAGATCATTGTTTGCTCTTCACTTTTGGCTCAACACTTCTTATGGCAGATTTCTTTTTTCATCATTTAGATACTGACAAAACAAGAGGCAGATTGTGCATCTCATAACATTAAGGATGTGAGGAAGGTGGCAAAAGGCACACTAAGAATAAAGCAAAAACAAAAATTTCCTATTAGGCAACGTTTTTGACTTTAAAAATGTGCCAAGGAAATTTGCTGCATGCTAACAATCTTGTGGTCATTTCAGCAATTTGTAACGGTGATGTGAGCTGCCAGACTAACAGCAATAGGTTATCAGACAGTGGGATTTGTGTGGGTTTCTGACTGTAGTCCGTTATAGTGCTGGTTTATCAAGCTGTTGAAATACATGCTGTCTGTCTGCTCCTAACAGTGGTGGACTATCACAGTGTGGTATTAGCTGTTCATGGCAGTGGCCTGTTGTGATTCTGGTTAGGTTTCAGTTTTGAGGAACCTGCAGACAGCCACATCGACTACCTAACATCTTAGGGCAGCAATCAGTCACTGCACAGCAGCCACAAAAATCAGCAGTTTTTCAGTGCCGAGTATATGCTAGGCATGCAATAGTGTCAAGATGAAATCTCAATCTTAAAGGTGCGAAGGAAACTCCTTAAGCCTGGTCACAACAGTCTGAACAGCCTTTTGACAAGCTATGCCTTGGTTTTATTTCAGGGCTAAAGAGTGTTCATCTGTTCAGCTCTAGTACTGCATGGTTTGGTACCTAAGTGGAAGAGGACAGTCTCACAGTGCTGGGATGGTACTAGTCTGCTAAATGTGAACAACCGCAAACAGTAAAATGCACAGATAACAAAATACAATTTATGCTTATATCCCTTGAGAAAAACCTACAGAAGATGTATATAAAATGAGTAATATGCTTAAAAAAATAAGTTGTGTGTGATATCCCTATATATGAAACCAAGACCACTTACATTTTCATTTGTGGGGTCTTAGGGTCACAGATCACTACACTAGTTTGCACTATGCTTTTACAAAATGTTTTGACATCCACTAGCAATTCAGCGTTTTGTCTTTTCATACATGTTTATTAGATCTTCCATCCAGCGTTCAAATTCAGGTTTATTTTAATTTGTACTTACCGGTAGTACACAGTATCCATCCATCCATTCATATTTGTAACCCATTTATCCAGTGAAGGGTTCTAGGGCTGAACAAGCACAAGAGAAGAACAACACCTGGACAGGGCCTCAGTCCATCACAGGGTGAACACACATACACGGTAAGGCTGTTTTAGCGATACCAGTCCACCTTAACTGCATGTCTTTGGAATGTGGGGGAAAAAAGTGGAGCATCTGGAGGAAATCTGTGAGGACATCAAGCAAACTCCACGCATGTAGCATCCAGGACATGAGCCTTGGTCTCCTTATTGCGAGGCAGCAGCCCTACCACTGTGTCACCATTCCAACCACATAGTGTACGTATAACTATGAAATTATTGTTTAGTATCCTTATGACCTGTGAATTTAAAATCTAGAAATTGTCTCTGAATCTGCTGGTGCAAGTTCAAATGGCCCAATACCTTTTGACAGAAGGGAAGAATAAGAAAAGTGGCTATGCAGGATGGCTGAGATCTTTAATTATACTGTTTAACTTTCTAGAGCAGTGAGTGTTGAATATGGCCTAAACTGAGAGCTGTGCTGGCAATGTCCTGTGCTGCATCCACCACCCTCTGAAGTGGGGTAGTTAACACACCAGGATGTTGTGCAGCCAGTGAGGATGGACTCTGCTATGTACCTGTAGAAGTTACTTAGAACAGAATGAGAAATCTGAACTAGTAGAAGTGTTGGTGAGCCTTTTTGATAAGTCTCAGGGAAAAATCCACATGATCAGAAACTTGAAGTTCAAATTTCTCAAAGATTTTTGAAAAAATAGCATTTTTTTTACAAAAGTTACTCAAAAATTCAAGTTCACTGAGGGCTGGACTCTATCTCAGCAACACTGGCCACAAGGCAGGACACAATTTTGAGCAAGTTGCCAGTCCACCCTAGAGCCAACTTATTGTCATTATTGGTCAACTCATTCTCATACTGAACCAGGAGGAAGGGATTTAGAAATAGTTTGCTGAGAACATTTTTGAGTATTCTCACTGAAGCCACAATATTACAAGTAGACTTGTACACTGTCTTCACGTGGTGGTATAGCTATGTCTGTTGTGACACCATTTTGGCATATTCATGTTATACCCACAAATGCATTTTGTCATATTCTGTATTTTGAATACGTGGTACATATGTTTTGACAAATACATGTGAAAAGAGCCAAGGAAATGCTTCATCTTTCTTACCCACAAAGCAACTGAAACTGAATTGAACTCTACAGATCAAGATGTCCATCCTTATGTAATACAGTGCTGCCTGACCAACTTGATTCTATCAGCTTGCACAATCTTTTTTATAGCTTACAAAAATATTCATTTTACTTCAAAGCTATACAGTACATACAATAGAGAAACTTTAAAAAATGTATGAGAAGGAAATGAAACACCACCAAACTATAATTAATCCTAAATATCTATTTTTAAAAAATGAGCTTTCTGTTGAAATGACCAATTCCTCTTCCAGTCACTGCCATGAGCTTCTGTTTTACTTAAATGGTTAATTAGATAGTCAGAATCATTGATAGACTGTTAAATCACTGATATCTCAGACGTATTCTTTGGAATGTAATTCCCATTTTTTATTTTTCGGAATACAATAAACTCCTTGGAGTGTGAACAGACTCTCACATGGCATTATGTGGTAAGAGACATTTCTGCCCCAAAGATCTCTTATACTATAAGGCTAATAATGATTTCCCAAATTCTGTCCTGGAAAACTCTGTTAGCTTTGCTGTGCTTGTTTCTATGTAATTTCTTGTCTTTCACTGAACTCAACTTTTAGAAAGATGTCCTGTTTTTCCAACTGTTATTTTATTAAGTGCAATTAAGGTTAAATGTAAGTTTTTTCAAGGGCACTGTATGTTGGTGGGCAGAGATTGGGGTCAGAATATTCCTGCTGTTTTGCAACTTCTAGTCCCTAAAGAGAAATGGACAAATATGTTACATCTCTGGCAACAGTCACAATTCCTTGGTGTTTTACCATTATTTTAGTCTCCATAAATATGTTCTCAAACACTACTAATCCAGTTCACTCAAGGACACTGGTTGGTCACAGCCTATCCTAGCAGAGTTGGAAGCAAAGCTGTTAGCAACTCTTGACAGGTTCTCAGTCCATCGCATGGTCCAGTCACACACTCACACTCACTCAGACTGAGCTGAGCCGATTTAAACTTACCAAATCACCTAGCATGCGTGTGTTTGGCATATTTAGGGGAGACTGACCACACATTTAAAAAGCCATGTGAACACTGGGAAAATGTGCAAATGCAGCACAAACTGTGACCAGGCTGGTATTCAACACCAATCTTCTGATGCAACAGCTGCGGCACAATACCACCCTGTTATGTTTTTTAGGCAACTTTAAATCTTGTCAATGTCAGGTACGTCCAGAGAGAATTGCTAGATCTTAAACAATTCTGCACCTTCTCTGAAAGAAACCTTCATTATATAGAATAGAAATCCTTTAGTTTAGTATAGGTAATATAGTCAGCATCTAATTTATGTCCTGATGTCAGACTGATGGCACTGTCAGGGGACATGGTTTCCTTTTTTGTGTGTAGTAGTGTTGTATTCTTACCACTGTATGATAGACAACAAGCTTGGAGGAGTTATCTGTACTATTAAAGTGTGGATAATATTTTTGTCAGTTTGCCACTGCATATATGATAAGACAGTTGTGGAAACCAGGTCTTTATATACTAAGTAAATCATATGAATTTTTACCCCTGATATATAATAATCCCTGTGTTTATCTGACAGTCCGCTCTAAATGTCTTTTATTAAGCAGCGAAGGTTTCTAAGGTCCTGCTAGACACGGATAGAAAATGTCTGCTATGAGTAACTTGGGTGTGCTTGTTCTTTCAAATGTACTGCAAGCAGAGACTTGGAAGCTACATTCCTTTAAATACAAGAGGAATCAGCAGAGGACTTCTTTATCTTAGTGTTCTTATAGGTTACTCTGATCCAGTAAGCGTCTGTGGAGATCAAGATGTACCAACAGATGTAGCTGCAGGCAGCAGAACAATGCAGACTCAAAGTAAAAAAACTCTGTAGTGCTTGAACATACAGCAAAAAATTGAAAGTGGAAATTGAAACCCAATGCTGTGTATGGTAAACATGCAAGGCAGCTAAGTATTGTATCATTTTGAGTGCTCTATTTTATTTGGAATGACACGTAATACAAACAGAAAAAACAAAGCCTTTAATAATTAAGCAAAGAAAACTGTTAATGACAAAATCTAGATTTAGCACAATATACTAGACCAGTGGTTCAAGATTGCCACAAACCCCCTCCTGGCCTGAATTGCATTTGTTGATTCTGGTTTCTAAGAACTTAAACAGTTTATTCTAAAAAGACTCTATGCCCATTTAGTAGCAGAGGTCTTTCATAAGTGTTTCAGAGCTCAGCAACATTTGAGGAAAGCCCACTAATTTATACAATATTTCATTTCTTAGTTGTTCACAGTGCCTGAAGTGGGTCATCCTTAAGGGTACCGTAGCTTTATGCTTGACTAATATGTTGTGTAAAAGTAATAACAAAAGAAAAGGAGGAGCAAGACACTGAATACACACAGTACCTTCAGTAATTTGGTTCCACTTCAAGCACGGATTGTATTCATACACTGATGTAAAACAAGAACAAGTGGTTCACTACAGTACCCTGGCAGCACACTGAGCCCATTTGGAACTATGTGTGTAATTTTCAGTAAAGTTCTCTATACATTTTGAAGCAAACAGAACTCATAAAAGTCAAGCATCTTGTAAGTACCATAAATTGCAGTTCTGTTATAGAGTGGTGTTGTCATGAGAAAATTGACAAACTACGGATATTAGGGTGATAGTGTAGACTGATATTAAAGTGGTTAATATTGCTGCTTCAAAACTCCAACAGTCTAGTTTTGAATCACAACTGTGTCACTGTCTGGAGTTTACAAGTTAACTCTGTAGATGTGTGCCTTTCCCCCTACAGACACCTCCAGAGACATGGGTGTTAGGTTAGTCAGTGTCTCTACAATGACCCCTAATATTAGTTTGGATGTGTGCTTTGGTGTAGACTGTGATGGACTATCATCCCACACAGAAAAGTTTCCGGCCTTGCATTCCATTTAGAATAATCAAGTTCAAAAATATCATTTACACTAGCTGGAGATCATTTTTTTATTATATGTCCATGCCCACATTATCAAAGCCACTTAATCTGGTTTAGAATAATGGGGACCAGAGCCCATCCAAGCAGTGCTGGACATAAGGCAGGAGCAAAACCACTTGGTTACACGCCCAACAATTTCCACTCTCATGGGGTGACTATTAACACAAACATCTTTGTGATCTATTTTTGGAATAATTATTTATTATGTAATTTGCAACATACAGTGTTAATTAAATGTCATTATTGGGCAAAATTAATAAAACTTGCTTTGTTGGATCTTAACCTTATGCTTTTGTCTTTTCTTGCTAGATACTCTGTTCTCTTAGTGGATTTGAAAATAGACAACTCACAAATTTCTGTCTCTCCACACTCAATGCACCTCCTTTTCTACTTGTCTAAGCACAGCAAAGTACGGTATTAATCTTTTTTTATTGAAGAACCAAAAACCCCTTACTTGTGTATACCATACTTTGACTATATCAGCAACACTCTGAATGACCTAAAAAATATTTTTCGCTAACCATGGCACAAAATTCCCTGTTGATGTATTGATGCTGAAAAAATCTTGTCAAGACATATTAAATCATTTTTAGAAGGAGCTGAATGCTAGAGAATTATGGCATTTGCCAACACTTTTCCAAGAATTTAATCGGTTTACTGTTAGAAACACTGAGCTATATCCAGCTTTTGTGTTATGAACTACAGTGTGGTGCCGCTACTAATAAATGATAACATATTTATTTTCAATAAATATAAAAGTATGCATCCTTTATGATCTGCTTCAGCAACCAGTAGATAAGATTCCATGTCAGCTCCATTAAGCATTTATAATCAAAGTATTTTATGAATAAATGTATTTTTATTATTGTTATAAGAAGTCAAGACAATCTGTATTCATCAAAATTTAGTCATAGATGAGGGAAAGCCTCATTACTAACCCATCAATTATAAGGGGCTTTCGTAAAGAATTTCATGTATTATTTTCTCCCTAAATGCGTGCTGCCTTCTTACAGTTTGAGGATATTGTGCTCAAATCCCAAGCCTGGTTGCTGTTTGTGTGGAGTTTTTTGTATTCTCCCTGAATTTCTCCATCCATCCATCCATCAAAGTTTTCCTCCTCCATTCCAAAAATCTACATATTTAGTTAGCATTAAGTTAAATGTCAACTCTAAAATGTCTCCATATAAGTGAGAGTGGATGGGGGGGGTGTATTTTAGGGGTGCATCTCTAAAATAGGGTTGTTTTCTGCCTTACAACCAGAGCTTCTGGTATTGGCTATGTCCTCTGCAGCCCTGAAGTTTGAGGAGATTGAATGATGGATTGATACATTTTTCTTCTCATAATTACTGGTATTGTATCTTCAATATGGTTCGTGAATTTGTCTGGAAATTGTCTGAACCTTTGGGTTGATGGCAGGCCTTTGGACATATGTTTCTTTTTTTTTATTTTATTAATTTCAAATAACATTCCATACAAATAAGTCAAGTTTTACAAAAATAGGTTTGAAACAAATCAACCCTCACCCATGAGAAAGAGAGCTAGGCCAGCAGAGTAAAACTTTAAGCTAGTAAATATAAGTAAATAGATAGATTAATAAATGAATAAAGATAAAGTAAAAAAAAGAGGGGAGAGAATCTGCTTCCTCAATTTAAATGCTTATTCTAAAGTGTTATTGATTAGATACTGCCAGGTTTTGAAAAGGTTTTATACAGATCCTCTAAGTGAAAATTCAATTTTTTCCAATTTCAAACAGTATATACTGTAACATCAGTTACCCACTGACTTAAAATAGGAGTTAGGATTCTTCCACTTGAGCAAGATAAGTCTACGTGCCAATAGTGTAGTAAAGGCAATCACAGTTTGTTTGTCCTTCTCCACTTTAAGCCCCTCTGGAAGTACACCAAACACAGCTGTTAGTAGATTAGGAGGGATTGTGACACCAAGGCTCTCTGAAAGGCGGTTAAAGATTTTGGTCCAGAATGATGTTAATTTGGTGCAGGCCCAAAACATGTGACCCAGTGAGGCTGGAACTTGATTGCAGCGTTCGCAGGTTGGATCTTGCCTTGGAAACATTTTGGACAATTTTAAGTGAGACAGATGTGCTTATTATATAATTTTGAGTTGAATAATTGTATGCTTTGCACATATGGAGCTCGACTGAATTCTCTGCATTGCTACCTTCCACTTCTTTTCTGAGATGTTGAGTGAGAGATCCTTTTCCCACTGTCCTCTTGGATCTTTGTATGGGAGGGAGTGTAAAATGGTTTCATATGTTATGGAAGTCCTCAAGACTGATCAATATTTTTCCAGCATAGAGTTGGGTGGGAGGTAAGAAAAATTGGGCAGGTTCTGTTTAACAAAGTTTTTATTTTGAAGGTAATGAAAGAAATGTGTTGCTGAAAAGTTAAATTTGGAATGTAATTGTTCGTAGGATGCAAAGATGCTGTCTATGTACAGATCTCCAAGTGATTTAATCCAGAATGTTTTCCAGACATTTAAAACTGCGTACATTTGAGAGGGTGGAAAAAGGTGGATCTTGTGCAGAGGTGCCACAGATAAAAACGTCTCTATCTTAAAATATTCCTACATTGGTTCCATATTCGGAGTGAGTGAAGCACAATTGGGCTGTTAGTATATTGGCAATGACTTGTGTTTATTGGGGAACAAAGCAAGGAATATAAAGAAGTACTGCAGGATTTTATTTCTGTGTATGTTCATCTATTTGTGCCCATGTCCAGGTTTTTATAGCTTGTATATTTGCTGTCCAGTAATAAAATTGAAAATTAGGTAGAGCCATTCCACCTTCTGCCTTAGGTCTTTGTAGGGTCGACCTTTAGATTACGTTGGACATATGTTTCTTTGCAGGACAACAGCTCAACATATGAAGATTCCACCTTGTGTGTTTACTCAGTAAATATCTGTTAAAGTTTTTAAAGCCCGTAGCATTTTCAGAATATATTTTACACAAAATACAGGAAATACTGCGGTGGGCTGGCACCCTGCCCAGGATTGGTTCCTGCCTTGTGACCTGTGTTGGCTGGGATTGGCTCCAGCAGACCCCCGTGACCCTGTGTTCGGATTCAGCGGGTTGGAAGATGAATGGATGGATGGATGGATACAGGAAATAAATGAGTGTTTAGAATGTGAATCATTTGTGTTTTACAAGAAGCTTAAAACCACAATAAAAATATTGTATGAATTATTTACATATTTATTTTGTATGGAGTTATACTTGCTTTGTACTAAAGTAGCACAGATCTCCATTGCATTTGCTTATATTGCATTTTCCTTTTCTTATATAGACTGAAAGTTTGACTGTTTAAGATACTTTCATTAGCTAGTAAGTTTCATTAGCTAGTAAGTAGCCAAACAATACTAGATGGACAAATTAAGGCTCTTCTCTCACTTTGCAATTTTTTTAAATCATAGTGTAGTAGTTTGCATCCTTAAACTTTAAGGAAAGCACACTATACTGCAATGTTCTGGAGTTAAGGAACAGTTTAAGATTTAAAAGCCAGCATGGTCTGAGTAAGTCTTGATCCTGCTGGTGCAAGCCTCTAATCAGGCCCGTGAGCCGTGCTTAACCGCCGGAGTCAAGGAGAGAGGAAAATGACAGTGAAGTACAGGAAAAAGCTGAACTACTTTGTAGACTTAAAGGTTGAGCTACCTTTAAGGTTTAAAGGATGGACAACACAGTTTTCTCCTTTCTAATGAGGAGAGGTGTAGCATCTTAAATGTAAGTTATGCTAAGGCTTTGAAGTACCTCCAGTAAGCTGGTCATATTTAAGATGAATATGGAGACAAGTGAAGGGTTTCTGCCAGACATATCATTTTGTTTTCACCGCAGTGTTGAACACTTGGTGCCGGCAGGCCACAAGATTTCTCACAAATGTATTTTAACTGAATAAAAAAAGAAACTGAACTTCAGAAAGGTTTTTGGTGTTACGTATTTTGCCACACACTTCATATTTTCTAATCTGCCATCTTACTGCAGACAGTTAACAAGGATATGCTTTTGCTACCAGATTTGCCTGTTTTTGGGAATGCGCAGGAAATAGGCCACCGCTTTCATCATCTGTAATCTACGAAACAGATGGTTGGCAACTCGACAAGCCCGGTAACCCAGTACCCCTTCCTTTTTATTATCCTTTCAAAATGTGTTTTTCTAGGCAGCAAGCTAAAGGGTGTTCCTTTTAATCTGGATGCTTGCAATTCAGCTACAGACAGAGGATTGTTTGGCCATAGCCACAATTTATGAAAGAAAAAAAAAAGAAATTCTACTTTGGTAACAATTAAGTGGCACAAAGGTCAAGTTGGCAAACAACCTATGCAGATGCAGCAGCCTAGCTAAGGAACATAAAAATATTATTGTAACTGAGACTAGTTGAATGTGAACCTTTTAGAGCTTGTTCTCTACCTGAGGTCAACTAGTGGCCCTTTTTTTTACAGCTTGTCCACAAACAGGGCAGATAAATGACCCAATAAAGAGGATTAGCTAAAGAACTTTCTGAGCCCAGGAGCTAGCATGCAACAGTGCAATCGTACAGCATTATATACTGCAGGATTGGGTTCAAAGCTTTTTGAGAAAGAAGGCTTAGAATCAAGGCTATGTAGGAATGAGAGGACCCAAGATCAAGCAGTGTTTGTGTGGGATGGATGAACATACTTAAGCTTAGTTAGAGAGGCAGTGACGCTTGCTTTTAGATCTACCTCAACCACCCTCCAATTTGTGCAAAATGGTCTCGACTACAGACAGGCCTAAGCATCCAAGATGTGCTGTTAGGAACCTGAGAGTTCTTCTGTGAAGTTGAATTCTTTTTCTTTTTACATAAAAAATATGTAAACCTGGTTCTGTAGGATAAAATTCAGTTGGGTTCTAAGATCAACTCCTTCGAAAATTATCATGTTTTTAATGATTAGTCTTAAGACACAGTTTAATTATATCATACACCCTTGAGCATCCATTGTTGCTGTGCTCTACATTCACTTTGTCTTTCTAAAACAAAGGGGCAGTCTGAGTTCCAGTTTGCCTTTATGAGTTTGTATTTGGGAAAAATTGAAAATATTGATATCTTGAATTAAGAACAAAGACACCTTCCATCTGATTTCTGTTGGAAGGTAACTACCGTCACATCTATGAAAGTAATTCACTTGATAACAGAGAACTTTATGGGGTGTTTTTAAAAACTTATTGGAAATGCTTCATGGCACATTCTGTGGAGCGAACCCATTGACAATTATTTGTGCAGACTGCATTATTACTCCATTACTTCCAGATCATATGTAGTTCTGGCTTCTTAATCCTGCTGAAGAATTGGAGCAGATGTTGTCTTGAAATGCTTAGGTCTCAATCACGTAAAGCAT
Source organism: Erpetoichthys calabaricus (assembly GCF_900747795.2). Taxonomy (NCBI): domain Eukaryota; kingdom Metazoa; phylum Chordata; class Cladistia; order Polypteriformes; family Polypteridae; genus Erpetoichthys; species Erpetoichthys calabaricus. The sequence continues at coordinate 216,453,295 of NC_041397.2, read as the reverse complement.
ATTGCTGAAACTAGAAAGAAAACCAATGTGTTTTCAGCAGAAGTGTATTTTTAAAAACTTACTATATATTCTAACTGTGCAGGCAATTCAAGGAGAGTTTTCAGCAAATTGTTACTTGGACAGTTCTGTATTGGATCCGTAATGAATCTGAAGAGAATGATGAAAATCATTTACATTGGGTTGCTGTGACAAGGTTAAAAATACTGGTTTCTTTATCTTCTCATAATGTACACACTGTAGCAATATTTGGACCCTTGTGAGTGAGCTCTGTGGTGGATTGGCACTGTGTCCAGGCTGTTTTCTGCCTTGCAGCGATTATCACTGCGATTGACACTCCCTCATAGCAAATAACTGGGTGATTAAGCAGGCTTGAGAAGGTTATGTTACAGAAACATGAGAGCTGCACTGTCCTCATAAGCAATTTTTATTGTCATTAGGGTCCTCTGATAAAGTTGCTTGTAGCTCTTTAGTTTGATTTTCAATTTTTAGTTTGTTTTCATAGCTAGCCACCCATGCCAAGAAGTTCCATCTTGGAGATGTGGACAAATTTTGGATTGGATTCTCACCACATCCTTGTGGAGGTGTACAGCAGTCAATACATTTTGTTAATTAAAGACATCTGAGCCTGGTGGAAATAAGGACATTCTTCATCAAGGCTACAGGAGGATCTGAAGAGACCGTCACAAACCCACGGAAAATAAAGTGCTTTATTTGGAGGGAGAAAGAAGACTGTGTTCTCATTGTCTTAACAAAGATGAGTGTGTGTCCCAGAGTTTTATAGATCACCAAGCCACGCTTCACTGCATTTTTGAGTTAAAGCACAATGCATAACAAGCTGCTTTCATTACTGCACTGTAGTCTGTATATTGCATTGCATTCTGAGCAGGCTACAGTTAATTTGGTTTCTTGTTTCCATTTCTTGTTTCTTCTGTTTACTAATGCACACATGACATTTTAGGTACAGTGACGAAGAAAGAAGCAAGCTGTGCATTGTAATCATTTTTATTTAGATCTGGCTGTTACATTAGGTTTTGTTTCTGTTGCCACTTCAAACGATAGATGTCCTCTGGCTTGAAGGTTATAGTTTCCGTTATCTGTTATCCTTTCCCATTTGTAATGGGTTTTATTTTTAGCAACATCATTTACCATTCCTTGTGATTTTTTGTAAATTGTATCATCCTTTTTATGTGATAGAGTGTATATATTTGAATGCATTTGTTTGTTTCTGATTGCTGTCATTTACTTTTTTCTATTAAGGTGTCTGTTTACAACCTTGATTAAGAAAACCGTGTATTCAAAGGACACATTTAAAGAAACCTCTTGATATACTCCATGTTATAATGTTTTTACAAATGAAAGGTGGTTTTGTTTTTGAGTTTCACTCCGTTTTGGAATATTCAGTTTTTAACCTCTTCTCTACTTGGTGATTTGTTAGTTACAAGATGTAATTTAACAATGGCATCAGACTGGCTATTTGTTTTAAGGGTGCCTTATGTTCTACATTTATTACCTCAGTTTCTATTTAAAAACATTACTTGATGTTCACAGATTAATAGGTAAAAACAGAAATTTCTTTTGAGGAGGTAAGTGTACTGAACTGAACCATTTATTTGGGTAGGATTGCTTTCTCTTTGATCTTGGACTAGTGCAGTATTTCAGTTTTAATAATCAAGAGTAATACTGTATAAGTGATACATTAATCTTGGTACTAAAACTGAATGTACTGTGTTTTATTACCAATACAAACGATGATGTCTTGGAAGTTTGATTACTAATTATAGAATTTGTTTAGTAACTAAAAACAGGATTTTAAAATACCAGTGTTACCAGTTCAAATCAGTTAAGTATGTGCCCAGCTGAACTGTATACTAAATACTGTAAGTAGTTCACCATTGGTAAATGCATCAGTCTACTGCACATTAATTATAATTAAACAACTTTAAAATCACTTTATTCTACACAGTTCAATATATTTATCCTAAACTTTGTGTATTATTTCAAATTACATTTTAACTACTCATTGGTTTTTGAATTTGGTGGGGACAATATATGTATTCTTAATCTGAATGTGTGTGCATATTCATTGTGTCTACCTGTTCATTTGTTTTCTTCTCAAGCATTCAACTACAAACTGATGACACATTTTTATTTCTCTCTCTCTGGAGTACATATCAGCTATACCTACTGTACCTACTTTTGCATCTGAGAATGTTGTGGATAATTGTATGCTTTACCACCTGTCCATTTAAATTAATGTCACATTTACAGATACGTCGTTGGAAACAATTAATGACCAGCTATCCATGTCTGCATATATACATGATTTCTAAAATAACTGCATTGCTTAACTTTTAAATTCTCATTCTCATCATTCCCAAGCACTGGTGGCTATCTGTGAGGTATTTGCCTGTGCTCCCCATGCTTGTATCAATTTTTCTTTGGGTGACTCAGCTTAAATATCACAAGCCAAACATAGTCCTGTTAGGTTAATTCACACCTCTGAAGTGGCTGCCATACTGCGCAAGTTAGTGTGGATGTGTGTGTGATAGGCTAACACCCAGTGTACTGTTGCATTTTGCCTGCCAAATGGGTCTGGGATTAGATAGATGAAGCCTCCATAACCCAGAATAAAAGCAGTTTGATTCATATGCCAAGTGACCAGAGACTGGACAAATTAATAATTAGCATGTTAAAAATCCGTATGATTGATCATTGACTCTGCTAAATGTCATTGAAAAGGTATAATACATTCCCCTCAATCTAGAAAGGTGCTGCTATAGCACACAAACCATTTCCTAGGGAGAGAAAGTTCTAAGAACAGAAAATGTATCTTGGATAGATGATGAGGTTTAATTTTTCTTGAAGGATTACAGCAAGATGTGTTATTTTTACCTGTTTTTATAGTCTGTCACTGTAGGGTTACATTAAAAGTATATAATAGTTCCATTTGTAAAATCGATGCCATCCTACTACTACAATGCAGGGATAATATAGAAATATTTATACATATTCATGTAATGTGAACACAAACACAATTTGAAATTTGTACAAGGACTCAGAGTGATCCACTGACGTAGATTAAACCTTTTATTTTGGGACTATCAGTCCAGTGGTTTACCCCAATGGCACAGTGCCTGTCAGCTTGTACCATTTCAGAAGGTGTGGATAGTGCCATTTATGGATGAAGCCCAGGATTCTGAAAAAAAACTGGACACAACTTTGTTCTCCTTTTTACTTTTCCTATATATAATGTATATTGTGTAGTATTGTGATGTGGTCAATAGTTCAATTTCAGTATTCCAACACAATTAAATGTTTTAGGCATTTTTCAACATGATTCAACCTCTTTTGGAGTCCAAGTGTGTTATGTGTGTCAGGATGTGTGTTTGTATACGTGATAACTCAAAACTGATTCACTCAAACCAAATGAAACTTAGCCCTGTAGGTAGCATCATAAGTTTTTTTGAAGAAATTTACAATTATATTGATTGTTTAATTGTGGACCAACTGCAGTACAGCTATGAAAGGAGGATTTTCCTACAACATATTGTTTTCTACACAATATCATTCTTCTGTTTCTTTCCACGTAATACATTTTGACCTGTAATATTTTACTCCTAATGTCACAGTTTTGTTTTCTTTTAAAGTTTGAGATGAGGTTAGCATCTCGTCTCAAAACTTCAGAGCATCTTTTCATTATCATTACCCTCTTTTTCTTAGGGGTTTGAGGGCAGCACAATCAACCTTCTAACAAGAGTAGAGCAGAAAAGTAACAAAGGGAGGGCAGCTAATTTCCAACCAGTAAGAGTTTTTATTTTGTCAATCAAACTAAACAAAAGTGCTTGGACATCTCAGGGTAACTACCTAGACTGATGAAGTGACACTAACCTCTATGCTGTTGTGCCACGCATTAACAAGAGCAGACTAAGTGTAATTAGTTCATTATTTAGGATAATCAACTGAAGCCAAAATACTGATACTTCCAGACACAGTTAATTTTTAAGAATTGCCTTCAAAAATTAGCATAACTTGATTTGTTAATTGCAGTTTTCCATAGCGCATATACTTTTTTTTGTTCGTTTTCCAGAGAAAATTTTGGAACAACATTAAAGCTTTCCTTTTTCCACTTTTAATTGTATAAAATTTTAAATAAACAAGTATAGGAAGTAACACTCAAGGCAAGAATGGATTCATAGAAACCGGAAAAGTAATCTCTATGTAAAGTGACTTCATTATAGTCGCCATAGTGGGACGACAGTAATGGATAGTTTCCTTTTGGTATAAAAATATAAAGAAAGGTATTTAAATTTGTCAGTTGCATATTTGTTTTCGTATAACACAGCATGTTATGACCAGCTTCCTGTCATTTGAACTGCACGATTCAAGGCTGATTTTTCTTCTGCTCAGTGTGACCGATGAAAGTGAGGTTGTCTTCCTCTGTCTACTTACTTTCCTTTAGTGCTGAGGTCCATATAAGCAGCAGTGTAGTGAAAAGAATAACTGATCTTTTTAAAATTGTAATAAACAAAGTGTTTAAATAAGTTTGATATTTTGGAATATTTCACTTTAAAACAGTAAACTACTGGGAAAGTTGAAAGCAACATTGACTACAGACATGTACATTAATAAAATATGGAGAATTTTATTATACTTGAAAAATGTTAAGTTGCAATTGTTTATATACCTGTATTCTGGAAAAACAAAATACAGCCAATCAATGATAACAGCTGGTGTTTTATGGAATGATTTCTATTATCAACAATAAAGAAAAAGAAAACTATTTTCCATACAAATAGTCATTCATTTATTCATTTTCTGAAGCCTCCATTTTCTTGCAGCAGGTTCATTGGAGGATTATGGTCTGAAACCAAGAGTCCTTTTATAATAAAACATGGGTACAATAGCAGATTTTAAAAAGTTAGAAATTGTATGTATGGTGTAACATACAGGCTGGCACCCTGCCCGGTGTTTGTTTCCTGCCTTGCGCCCTGTGTTGGCTGGGATTGGCTCCAGCAGACCCCCGTGACCCTGTAGTTAGGATATAGCAGATTGGATAACTGATGGATGGATGTAACATACAGGTTTATTCAAGGGTTGTAAAGACGTCATGGGTGTCTGTTGATCCGACAATGACACTATCCATTCATTTCTCCATGTCTTTCACTCTCCTTCCTGTGTGTACGCTGGTGGGAGAATAGGCCAAATCGGGCAGGGCAGACCCAAGGACACAATGGACAAGAGAATTGTCCCCCCAAACACAGTGGGTTGGTTTTTATAGTGATGTCTTGCCATTCTTGATGTCTTGTCATTCTCTTCTCCTCTTATTGATGGGTCCATTGTTGTTCAAAATGATCTCTAAAGCAAGTTGTCTCCAACAAGTGTCTCAAGCTACATTCAGTATGTGGAATGCAGCAGGCCTTGAGAGAATGCCTCAAGTAGTACTCCCATCGTTTCTTCAGTCTGCCTTGAGGTTGGGATCCTTCAGCAAGTTCACCATAAAGGACCATCTTGGGAAGCTGAGAATCAATCATGTGGATAATGTGCCCAGTCCAGCAGAAGACATGATTGACCAGCATAGCCTCAATGTTGATTGATGAGCAGCATTCCAGAATTTCAGTGTGTGGAATCCTCTCCTTCCAAGTGATGCCCAGAATCTTCTGGAGGCGGCAGATGTGGAACACTTTTAGCATGTGGATTTGCTTGAAGTATGAAGTCCAGGACTCACATCCATAAAGGAGTGTTGATATACATACCATGTGATATACTACAACCTTGGTTGCCATGCAGAGATTTCAATTACAGGAGACATGCTTGTGTAAGCAGCAGAATGCTAGTTGGAGGCAGTTCGCAGTCTCTTCAGTCACAGGGGCATCGGTAGATATTATACTTCAGAGGCAAGGGAAGGATTGTGTGTTCCCCACTGTCTTGTTGACAGTTTTGGTGTTCACTGGAGGATCTGTGTGCTGGAAGGCATTCTGAAGGGTCAGTGTCTTAGAGATGTTAATTTCCTGGCTCATCCAGGAATAGGGGGAGTGTAAGGACTCAAAGGCCCTCTAAAGGCTTTTCGGGTGACAAGCTATACTGGCAGCATCATCAGCAAACTGGAACTCATAGACAATTGTCAAGGAGGTTTTTGAGTGGGCTGACAATCTTCAGAATGAACTAATTCATAGCTAAAGTCGCACAGAATGCTTCTCTGTTTTAAGGTAGACAAACTTGCAAATTTGCCAATGTATTTCAATTCAAGAGTTTGAAATTTTGAAACTGTGTACAGCATGATCTGTTCAAGATATCCCAACAAAAATTGAATTGTCTTGGCAAATTTCCTTGAAGAATAAGTGTGCCACATTTCTATAAATTTGGTCCCCAGGGGGCCGAGTTCTTTCATGCGAACCGACAGACATGCCAGACAGACATACTGTAGGTACTATTATCTGTGTAAGAATACATATAGCCAGTGCATTTCCATTTTTCAATTTTCCATTTTCAGTTATGAGCTGCTTTATTACTGTGAAATTACAGAGGCATGATCTGATCTAGCAGAACACACTATATCATGTTAGCAATCATTGGAACTTTTGTATCATATACAGAGTAGTCATTATTGTTTGTCTTACATTTGGATTTTTGGTATGACAATGACAGAAGTACAGCAATAACTTTAAAGATCTGGGAAGGCAAACATTTACTGAAGCGTCTCATTGCTGAAGTTTGTATTTAGAGCTAAGCCCAAGTGAATTAAATTAATGTGTCTATAGAAAAGCAGAGGAACTGCAGATGACCATTACTGATATTAATAGAGGCTTAGAATTGATAAAACAAAATTTTGGAGAACATTTTATTCATTTTCAAAACTTGACAATATTTTATGTTAAAGGTGGCAAAAGAGTGCAAAACATTAGAGTGAGCATTAAGGCAGCACTTTGGAGTAGATTATTGGTCATTCTCCATCTGTCCATTTTCCTGACCTCCTTATCCATGGCAGCTGATGCTCATACTTTATTGTTTTACTCTTTAAAAAAAAACTATCCACCATTTTCTCCCTAACTATAAATCAAGAATGTATTTTAGAATGTCAGCAATAATCATTCTCCGTCATTTGTTAAAGTTGAGTTTAATGGTCAGGCTAGTGTACTTTAATCAAAATGCTAATACTTGTTCCCAGCTGCTGATTTTTGTTATACAGTAAGAATGTGCTGTCACATCAAATAGAGACTTTACTTACATTGTAAAAGTACAATCAACAAGCATGCTGCAAAAAAGAAAACAAGAAATCATTAGAAAGCTGTATGCTGCAGCAGTGTTGCTTTTCAGAGCATGATTAAGATCTTCATATATTAGTTTTCAGAATTATAACATGCTGAAGTAAAATTCACCTTAAACAAATCTTTTACTTCAGTGTTACACACATTTTTTATTCATTGAATCAAAGATAAAAATGCAACAACACTGAACAGGTTAATTGGAAATGGGTGGAAAAACATATAAAACCAATATGGCAACCACCTATCCCTATCTGTCTCATCATACCCCTTCATGAAAACGTGAGCCTAGAAGCATAGTCAAAACCGACAAGGTACCCAGATGAAGGGAATGCAAGAAAAGCATCAAACACACTGCTAAAACATGCTAAGTGTGCCATAATGGTGATGGCAAACAGCCCCAGACAACAGGGTTCTCATTGATAAGACTGAGGAGGTCCAGTTCACTATGGATTTCAAGGATGCCCCATTAATTTAAGATTAATTCAAGATAATTCAGGACTAAGTGAACTAGATTGAAAAATGAGGATCACAATTTATCAAAAGAAAGATTTCCTTCAAGAGGCAAGACATAGTTTAGTCACTAGAGTACCAAGAGAGAGCAATTCATGTTAGGGAGAGGTGAGCTAAAGCATAGAAATATCCAACAGAAGGAGAGTCTGGGGGTAAAAGTGATATTCACAGAGAGAAACATCAGAAGGAAAAGACAGTAGGGCAGCATGGAACCTCTGGAGGAATGTTCAGGTGAGCCATGGTAGCGTTGGTGACAAAGTGGGTGACTGGAAAGACCTATAAGAAAATAGGAGATAAGGTAAAATCTATTAATTATTCTAAGCTCAGTGAATTGGTAGGGTGTCGAGAGCAAAATCTGACACAATCTGTTACACAATTTTCAATTTATCATTTTTTTAATTACTGTAAGTAACATTTATTTAAATAGGAATTTCTGGTGAAGATTAAAGCAAACAGGCATCTATATTTAGATTAATATGATAATATTATTAATTATAATAATAATTACAATAATATAATTAATGCAGATTAATAAATAGATCTATCTATCTATCTATCTATCTATCTATCTATCTATCTATCTATCTATCTATCTATCTATCTATCTATCTATCTTTTTATTAATCTGCACAGCTCTTTAAGGTTTTAAGATTGTTAACTTTACAGAGTGGTGAAAATGTGTTTATTTTATTTATTTATTGAAGGTAATTGATAGTTCTTTTATGGAAGGCAAGATTCAAAGATTAGGTTTGATAAAATGAAGTCTGGTATCAGAAGCTTGCAACATTTAATTGGAATTCTTTAAATAATCTTTTTCACACTCCACAACCCAAACTCAGTGAAGTAATTATGAGGACGTATGATTACTTGTATATAAGACACAAATGGTTACATCTTCAGAATGACACTTTCATTGGAGCCCATGCAAGGAGCTAGTCATCTTAGGGAAAATAGCTGGTTTGAAAAATGGCTAACTTTTAAACATTATGGTGATCACAGGAAAAAAGCTGCATTGCACTTTTTTTTCCAAGAAGTAATGGACCAACACTTAGGTGCATTGTTTTATTTATTATACAAGAAATAAACAACAGTAGATACAGGCAAAATGAAAATATATGGCCAGTGTAAGCTTGTCAGCATTTAGTGCTGCTGTTGTATGTGTATCAGTGTGAGCAGTTTTTAAGAAGAGTTACTTGTGTCATTCAAGGTTCTCAATAATCCTGGCAAATTAGGAAAATAGCAATAATAAAAAGTTAGAATAGTTATACTGACATTCAATATGTGCATGTATCAGTACCATACAGTACGATGGATTCATTACAGAAGGGAATTTGTTCATTAACTTTCCAAACAGTGTCACTTGATGATAAGCATTAGCATTTTTGGATAACTAAAAGAAAAAAAAACTATTGTGTAATCTGAATAATGTAGAAGGCAGCACATACAGAAAGTTGCATTTTGGTCAACACCAGACACTTGCCTAAATAAGGTTCTGACTGTCCTGTAGAAATTCACTCTATCATTGAAAAACAAATGGGAAGAACCTGACTCCTGTAGAATTCGGATTAGTGGTCAACACTGACAATCTCTGATATAGCACCACCAACAGTTAAGCAGTCTCTGCCGACTATGAAGTTGCTCAATATGAGACGTCAATAATATAACTCCTTTGATTCATCATAAGCATACCTGAAAAATCACATCCTGCCCACATCCCACTCAGCATCAACGGTTTAGATGTGGAGACTGTTAGGAGTACCAAGTTCCTCGGTGTGCACATACGTGAGGAACTTACGTGGACACATAACACCTCATCACTAAACAAGAAAGCCCAGCAGAGACTACACTTCCTGAGGCGACTGAAGTGAGCAAGTCTTCCCCCTTCCATCCTCACCGTGTTCTACAGAGGCACCATTGAGAGTGTTCTGACCAGCTGCATCACTATCTGGTATGGCAACTGCAACATATCCGACCGCAAGCGCCTGCAAAGGATAGTGAAGACAGCAGAGAACATTATTGGGGTTTCTCTCCCTTCACTACAGGACATATTTTACAAACGTAGTGTCCGCAAGGCCTGCAGCATTGTGCAAGACTCCTTACACCCCTCACATGGACTTTTCACACTTCTGCCATCCAAGAGAAGATATTGCAGCATCAAAGCCAGATCTGCCAGGTTGCAGGATTGTTTTTACCCCCAAGCTGTCAGACTCCTTAACACCAGGCTGCCCCCTGGGACCTTCCACACGGCCTCAACCACCTCTAAAAACAGAATTTTTATACATGCGAGCCACTGTCCTGCAAAGACGAGTGTGCAGGTAGAAAAGAACTGAAAATCTCATACTGACCTTTAAGTATTGTGACACTCTTGTTATCCTTCTGCTGTGAAACATTCTGACCTGTCATTGTTTACACGTCTTAAACAACTATATCATACACTGGTAATTTCTGTATTATCTGTATCTATTATTTAGTATTTATTTATTATAATAAATATCTATTGGCTATATTTATGTATCTAGATTGCAAATACCATACATTGCAACAATGTTCATATTGCTAACTACACGTCAATATTGCTGCTACTTCTTTGTCTTGTCTTTGCATAATTTCTTGTCTTGTTTGTGTTTTAATTTTAAATTTAAATTTTAATTCTATTTTTAAATTATTATTTGCACTTCATTTTGTTACACTGTGGACCCTGAGCTTCGCAATTTTGTCTGTCTGTGTACTTGTATATGGTTGAGATGACAATAAAGTTCACTTTGACTTTGAACCTCACTACACATGAGGCTATGGTATTTTCAGACCACATTTTAAGAATGTCTTTTAATGGTAAATGCCCAATGTTGACTATTGAACTCTACTTTAATTGCAAGTGTCAAAGAAGGATTACTGCCCACACTCTAAAATATGGTCTTAATTTAGAATTAGAGAGTAAATGATTAATCGTTTGTTGTTTGCCCCGAGTGCTGCTGAGATCAGCATTGGCCCCCTCTGACTCTGAACTGGAATGAGTGGTACAGACAAAGTTAGGTTATTATATAATACCTAATGTATCATGTGACAGTATGACATTTTCTCTGACTTGAATGTGTCTTGTTAGATTTAAGTAGGATGAATTTTGAGTGCATGTTGTCCTGTGCCAGTTATTAATGTAATTGTATAGTGATTACAGAGTAAAACTTCCTACTTAACACAAATTATTAGGATGATGAAATGTTTTTGCACCAGCCTAAGGATTTGCTTGCAGTTGGGCACATTTTGTGTGAGCAGGCGTGTCAAACTCAGATCCTGGAGGGCCTCAGTGGCTGCAAGTTTTCGTTCCTACGATCTTCCTTAATTAGTTACCAGTTACTACTGCTAATTTTCATTATTATAATTCTTTTGCATTAATTATGGTTGACTTGCGTAATTGTTTTTTGCGTTACCTGGCAGCCAAGCAATACAGAGGTACAAAGCAAGCCAGCAGATGACCAGCTTACTCAGGGGTCTCAAACAGTCCTTGAGGGCGACCATTTTCACTCCAACCAATTTCTGATTTAAGTGACAATGAAAGCCATTATTTAATTCAATGTCTTGTTAATGTTATCATTGTGCCAATCCAGTCATTTCCAAAACCAGATCACAATCCAAATGTTTCATGGACCTGAGCAGACATTCATTGTTTTGTTTTCAGTCTTTTTATTGAGTCAAATATTGTATTACATACACACGTGCAAGTGGGATCTAAGTTAGTCTATTTATTTGTTGGCTCATTTTTGCCTGTCAATTTTGTTTGACTGAGTATTAAAGAAAAAAATGAAAACAATTAAAATGCAAATTAATTAAAATCAAGGCATCATAGTATGTTCCATTAGCATTAGTAACTGGTAAATAGTGGAGAAAATGGTAGTAGCAAAAATCTGCAGCCACTGTAGCCCCCCAAAAGCTGAGTTTGATATCCCTGGTGTGGAGCAACCTAAAGCAGTGATCCTTGTGTTGCCCCTTATGGGTGTTCAACATTTCCGTGTCTCATTAGAAGATGATTTCTTTGTAAAACCTACAAGTAGCTGCTCACCTCAATTCCATGTTATCTTTTAGTGGATATACTCGTGAAGTGCACAAATTCGGTGTGTTCTTCCTAATAAGCATAAGGTCACTTCTCATGTGAATTGTCATACAGATCTTAATGTTTAGCAGGAAATTCTCAAATAACACAACCCTTTCTCCCTCTCAGCTACAAACTGCCAGTTGAATATTAGCCATTTTGCAGGCAATTGTTTCCATCTGACATTTCTTCATGGGTCTGTGGAAACTTAGACAATCAGCATCACTTGTAACTGCCACATCTGACAGTTGTGCATGTGGGTTTGTTTCACCACAACAGGATGCAAAGGACTAGCAGCTGTAATGCTGCTTAGATGTTTAGTTGCTTCTTGTTAAAACTGTATATTCAATGAAAACAGCATAGCGAATGTAATGAATGTGAATAGATTTGTCAAATTAGCAGGCTCATTGAAAGTCAATTGTTAACATACAGTGACTGATAGGTTTGAAATATGCTGGTGGTTGGGTCCGTGGTTTGACACTTTGGTGCCCCCTGAAGAGTGTTTAATTAGTAATTTTAAGGCCAGCCCTGTGACTTCTTCAGGGTAACAAATTTTTTAGCAACATATGACTCATTTACACTTTCTGCAAACAAGACCATGATAACTGATGCTTATGCATCACTTTTTTATGCTTTTGTTTGAAACATAATCCCATAGCTCAGTTTTTCTATACATAATTCATTTCACTTTTATATTTCTTGAATTGTGTTTGTGTAGCCAATGGTTTTGAAGTGTGGTGATTTATTCCAAACACATTTTCTTAAAAAATGGATTATTATCAGTAACAAGTGCCAGTTAGAAAAATGACGGGCCCTGCATTAATTGTATTCAATAACAGAATGTGCAGCATCATTTTTAACAGAATTATCCTTTAACGTTTCATTACGTTTTCAGTTTAACAAACAATATAATAAGTTCATTGAATTCTGGGGTAATGGCACTCCTTCTCAAGGTGGCATTGTAATTCAGGATGCCCTCATACAGTACTCAAAGAGTTTCTTTGTGATTTTGTTTAAGTAGAAAGCTTTATCAATTCACTTGAAAGTTATAAACAACAAATAAGAGGTAACTTTTTTCTTCCAGAAACTATAAATCAATCTGAGCAATGTTTTATATGTTAACATAACTTGAAATATGAAGTAAAATAAAGTATGGTCTAGAAACAATAGGAAGATTAACAAGTTAACTTCATATTATTTTTTCTTTTTAATCCGTTAGCCTCAAAAATGAAAAACTGGACTGGATGACATTATGGCGCAGTAGTCAACAATGTGCCAGTTTTAATGTATGTGCTCTGAGTATGTTTGAAATTTCCCTGGGAGTGCCAGTTTTCATCATAGAGACTACTCTCAATTATACCCTGTGGTGGACTGGCAATCCATCCAGGTCTGGTTCTTTTCTGGCACCCGGTGCTCCTCAGGATAGGCTTTAGCTCCTGGTGACTCTGAATTGAAATAAACTGGTTCAGGAAATGGATAGATGGGTGAATATTTTTGTAGATGCTTTTATTTTATTCAGTGGCTAAATCACCACATGTAAGCCTTCTAAAGGAAATGTCATAACAGAATAATGGTTATTCTGCAGTGTTAGGATCATGGAGTATAAAACGCTACTGTGGCTGTTCGTTTGTCTCTCCAGGATTTTAAATCACCTGTAGCTCGCAAACCGTTTGATCTATTGACCTGAAATTTGGTACACATATACTATGTGATGTCTACTATCCACTTTCAGGGTGATGATTTACCTCCAAGGTTATTCCTCTTTTTTTAATTTTATTTTATTGTACAATCAACTCTCGGCAGCGTGTGGAGCATGCATATGGGTGCTGTTCTCATTTCTACCACCTTCGCCATCACTACCCCTACCTCTTCATATCTTAAATCGTTCTTGAGGCAGATTGAAGATTTAAGTGCCAGCTTAAGTGAAAAATTACGGAAAATGTACTAAGTAATTGCAACACAAACACTGACTTAATCAGTTTTAACGCGAAAAGATGCCAACAAAAGAAGAGAAGAAGTGGGCTGCTAGGGTGGAGAAAAGAAGAGCTGCTCAGGAAGCAGCAAGTGCATCAACCTCTGAGCAAACGAATGCTAAACGTACAGAGAAAGAGGATGAAAACTAGGAATGCTCAAGTCAAGTGGATTCACTGCACGTTATCGTGCAGTGTGCCGTTACTGGTATTGTATATTAAATGATGTGCTTTTACACAACATAGGATGTTTGTGCACTGCTGAAATTGTGCATTTTTGATAAATTAAAGCACACGTTGTTCTGCTGTGAATGCTTGCCACCCCAGTCAAACCTGTGGTTTTCAACCATCTGCTCACTTTTAGATAAAACAGAAGGATGTTCTTTGGACAATACCAAAAGCAAGAGTGGGAAAAGAGGGCAGATCTGACTGTGCTTTCAGTAATTATTTCGCAAATATAGTCCCCTTCTTCAAAAGATTATTTTATATAGTATTGGTCATAGCCTACTGTATATGTGATGCGTGGGTTACCTGCAACCTTGGCATTTTTTTGTTTCCCGATCATCGATAGTCCTGATAGTTACTGAAGATAGATTAGATAGTGTGGAGACTGGCTCGGACACAGACAGGCAGACACACTCATGTCACCCAACACACGTTTATTTACAATATTTACAAATTCCAAGTGCCCACAAACCCCAAAGTCCTGGCCACGCAACAATGCCTTCTCTCTCTTCAGGCCTTTTATACACACCCGGATGTGCTCTAGGTGCTCCCCGGCAATCTTCCACCGGCACTCCCCAGTGTGGCGGAAGTGCCAGCTGCGTACCCGGAAGCACTCCGGGTGTTCCCTCTTTTCTTCACCCCAGCACTTCCGGGTGTGGCAGAAGCGCTGGGGTCCAGGGTCCCCAAGGCATTGGGGCGCCCCCTGGCGGTGGCCACGGGCCCCTACAGGGTAGAATTCCCAAGCTCTGTACCCGTGGCCCCCAATACAACCAGGGCGGATGCCCCTTCGCGGTCTGGAGGAGGAATGAGCCCTCCTCCTGTCTTCCTGGGCGTCCTGGCCGGGCGTGAGCCCCGACCGGGTGCCACAACAGATAGATTAAAAATATGAGTTACATATTCATAAACCTGGCAACAGAAGTAGTAAGAAAATCCCACACAGTAGGAAACACAGAGCTAAGTGACTTTGGTTTGATTGGTTTGTGTTTTGAGGCTTCTAAAAAGCTTTAAGCCTGTCTTTAGCATCTCTTGTGCAGGTGTATATGGAATAGAAGCAGACAGGTGTTTACATGCAATGAGCTGAATGTGAGCAGCTTTGTGCTTGAAGAATGTCCTGAAATGGAGCAATTGTTACAATACCAGCCAAAAGGTTATGTGCTTATGGCATTTGGTTTGGCAGTCAGACCTCTGGCAACAAAGTTCTAAACATGGTACAGTTTGATGAGAATTTGATTAACTGTCCTTTGTATGTAAACCTTTAGCTGTAAAACTGGTAATTTCCTGCTTTTGAGTATACCAGACTGCTGAGCATTCTGGCATGTAAACAGTTTGGAATGAGCAGGTTTGAAATGTGGGTGTCTAAGAGACAGGCCAAACATAACTTATATATATATATATATATACTGTATATATATATCAGTTTCAACAAGATTATAAACATTTATTTCTAAGCTGAAATCTCATAACATTGCTTTAGTTAAAAACTGCATGACTTTCCCTCGTGTTCTCTGAAACAATAATTCATAGTTATTTCTTTAGATTTTGTTTTTTAACAGACTTTTAAAATTCACAGATCTGTAGTTTAAGGTTTGATATATAATCAAGATTTCAACAATTATCCATCCTTCATTTACCCAGCCTGTTTAACTTAGTACGCCCTTCCTACCAGCGTCGGACACAAGGCATTATTAACCAGCTATGTGATATTAGCATGACAGACAGTTAACTGTCACCATTAAAGCCATATATACAGGTACAGGAATTCACCAGTTTTGTAACTCTGATACACCTTATAAGGAATCAGAAAATATTCTAAACAGATCGTTTACTCACTCCTCTGTAGCCTGGCTGTGGGAAGCATAGGTCTGCCTTCATTCATTCACTGAGGCTTAGAAGTGGCATCAAAATTACAGACTACTTATTCTCCACCAGAACGTGAGAAAGAAAATGTCTATGTCTTTCTTCAAACTGTGCCATTCTTAATGACGTATTATTTCATGTTTCCCAGATTAAATATCTTATCTCAGTTCTCATCTTTTTACGAGGCCACCTCAGCTGAAGTCACTTCCCTGAAAAACAAGGTTCAAAAGCCAGTTGCTGCTTGGAAGAGGAAAAGGTTCTTTTTCACGTAAACTGGTCAGTTGCTGTGCAGATGGTTACAGAATCAAATATTTCTAGATATTTTTATTTCATTGGCTTGGACTTAAAGCAGTAAGAGCACCTGTTCACCTGACCTGGAAATGAATGTCAGTAAGGTAGCTAGACATTACAGTATATGGCACATTTGATAAACTTCTATTGCTGTTTTCGATCAGAAATCTCCAAAATGTTTGCATAATATAAGCATATAAGCATCTACAGTAGTTGCAGTGTGGTGCAGTTATCTTAACATTAGCTATAATTTGAGAAGTTGAGAAAGTGACTTTTGTAGTGTACGGTGCGTTTGGACTTGCAGTATGCTTTGAGATTTTGTTGCAGCCCATCTTATTAGTTTCTAATTATATATTATTTGTATAGCATGCCAGGCTTTTAAGCAAAAGCAATATAACAGATACTTTTAATCGAATTGTTGTATGTGATCTGCAATATTTCGTCCACTGTAGACAAGGCAAACCTAGATTTATGGAGAATTGCTTATGGATATTAAATTTAGTAGAAATAGGCAAGCATTCATATTGGTAGCTGTAATAAGTGAGACCAGCTGCCTGCTTACAGTCTGCCAGGCATTTCTGTACACTTGCTCACTTGCCAGGAAATATTCTCCTGAATATACTGCTTGTCACCACGAGTATAAGTTTTAGAATGCTGTCTATATTATTTAGCAGAATTACAGAGTAGCAGAATGAATAGTATTATCACATGTACAGAGTTCAGGGTATGTGTGAACCTAGAAGAACTTCCAAGTCATAACGTTGAAGCCGAAACCATAACAGCTCTTTAAAGTTTTCTGAATGAAATATTGGGTATGACGTAGCTATTTGCGAACCACTTGAGTTTGATGGACTGAATGGCCTCCTCTTATTTGTCTCGTGTTCTTACATTCTGTTCTGGCTCCATGAAGCTCTTCCTGAGCCCCTTTGCCAGGACAGCACTAGTCTGTATCTTGCAGTATGTTGTTTTTTTGTCTACATTCCACATTTCTTGTGCCTAAATCTGCACCCCATCCCTGTCTCTACGTAATACCAGCAAGATGAACCTGAAAACCTCCTGCTGATATGTGGAGAAAATATAAAGTATTTACTTATTAATGTTGATTCAGCAATTCGTCTCCCCAGTGTGGCTTTTTACAAAACTTGAGTGCCTTCTTAGTTCCAGAATTTCCAAGGTAGCCTGAAGGACTGTCTTCTCTTTGTTTGTTTTTTAAGAGCAGTGGGCCTTTGTCAGGTCAAATAAGCAAACCCTTTCCTTCTTTAGCTTCCAAAATTAAATGTACAATGCCTTTGTTGCCTCTTCAGTCCACTTTCCAGCACCCCTCCTGTGTTTCTTGGTTTTGCTTGTACAGTTTCTCATTTCATAGATTTGAGCAAGGTTTGCTTTTCCATGCAGCTTCCGTAAATAAGCTGGCAGCAGTCATTTCTCCCAGTCGTGAAAGCTTTCTTTTCTGTAAAGGTAACTGAGAAAATTGTGAATGTGCCAGCTGTTTCAGATGTGAGAGCAATTAATAATAATTAGCAGTGAAGCATATTGTATACAGTAGTCTAACAGGGGAGCTTAAGCGACTGAGCACTCATTTATAATGTGAACCTTACTGCAGGTAGGACTGGAAGCTCGGGTAGCACGCAGTAGGAAACACAGTCTCGGTAAATGTGGAAACATCTCCAAAAAAATTAAGCTAGAACAAAGCACCAGAGTCTGCAAAGTCACTGTTACAGAGAACAATATACAAAAACCTACATTGTTACAAGGCTCCTCGCACAGCCGACTAGCTTAGCTGCTTTACACAGACAAGAAGCTGAGAAGCTAAAGAGTGAGTCATTAAAAAAGAAAGAAAGAAAGAAAGAAAAAAAAACGAAAGAAAAATGCAAATGGGTAAGACATTAGTCAGTCGAAAAAAATGTTATAAGTCTGAAAGACTCGGGATGAAAGGCATTTTTTTGCAAAGAAGATAGTTTCTCAGCACTCCTTGTGTCCTTGGGCATGAGATTTTAAGGTAATTCTAGCACTTCAAAGCAGTAAGTTTACCTTTTAAATGGTGGTGGCTATAAAGAAAAATGTTTTAGTAAATTAATAAAGACCATTCCAAGCCAAATGTAATTTTTTTTCCCCTTTGGTCCCTAAATGTAGATACAAGTGAAACAGCTTCAACTCCATTATTATACAGGGGCAGTGCTCCCAAGACAAGGTCTGTTTAAGACCCCCTAATTGTTGATTGAGTGACCCTGACAGTTTTTGTTAAAGTCATGAAGCCGCCGCATGTTAAGGGAAAAAAAAAGCCCTCAGTTTTATTACCGTGACTTGCTTTATAGTTTATCACATAAACACATCTTCCCAAAAGGCAACTGCTTTGCAAGTCCATATTTTATCATGACACTGCCGGCATTAGCAAATTTATATCATGCAACTGTAATAAAAAAGAAGCCTTTTAAGGAGCAATATATAAGCTTGGTAATGTACAACTGTTGTGCAGCAGTTTAATCCTCACCACCTCTGACTACCTCTCACTCGTTTCTAATATATCCCCATCTCATATGCACTCCTTACTATTTTAAATTTTCAGATGGCAAATTAATCTTTTAAGTCGGTTTAATGTGCTGCTTTCATCATTGTAGGCTTTTTTTTCTCTCCCTCTCATGCCACTAAATCTTTTCTGGTTTACTTCTCTCTTTGCAATAAAGCCTGCCTTCTTACATGCCTATTTGCACTTCATTTTCAGTTGTCTTCTCAATTTGAAATACTGTACGAACAGAAAATAATTATAGTGCTGCTAGCTGTGTTTAGACATTTCCGCTACCTTTTGAATATTCCACCTGATATTAGAGTCACTGGTCCAAAATGTATGAATTTTGTCATTACACTGTACTGTATGGAACACGGTGTAGTTGTAGAATAATGACAAATAAGCCGTATTTAGAAGTATGCTTTGGTTAAAGAAGCCCTTGTTATCTGTTTACTGAAATGATACAAGCTGGAGTTAATAAAAATGTGTTTAGCCTGACCCAAAGCCATTGATTAATGGAGGGCACATTTTAATTCATAACCTGCACATGTTATACTACACAAAGCTTTGTGTAAATGGGATGTAATGTGCTCTCTTATAGCATAATGAAGTTGTTCAAATGCTGTGACTATTGACCGCGTAAGGCCACACTGCGTTTGAGATCATTGCTGACCCCCATTAGTACTGTCGAAAGGGCTTCTACTTTGAGTGGGTTGGAAAGTGATAAGCGGCAGGTAGTATTTCACTGATGTGAGGAATTGTTACAAGACAGTGGAGTCAAATGTGATCCATCATTTTGCCCTTTGAAAGCCTCTCATTTGCATAATGGAGTCTCATCCAGTGGCATAATGTCAGTTGTTGTACTGGACACAGAACTCTATTCAAAATTTGGGAAAATAAGGTAAACTATACTCCAAAAATAAGATGGGACCCATTTGACATCTTCAGTGAAACTGTATTAATAAAATCCAGGATTTATACTTCTAGTTGTGTTTTCTTCATCCCCACATCTCAAGGATAAACAGGTAAGATGGCTTTGTGACTTTGACCTGACTTGGTGTGGGTATGTGCATAAATGTGGTGGCCCATCTGGGTTTGTTTCTTGCCTAGATGACCTTAAATTGGATAGGTGGGTACAAAAACCGATGTGACAGATAGATGTGTCCATTTTGAGCATTTTCTGCTCCTTACTACTGTGGACCTGCACTGTCATCCCTGCCTACCTGACTGAGCTAGTCTGACTGCAGGCTTTACCAAAATAATTACTTTCCATGGGACTTGTTAAAGTTGAACTCTGCCTGCTGTCCCAATAAAACAGGTGTGATGTTAAAGCGTCACATGTTAAAGCACACATCTCTTATTGTCACCGCGTATAGTGAACTTCTTACTTATGTGTGCTATTCATCCACCTTCCAGTGCCTTGATTAGTAAGTATAGCAACCTTACCTTAAAAAGTCTGCCTTCTTTACTTGAAATAACTACTTTACCTTATTACTAAGAAAACCTGAGAGTGCACAGCTGTGTGGCGTGAACTAAAATATCAATGAATATAGCGCTGCTTGATAATCATTAGACCATTACAACAATTTTGACTTGAACATGCCATTCAGCCCAACAAAGATTTCCAATCCTGTTCAATAACTTCTATAAAATAAGTCGAGTTTTCAAGGTCCTGAAAGACCTCCTCTCTACCATGCTACTTGGCAACTTATGCCATGTGTTTTACAGTTCTCAATGTGAAGAATAACTTTGTGAGAAATGTATCCTTAACACGTTCCATCTGTGTCCCTCTGTTCTTATTGAAGAATTAATTTTAAAATGACACACTCTACAAATCCTCTTCATAATTTTAAATACTCCAATCATGCCACCTAATAATTTCCGTTTGCTTAAACTAAAAATGTCCTTCTACCTGTCTTCAGAGCTCATCCATCTTTCCTCGTAGTCATTTATTTTTGAAATATTAGTGGAGAGACTTATCAATTCCAAAAATATTTCAAAAGTCCTAAAAAAAATAAAAAAGCAAGAAGTGCACTACTGCCCTCGCCACTTGCTGTACCTGGAAAATCACAGTAAAAAAGGTAACATTTACAATGCAGGCTTCTTCAATCCGAAATCCTGACATATAGAGAGCAACAGAATCATGTGAAGTCTGACACTTGGGTCAAAAACGAGGCACACATCTGCATGTGGACCTTCAGTTCTGATGATATGATTCTGGTTCTGTCTGAGGACTCTCTGGTCAGATTTTTGAAGTTCAAAGGATTTTTTTACATGTCAGTCTATGTGATTAGCATCATTGGCTGGCATGTTTACTTTAAAGTGAACTAAAAAGTACATTACATTTTTGGTGCCACAGGTTTACAAAAGCTGTACATTTTATGGATATAAAAAAAATTACCAATGTGCAAATGATCACATGTGAATCCATTGATTAATGCTTTATTGAAGGTGCCTAATCCAATTTAGTGTCATGGGGTAGGTAGCCTATCCCAGCCACATTAGATTCAAGGCAGGAATCCACCCTGAATGAGGTGCTCATTAATCAAAAGGCACTCAAACACACACACACCCCAATGTAGAATTGCCAACCCACCTAATAGGCATGTGTTTGGGTTTTGGGAGGAAAATCAGAATCCTGATGTGTGCTTGAATTTGTTCTGCAGTTGACAGACTCCCCTCTCCAAACCAAACTTGTTTCTTGTCATGCACATGAAGCTTCCTGCAACTGATTTTAGAAGAAAACTGTTCAAACTTCATTATCAATGTGATAATTCACTGATAATATGTACTGTATTTGAATCTTTTAGATCTGCTTATTCCAGTTCAAGATTGTAGACTGTCACTAAGTGTAAGATCAGAGCCCACCCTGGACCTGGCACCCGTCTGTCACAGGGCATGCTCATTCATATACTCACACTTAAACAATTAAAACTCAACCAATTGGTCTAACACTCATTTTAGGGATTTGGGAGGCTAACTTGATTATATAAAGATAACCCACGTAGACACGTGGAAACTATGCAGTATTCACACAGACAATGGCCAACCTGGCCTTTCAGAGCAAGGGGACAGCAGCACAATCTGTTGTACCACCCAAACATACCTGTAGTGCCTTTGAAAAATAAGGGCAATGAAAACACACTCTTATGCTTCAATGTGATCATCTTGGTTGACATCTTGGTGATTACATTGTATTGTTACCATGAATGTGATTCACTAACTCGGGCTTTGTGATTTTTCTAATCTATTTTCATTTCTGCTTTTTTCACCAGGGCATAGAGATAACTGCAAATATAAGCATAAACAGCTTTAATTGTATTTTTAGTGGCCTTTACAAGGCCTGATTTATTCATAATGGATTTTGTTATTTTCTTATTCTTTGGGTTTGGGTCCCATAACAGATTCACATACTGTTGCAAAAAGCTTAAAACTGAACACTGCCATGTTGGAGAGACATCCATAAAGATGAGACTTTATAATCATACAAGTCAATCTGATTAACAATTTGTTTGCATTCAATCTCAATTCTTGTGAATTTCTCCCTGTAGGTGTTGACCTCTTCAACTCTGAATTGGCTTACATTGGTTTGGAAACTGAGTGTGTCCTGATAATAAAGCATTGTAAGATAATATTGTAATATTAGAGAGCGAGTCTCTTCATTAGCTTTTCCTTAGAGCCCCCTTTTTTCACTTTCTCATATACGAAGTACTGTATAGGGAAAGTACTGTAATCATCCAAAGATTTGATGTCAAGATTTTGATGAATCTCAACATTTTAGACCTTCCTGACATTCTCGTATATGAAGTTTAGAGAAAGTATTGGAATTCTCCAAAAATTCAGTTTTGAGATTTTGACAAATCTCAACGTTTTAGACCTCCCTGAGTCTAAAAATACCATTTTTGGAATTATGTCTGTGTGTTTGTCTGTCTGTGTGTGTGTGCGTGAGTGTGTGTGTGTGTAAACACGATAACATGAGTACGCTTTCACTTAGGTCAACCAAATTTTGCATACAAGTATTAGGTGCCAAACGTACTTTTGTGGTATTTCCATTAACTGTAAGTGGTACTTTACCTTTTATTCATGCAGCTGCAGAGTCTGATTTATTTGTTCAATATATTATTAATTTGATTTGTTGTTGATGGTTCTTTAGTGTACATAATATAAAAATATAATCATTGTCTTGTGGTTTACTCCTCCAATATCCATCCCCATATATGAGTATACAAGAAAGTCTAGGAGAGACCACTCCCGTTTTTTTAAAAGGAATCCATTGCTTGGGTCAAATCTCTCATTTGGAAAGAAAGGATGTTGAGGTCAGTCCTAACTCATTACTTTTCTCCATAATCGCACTGTTTATAAGCATCTCTCAGATCACCTATCCAACTAACTGCTTTTTTAAATCTAACCGCCAAACTGTCCCAGTGTTTTTTTATTTTTTAAATCTATGTATAGTGCATAGGTCGTTCAACAATCTGCACCGTCTTTTATAGCTCACCCTTTGTCCACCTGTTTTCCTTTCTGTCTTTCACTCTATCATTGTTTCTCTTCTCTGTCTCTTTGTCATTTCTCAGAACATTCAGTGCATGTTTTGGCTTGCATTTATTTGCCATTCCCAGAGCACACCCAGCGCACATCCATTTGTTCCTATTGATTTGTGTTTCAGTCGCAGCATGTCTATGACGATTTCCCATAGTATGGAGTTACTTTTAGACTTGAGACAGAACTGCCTTAGGCAGAGATTCCTGCATGTTCAGGTTCTTCTCTTTAATAACTTGGTAGTTGTCCATGTGTCTTCCCGATTCCCTTAAATTATTGGAACCGAAGATGTTCACTTTTATTCTTACTAAGACCAATCAAGATTAATTATTTTTAACTTATTCTGCCTCTTATTAACCTCTTATTAACATTAATCTGTACTCGTAACACACAAGATTCTCAAAGCTGCTTAATCCAATCCAGAGTCTCGGGGTGACTTGAGCCTATTCCTTCAGCAATGGGTATAGGACAGGAAAGAGCCCTGGACAGGGCGCTAGTCCATCACAGGGCTACTCATTCACTATTCCACGTATTTAAACTGATCTGCACATCTTTGGGCATATTAGAGGAAAGCCAATGCAAATGGATGGATCAGACAGATGTATAGACACCACTCAGATTCAACTGAGCACAGGATCTGAACACAGAATGCTGGATGCATGAGGGAGCAGTATTCATCTCTGTGACACCTTCCAACCCTTAAACTCTACTCCACTGAATATAAGTTAAGAAATCAATCAATAATTAAAATGTTAACAATTTTAGTTTAATTAAGTGAAAATTCCGGTTCTATACTGGCTCATTAATGTATATTTCAATGATGTACTGTATCAATACCACCGCAACTTGTTTTAGTTTTTAAATTTCCTTAAAGTGACTCTGTAGCTCATCCATTTTTCTGAAGCTTCTCAAGTTACTTCAAGGTTTTGGGGAACCTTGTGCAAAATGAGAACCAAACGAAGCATATTACCTAATGATTGGGCCACCAGTCCCTCACAGGACACACACCCAAACACATTCATACCTGGTCAGTTTAGAGATGCCAATACAACTAAGACACGTTCAGGATAATGGAGGAGACTAGACCTTAAACTGGCTCCTAAAAATAATATGCTAACAGCTTTGTTAAAATCATAAAGGGATTAATAATGCAAAACATATGCCTTCTTAGTGGTTTGGGCTGACAAAGAGCTTTTTTAGTTTCATATCCATCACTGGTGGGAGCATGACACATGATATACTGTACACAGCTGAACAACGGCACTGCTGCTGAGGTCAGAAACAGCTCCATTATTGGCGGAAACCAGAAGACTCTTCTCCACAAAGACCTTGAGGCGGACTTGTGGGGTTGCCCCCCTCTAGTAGGGGAAAAAACATGGGAGAATCTGGTTTCTCACGCTGTGGTTTCCAAGTGATGAAGATGACTTCAGTCCCTGTCTTTTTGGTCAGGGAGTATTTTAAGGCTGCTTAGTGGCTTTAATTTTAAAAGTGAAGGTTTCATTAAAAAGTGAACCAGAATCCTGGATTTCATTAAAAAAAAAAAAAAAAAAAAAAATTGTTTCTTTCTACTTAATATTACAAGAGAAAAATTGCTACCAGTATGCATCCCTTTGTAAAAGAAATGCCTCCAACTGCAGGAGTTAATTCTTGTGGCTTTGCTTTAGGTGATATGTTATTATATATAGTTCTTTTGTCTGCTGTGGACATGTGTTCATATGAGCATGTGTGGGTGTCAGTTACAGTCAAATTAATGTGAGAACAAATATTGAAAAAAAATGGCTGGAAAGTGACATCGCGGGAACATACCCTGCTCATTTAGTAAAACGCCTTCCTGAACATGCAAGTGTACATTTAGTTTGTTGTCAGCTGTCAACACCTATTGTGGAGTTTTCATTTTGTGGGAGTTCAAAATCCTAAATAAAAATGAGGTGAGAATGGGAGAAACAGCGAGAGAGACCAATCAAGAGGTGGAAATTAGGGAAAAGAAAATAAGTTGTCGTTTTTGATTGTCTGTCTGTCCGCACCAAATGTGTTTGCCAGCCATTGGTTAAGTGCCACCATGTCACATTTATTAAGATTTTCAAGGGTTGCAAAGCCATGTGCTAATCTTTTAGCTGAAAGAAAAAAAACAAACAAAAACTAAAGGAAGACTCTTGACCAGTAAATCCCACTGTTTGCATATTTGTTTCTCAGACCAAAGAGAGAATTAAAATATAGAGGACTTTCTTTTTTTTTTAATATGGAAGCAAGAGACATCATGGGAATGTATCCAGGTTAGACAGTGCCCACCTTGTACCCATTAGGTGAAGCACAACTGGATATGTGACACCCTCGTATAAAGCTGCAGTATGATAGCATAGCTAAGGAATAGCACAGTGCAGGGTGTTGGTCATGCTGAGATTATCACATGCCATGAGATGACTCACACGACCTCACTGCTGAATTTAGGTTAGCGTTCATAAAATTAAAGATGTGCCAATAGCATTACACACAAACTGCAATAAAGCAGATTGTGCCCCATCTAGCACAGCCTCTTACCCTGCACTCTGTGTTGCTGGGGTAGACCATCTACAACCATGAACTTCAATCAAGTGGTTTCAGAAAATGGATGGAATTCAGAATATTAGCAGGAAGTGGGCTAAGGAATCTGTATGTGTGAGAGAGAGTACTGGTTCAGCTGCTTTATTTCATTTGTTCCAAGCTTTCCTTAGGTTTCTATCAAATGTCCTCCGAAAATGGGATGTTTTAGTGGACTCTTTACACATCTGAATGTGTGATAGATAATACCATATTTGACAATGACATCTAAACTTAGACTGTCTTGGGGGTTCGGATTATTGTAGTCTACATTAGGAAGAAAGTTTAAAATCAGGAATTATATCAGTAGAGGTCTATCATGTGTTTGCACAGCTAATGTGAAAGTTCCCTGTGCCATGTTTTCTGCCAGCCTCTTCCACTTACCATATGTGACTTTGCTAGGCCAACCCAGCTTGAAAGCACATGGATCCTCTTGTTTGTATTTAGCGGCTGAGAGCAAATAATAATTATTCTCAAGTGACTACTCCTTTACTGAATAAAACTGACCATTGAGCAGCGCCCAGTGGCAACCACAGCCCACTTGGGTGATCATTGACCTTTTATACTCTTAGATATCGTAAGTCTCCTAATGCAAATACCTGTGCTATTGAGATAAGCTCACCCCACTAAACTAACTCACACTTGCACATATAACCATTGACGAGCCATATTCCATCTTATGCACTTACTGAAAGATATTCAGACTGACAGTGCCAGCAACAACAGCAAGTTCAAAAATAAAACAATCCAGAAGAGGAGGTCATAACAATAGCAAACGTTCTTAAAAAAATCAATTATTGTTAGAAACACCACAAAATGAGTAAGCTTAAACGTGAGCCAAGTCAAAGCACTGATTGTAGTTCTTTGTAAATCAATAGTGACATTAGAGAATGAGCTTGGATGGAGTTGTAAGGAAGGAAGCTAAACATAAAGAAAGGCATAGGCCTGAAAATGGGCGTTGAATTGAAACACTGGGCAAACACATAACAACATAACAGACACTTGAGGAAGGTATTATAACCAACTGCTTTTTACGAAAGTCTAAATGCATTTAATTTAAAACTGGACCACGTGCTAATTGGCAGTGGAAGTGTGGGCAGAGATCAGAAGCCATCAAGATGTAGAGCTGGTTGAGTGCAGTGTAATTCCAAAGTTCTGTCACCATTTGGTTGTTTCTATTAGTTGTTGTCCTTCTCTTCTTGGTTTAACTGACCATTGGTACTGTCAAGGTTTATTTTTTCTATAACTATCATAATGCATTGTTGTATTGTGGTGGGCTCACACATGTGACAGAGTGCAATGTCATAGGCACAATTTTTTATAAATGCCAACTATGTCTTTGCTCTGTTAGAGCTTTGACCTGTGCTTGAAAAACAAGAAAGAAAGAGCCTTAAGAAAATCTCAAGAATCCAAAACTAAAGAAAAACATTTTTTGCTTTCTGTTCTTCCCTTGTTTCAAAACAAAACCCTTTTATTTTGCTTTTCTAGTGACCTGGGGTCTGTTGCAGAAAGGAGGATTATTGTGAAATCCAGCTAAAGTAAGTTGGGATTCATGGACATCGGTCTTATTCTGTTTCACAAAAACATGGATTTAGCCAAACCTGTGTATCTAGAACAGAACAGAACATGAGGCCAAAGATTTAGAACATTTGCTATTCCTCTTTTTGGAATCAGCTCTGGCTTGGCTTGTTCTTTTGACGATTCTGTTTGAGGCCACAATGATTCACAAGCAGAGAATCTAGTCATGGGATGAAATGTCGAAAATGACAGGTCAGAAAAAGTCTGTGAATGGTGAAAATGGTGCACCCCTTTCTGAATGAACAATTGACACAGGAGCCCAAGTGCTTCACCAAATACTGCCCAGAGAAGGGTAATCAGACCCCGATCAGACATTCTGGCATACCCATACATACAGAAGAGTAAACCGAATGTGTAGGATACTTATATTTCTAATCAGATGTGTTGTAAATACAGGTAGTACAAGTACGGGAGTGCAAATATTTTTAAGACATTTAATAAGGACAAATACTAACGGTGAAGGGTAAATGCGACAACCAAAATAGCTGGGTACAGATTAGTCAACTCCATTTGCTGTATTATACTAAGTGAGAGCTATAAAAACAGTCATGCTTATCGTCATTGAATAAGTTAATTCATTGTGCATCAGGCCTGTGATGCAGAGGGCAAAAATGCACTCTTCTAATAATAACTACGACTTGCTAATAATAGACGCGAAAGAGAAGTTTGCTTCTGTGGGAAGATCTCTGCCTACTGCTTCAAAATAGTTTAAGCTCCCTGAAGATGCATACATAGTCCATGATCATGTGTTTGACACAATAGATACTGTAAGTCTTTTAAAAAATATTTTTCTAAATTCTCAACATTATATGGTGTGATGGTTGAACAAAATTCCTTTATAAAATCACTACTATTTAAACTGTACAAGTAAGTAATTTGGGATGTAACGTGTTTAGCATACATTCTATCTTAAACAGACCAGAACCGCCATTAGGTAAGCACAGATCTTGGCGTATTTTACATCTATAATATTAATAGGAAAATTGCAATGAAAAAGGATATGAGAGTATGAAAACTTTCCTAATCATGTATCATCTAAGCAGTCAAATAATCAAAAACTTATCAGGTAGAAGTAAAAAAGTGTTAATTTTGGAGGATGGAGCTGAGAAGAACATTGAAGCTATATGTCTCCTGCTCCTTGGCTCTGCCACCTGCGACATGTCACTTTGTAGCCTTGTAACATCTTTAAGCGAGAAACAGAAAAATTGTTTTGACAGATGTATATCATATGACGCTTTCTACTATCTACTGGCATTGCAAACGGGTCATATAACGGGCAAGAAAGATCACTGTCACCTTCTATAATTAAGCCAGACAGCACATTGTTACTGATGAGGTCACTCTTTCTTTTATCTATAGATGAAGCCTTTACGTCACCCTGGCCATCTCCAGTTTAAGTATCTTCTTCTTCTGTTGCCTCTTGACTTCTATTTCATCCTGTTTTTTCTTCATTTAAGTCATTGCCAAAACACAAGAGCATCTGTGAGTCAGTCTTCCCTGACAGAAAGTAGATGTGTGTAAACCTATGCTATGTTTTCACATTCTTGCCCCAAAACATAGCACTCTTTAAAAAAATTATTATTAAAGAATGAAGTCATACATATTTGGTTCAGTACTGTACTTACTGGGATGCTTTGCTTAAAAAAAAAAGTAAAAAGCTTTGAATACCTTTAATAAAATACTTCAGTTGTCTATATTACTACTGATGTCCTTTTCTTGAAAGTATGTTTGTGTGCTTTCTCTCCAACGACAAAAACAATCTAATGCTAATCTACAAATTACCTTTAACATTTGTAATAAAAGGCTGGCCCATGGCATAGACAATGGCTTAGAAAGATTGTACATGAAAGAGAGAAGTGAGCAGAGAAGAAGCAGCTAATGTTCCCTCCCTCCAGGATGCCAAGTGCCAGGTGACCAAGCAGTAGTGGCACAAGACATACACATCACAGAAAGTCTTTTCACAATTTGACTTCTTCAAAATTCACCCACTATGTCTTGTCCTAACGTTCTGTGCTTCACACACTCCACCATGTTCTATAGCCACTCCATTTTTCAGTAAAACAATATATTAAAAACAGCAAAATGCATATTTGAAAAATTGTGAATTATGCTAACGTGCTATATTTAACGGCATCTTACTCTATAATGTGTTCTGCATGCCAAACAAACAATGACTTTGACAACAAAAAGCAAAGCAGGCTACCTCAACCACAAACTATAAAACTTTATTTCAAAATAAGTCAGTATTGTTTCCAACAGTGTCACTGCCAGCTGCATTATCATTTACAAATGCAGAATTTAGAGATCCTCTTCTGTATATGGAAGATGCTGGACTGCTTATCCTCTGTCGTCTGTAGAGCTCAGTTCTTTACTTGAAGTGAACTTACATGCTAAAGTAAATGGTCTGGCCAGGGCACATCACAGAACATGTGACTAGTCAGTTCTGTGTCTCTTTTGAACATTGGTGATTAAACATAGTGCACTATGCACCATTAGGCAGTGCTGTGAGCAAACATATAAACAGTGCAATGTCTGCATACGCTGAAGTCATGTGAAAGTAGATGTGCCTATAATATGGAACAAGTAAAGAATTTTTAAAGGATATCTTGGAACACTGAAGTTTGGACAGCTTACAGGACTAGAAATAGAAGTGGTTTGATTATTCTAGCTAGCAGGTATAAGAGATGTTTCACACCACTCCAAGCCTAGAAGGGAAAGTTATGCACAAGGTTGACCAAGACTGATTGTGATTTCAGATAAAGAAAAATCAGGCCATGTTTCCCTTTTAAAAGTTTGGAATGGCAAGTGAACATTTTTCCTACTCAGGTTTTTTAGATTGCACCACCTGGTATGACATGGTTCTTCAAGAGCTACTTCAGTGGTCTTGTGGACTTCCAGAAGCACCGTGACCTGACCCGTCTGAGTCTAAATTTGTTCAGGAATGAAAAAGCTACATCAAGACAAGGACTTAGTGATCTTAGAGTTGGGAGGTAGGGTGGGGCAAGGTCTCCCTGGCAGGAGGAGGAGAGGCCAGGCTAAAGAATGAGTGAGTGCTAGAAGGTGAAGAAGGGAGTATTTACTGTGGTAATTGAGAGGTTCTCACGTGGATGAGATGCCTCACTATGTAGACAAGGAGTTAACATTCCTGAGGGTTGAGATCCAGGTAGGTTAACAGCGTTATTACTTTCCTTTTATTTATTTCATAATTTGCTTTCTGTCTTAGTTTTTCAGTCCTTTTTGTGTTTTGTTCAATAGTACTAGGGTGTTGTACCGTGTTAGCCATTATGAATGTAGAGAAAAGCCAAGCAAAATGACACCTTTTATTGGCTTACTAAAAAGATTACAATATGCAAGCTTTCGAGGCAACTCAGGCCCCTTCTTCAGGCAAAATGTAATACAGAAACTGAAGTTCCCTGTGTTTATATACACACTCTAGGACAAGAAACAACACTGGTAAATCTTTAAATGAGAAATTTTCAATGTAAAAAATTAATAGATTCATTCAGGCTAGGGTTAATTTAACAAGAGAGTGAAGAACAATGTATGGTCAAGATCTTTGGATAAGATAATTGTCCAACAAAGTCTTTTGAAGTTTGTAATGAGTTTTTCAAAACAATGTGGATCTGTAGACAGGTTGTCTGTCATTCTGAGAGATGTAAACAATCCTCATATCTGGCCATAAAACTCTTGTCTTTATTTAAACCATGTTGTAATGTATTAAATTTTAACATGAGTTTAACTTCCCACTCTTTTCTTTCTTGCTGTGTTTTGAAGTTGCCCATAAGCACTGTGACTTTAAAGTCCCTCTCACAGTGTCCATGGCTGTTGAAGTGGGCCGCTACAGGAACATCTGTGTGGCCATGTTTAATGTGGAACCTGTGTAAATTCATTCTCTGGCGGAGTGTTTGTCCAGTTTCTCCCACATAGAGTGCAGTGTCAGGACATTTCATGCAGAGAATAAGGTAGACTACATTAGATGATCTGCAGGAAAATGATCCCTTTATGTGATGTTCAAGTCGGCAGTGTGGTATAACTATACGGTCTGTATCATAGATGTGGGCACATGTTTTGCATCTTTTCTGTAGGCATGGAGATGTGCCATTTTCTGTTTGTTCACTTAGGGAGCTTTGGACAATTAGTTGCTGAAGGTTTGGTGGTTGTCTGTATGCCAGGAGGGGAGGTTCAGGAAATACATTTTTCAGTGTTGTTTTGTTCAATAAACATATGTAATTTCAGACCTCCTCTGTGTTATGGAGCTTCACTATGAGAGTTAAAAGCTTTATAGTCCGTATTGCCATGTGTACAGTGAAATCTTTACTCATGATTAGTGATAGTAACTATCATATCTTGAAATTTCTGTCTCATCTGAAAAATAGAGCATATTAGCACAACATTTAAGATTGTAACACTTCCTGTCCACTGTATTTTTCAGACACCAAAAGCCCAATATAAATGTAAATGAATAATAAATGATAAATAATGCTAAATGAATTTCTCCTGGTTGTTCATTTTATACTGATGACAATTTATACTGGATGGATGTTGTCACTATTTTTTATTTGATTGATTAGGACTGCATTATGCAGCCAACATTAAAGCCAAACATCCCGTTAATGGCTGTACCATGGACCCACTTCCAGAACACCTGCTGTATTAACAGAGCATGATAAATAAAAAAGAAATGGACACTTGCATATGAGGTTAATTGGTGATGGCAGATTGTCTTGAAATGAGTGAGTGGGCCCTTTGATGGATTTGTGTCCCCTTCAGGTTGAATTTCTGTCTTGTGCCTTAGTGTCAAGGTGGGAAAGAAGCAGGCTCCCTGTGAACTTATAATTGAGTTAAGCAAATAATGAAAATTAACAAATATAGTCTAAGTGTATATATAATATATATATTATATGCTGTGTTATTTAATCAATTTTTATTGCTTATTTAAATATGTGAATTTTCTGTTTGATCTGGATTAAGCACAAAGAAAGATAAATGGAAGATGAAGAGGTTTTACAGCTTTAAATTTTTACTGACTTATTGTGACGTTATTAAGAATTAAGCACTTTGGGCTGTGAGAAAAGCAATATATAAATGTAAAGAATTATTATTATTACTATTATTGTTGTAAACAATGGATCTGAAAACCATTGCTAGCTCTTTGATGTGATGTTTAATGTAACAGTCTTCATAGCAAAACATGCTGGCCACAATAGTGTTGAGCTGTAGTAGAAATCAAAATATTTAGCAAAAATCATGAACATCTGCAGTATGTAAACATGTGTTGCAACCTGACATATGACAAGTCACGATAAGTATCTGAAGCTAGATGGCGACGTACAAAATGTTAAATTTTTTTTATAATGGACGCTTATTCAAAATGAGGTGTCAGTGTAGTGCAAGTATTTTGTTCATCTGCAGCTAAAGAAATTCTCAGTCATACAGAGGAGTCGCCACTGCATAACAGCATGTCACTGTTGCGTGCTTATCCTGTTAATTTAAAAAATTGTCTGAACTTCAACATTCCTGTCATGCTTGTAACATACCTGATATAAATATGAAGAATGTGAAACAGTTAAACAATAAAGTCGTACAAGTCCTTGGAGAGTTTTGCCAGAATAAATCTACAGTTTTAATAATAAAAAAAAGTTTATATTTTTAGTCCTAACAGGGAATGTTGTGTCTTTCTAGAGGTGTGGAGTTAGTCTTTGTGGTGGCATGTTTTGACAGAATAAAAAAATCTTTACACTTTTCACAGACTATTGAGAAATAGCTAGGGATGAGATCATATGACAGCTTTTTTCCCCTTTTTTAATGAGCTGTAATTTCAGACAAAAGAAAGAAGCACTTAAATGGACTGTTCATTTAGTGCTTGCATTCACACTGACGCCTGGCTTAATTTTGAACCTCAGTCAATGGCAGTGCCCTTTCAAAAAGAACAAATGTAGAGCTTTTATATATTTATGTATCTGCTGACAAATTTGAGTCAGCACAAGCTGTTTTTAATGTTTAATTAATCAAAGGGTGTCCTTTTCTGCTTGCTCAGGTGTTTTCCCATTACATGTGAATAAAGACGGAGGTCCTTGGTAAGATTTCTACTGGGCTGTCCTCATAGATGTATTCAGCGTGGTGTTATCTAAAAGTGAATGAACATTGGCTTATATTATTATTATCTTGCATTTGGCAGACAGACATATCCAACGTGTCTTACATGTATTTTTAGAAATGTTGAGCACAAGCAGGTTAAGTGACCTGCTCAGGCCACATAGCAAGTCATAGGTGGGAGCTGAACCTGCAGCCCAGGAGTTTAAAGTCGATTGTCTTAGCCACTACACCACCCTGCCTTATGTGGAATACAGGATGGGAGACCGGTAAGTGTGTAGGAGTGACTTTACTAGAGTATATCAAAAGAGCTAAACAAGTGCGACAGAACAAATCAGTGCACATCGCTTAGTGCCAACCGCCTGTGAATACTCCTTCAGACACCACTTGCATTATTCATTCTGTAATTATTGGAATCCACTTATTCTAATGTGGAGTGCTGGAATGCCAGTACCTATCCTGGCAGCACCACATGCAGGCTGGAGCAAACCATTGATGGGACACTAGTTCATTACTGTACTCACACTCACTCTTACATAAAATCTGAACCAATTTAGAGTCCAACCTGTCACTGCCAGGGCCCAGATTTGAACCTTGGGTCCTGAAGTACTAATAGAGCAGTTCTGACCACAGTGCCACCTAACAGCCTTATAGTAGGTTTCAGCTTTTTCCAATCATTAGTCTGCCTAAATCCCATTTTTAATGACTTGTGTTTCAAGTCTGTGTATCCTGAAATGCACCATCCCCTCACCAATAATAATTACAATATTGCAATCTCACTTCAGTCTCATTGTCCTGGTGAGCAGAGCAAACAAGACTTTCCTTTGACCAGCAGTTGTCTCCAGCTCCTCCTGTCATTTCCTCCTGTTTTCATAACTTAATGTTAATATAATAAAAGAATGCACTGAATATGCACAACACTGCATATATTGTAGGTAATCTGTCAAACACTGGAAGGTTACCTTAACTGGGATTCAAATGTCAGTATAACAAAGAAAATGGGCAAAAAGAATGTTCAAAACGGAGTAATTTAGGATATTGATTTCTTTGGCAAATTATACATCTTCAGTTTAGATTTAAATACTGTACAATGGAGAATTACAAATTGGATAGAAGAGAGGGTTTCAAAAAGTAAAGACTGTGTTTTATAGTCATTCACTTATGCCCTTGTATACCACAAGAGGGTTTACACAGGCTACAGGAATACTAAATATATCAGCTACTTATTTGCTCGCACCTTTCCACAGTGAGGAGGGGATCCTTGTAACCACCTTCTGAAACCAGAATTGTACCAAGGATGGCAAATTTATTAACAGAATAAAGGAGGGATGAGTCCAGGAAACACACAAACAACAACTTTACCTATGCAGGTCTTAATTCATCATCATCATCCACTTTCCTAACATGCCAATAGCAAATAGCACTTCCATTCTTACCCCCATCCTTCTATCTCTTTTTGTCTCTGCCTCGGCTAGCAGGCAGCTACAAATGCCTTCCTGAGTAGTCATCCAATATTAGGAAACCTTGTCACTTCTCGCTGCTTTTCACAAGGGAAATTGGGCACTACTGGTGGGCCTGCTGGAGTCAAAGTTACCCTAAAATGCACTTAACACATGTACATCCTCAAAACCTCGACACTGGACTGAAGATTAAAATATACTTACAAAAATGTAAAATAAAATATTAATTTCTAAATGCAAATTCTAAGTGGAGACCTGTACACTTACTGGTATGGTAAACCACCAGTTTTTAACTGTTCAATCACTTCAATTTACAGTGTTTTTGAATTTAAAGTGCTGTGGTGCTCTTTAAACTAGTAGCTGTACAATCTTACCATTGACAAACTGACAGCAGCATCCAGTGGTTTCTGGAAAAACACCAGTGGATCTTCAATTTTAAGATCAAATTTCCCAGAGCAAGGCAGTGCTCCAGTAACAAGTGGTTCTTGACTCTCAGCTAACTATTTTCAAGTGTCGCCAATAATTTTGGTCTTTTTACATTTTGTTAAAAAGATTCTACTGTGTGTAAAACTGATTTGTCTATATTGTAATGAATTATTATTATTATTATGTTCATAAGCTTTAGTATCCTCTTCTTTAAGTACTGTAATGCAAGAAAGTGGAAAACACCTGGGGCTTGATGTATTCAGTGTGAAAGTATAATCAACTCTAAAGGGCAGCAGCCCACCAACACCATTGTATACTTGTACAGTGCCTATAAAAAGTGTTCAACCTCTTGAAAGTTTTCACATTTTATTATTATACAACATGTGTAATTAATTTTGCAGAGATCTGTTTTCACTTTGGCATTAAAGAGTCTGGGGCAGCACAGTGGCCTAGTGGTAGCACTGCTGTCTTGCAACAAGAAGGCCAGGGTTCATGTGCTGGGTCCTCCTTGCATGAAGCCTGGTTATTCTCCCCATCTCTGCATGAGTTTACTAGAGGCGCCCCAGTCCACCCCAGTACAAAGACATGCAGGTTAGGTCAATTGTTGATGCTAAATTGGCCTCTGGGTGTGTGTGTGTGTGTGTGCCTTGCACCCAATGCTTGCTGTGATGGGCTCCAGCTTGACTGTGATGCTGCTCAGGATAAATCAGGTTTAGAAAATTGACGGATTGATTAAAGAGTCTCTTTCTGTTGATCAGTGTCACAAAAGAGGACCCAATGTGATCTATTTTTTCCTAACAATAAAACGTAAAAACGTCCAAGGAATGAATGAATTTAATAGGCACTGAAATTGCGCTTGGGTCTGTATGTTTTACAGCATGGACTAGTTATTACGTCTGCTTCGTTACATGTTTCCGAAGAGGCACATGTGCTTCATTGTCGGAGCTTAACTCAGGGTTTCTATCATAGTGTTTTCTTCTTTGTTGCAGAAGGAGTTTTTGTACAGTTTGGTGCATTTACATTTTTTTTGATGATTTTCTTTCTGACAATCACGTTTGTCTTTTGAGAAACAAAATGACTATGATACTGAGATGTCTTTTAGTTTGCATATTGCTGTGTTGACATGGCAACCACTTCTCTATAAAAGTGAACGCAGGGTCGTAATAACATTGTCAGCTCTTTGCATAGTTTATAGTATTTATTCCTTGCTTTCTTGTGAATTTTGTACAAAATGTATCAGACCTTCATTATCATGAGTTTCTTGCTTTGCAACATTTCTTGTCTGCAGCATGGTGGTGCTTATATTATGTGCATTAGGAGCTAGGTGCTTTAGGCAGACACTTCCTTCTGCTTACACAGAGCAAGCTTAGTGAAGCAAGGCCTTGTTGCTCATCTGTAAGTCCTTCTTATTTTAGCTGCTTGCCTAAGCAAGGGTTATATTTTTATATTCTGTTCTGTTTTTCTTTTAAGTCCCTATTTAAATCTTGGTAAGCGTGACATTTTTGAGATGCAAAAAATATTTTGTTTTTTATTTATTAACTGATATTGGGACCATGCTTGTGGTCCTTTCTTATATTTTCTAGGTAGTTTTTGCAGACCACATACATTTTATATCTAGACACTTGTTTTCTAGTTATATGTCTTATTATTTTATAAATAAATTCCTATTCACTAGAAAATTTATGAAAATATTTTAAGGAATTTACTGGACTCTTTTCTGAAATTTCATTATTTGGTATACTGTGTATGGTTGGGTGAAGGCTACTTTGATTTTATATATGCCAGTTGTGGGCATAAAGCTCTATAAAAGCTTTTGAGTTTTAAACACCTGTCACAGTAGACCTCAGTAGTCTGTATTATTCCAAATCAGCAGATCTGCTGTTACTACTTGGTATGTCTCTTGTAGGAACATGTGGCTTAGCACTGTGGCTTAAGGTCTGAGATGCACTATTTGAGATAAGTGTAACACTCTTCCTGAAACTGTTTGCTCTCAGTTTTCACTTTTCCTTACCTCTGCCTACAGTAGGAGACACACATGCCCAACAATGTCTGTGGTCAGAATGGGATGTAAATAATAATTCTCATAAATTTAAAGATAATGTTGCTCATCTGAGCTCTGTGATTCCAGAAGTCTGCCTGCTCTTCTGTTTGCTAATTGAATGTTCACAGTATTTGTTTGTGTGGGTGTCTTCAGCTGTTATCATTTTAAGCTGTGCTTGTGCCGTTTCATTAGACCTAACAACATCAATGGCTTTGTCTAGTTTGTGCTCCGACTTTGGTGCCCAAAGTCTTCTCTGTCATTACTGGTGAATGCCTTACAATAATGAGATTGACCCGTCTATCAATCCATCTACTCACGATTTGCATAATTGTGGTCTCACTAACAGCTGGAACTTAGTGTCAAATTGCTCACATGGTTCACTTGGAATTTATATTAGCAATTTTTTTTTCTTGAGCATTACATATGTTTCTGTGTGTTCATAGCAGGCTTCCAGAGACTTATACTTCTTGCTTTTATGGATTCAATTATTCTAAATGTTGCTCCTTCTTTCTGCTTCCCACATAAGAATTAATTTCTTTGTCTTTTTTTCCTAAACAGACCAAAAAAAAAAATTATTCCACGTATTGCTTTTTGCCATGCTTTAATAACTTGCTTGCATTTCATTGTATTTGCTGTATGGGAACTACTGTGAGAGCCATCCAGTTTTTTTATCTCACCTATATCTTGTATTCAATTCCTGACAAAACCTTTCACACCTTGTACAAATAATGACATCTAGGATGACCTGCTTAATCATACTGGCTAAACATGGCAGCATGGCTGTTTGTAAACTCCTGACGTCAGATGTGTCTTCCAGTCATTGAGCTCAATAGTAGTTTGAGAACAGTGCTGCCATATTTGCAGGTGAATTCTTCATTTCTTGGAGTTCTTCTTCAGATACTGAGAGCAAATAAACAGGAAAAATTAGTCCACCCAGGATAGTTGTGTTGTCTTTTAATTAAAATTATTTAACATATTGTAGTAGTTCTGGAGAGTGGCAGTGTGTTGGTTGGACACACACATAAACTTGATCCACATAATAATACTACTACCACTACTACTACTACTGTAATCCACATTATTATGTTGTTTTGTATTATTATTTATAGTATTTTTTTCTTCTTGTAACTCAAATTTTGACATTTGATTATTGATTAATTGGTCATTTTAGGATATGCAAAACATATAAATGCATGTTTCTGCCCATGAGAATTGTAGAGTTTTCAACTGAATATACTAGTTACTAATATTTAATATTAAAATTTTATTTATGTAAAAGTAGAACTGTTAATTTAAGAGTGTTGATTAGAGTTGAAATCTGCCGTAGTATATAGGCAAACATGCCGCATTATCCCTTATTTGAAAAGATGTTTCAAGCATTTAATGACAAAACTGAAATGTAAAGAACCCTTATTAATGGTATTTGACTATAAACAGATGATTAATGCCCATATACAGTAGCTCACTGTATAAAAACACTTTTGCTGTGAATATCACACATATAAATAGTACTTCACAACATTTTATTACTCTCTAAAAGCAGCATTCTAAAATGCAGATAATTTGGATTTGATTAAAAGCATGTTTAAGAGCATAAAAGAAGAGTAACAATAATTTAACAATGTGCCAAACCCAAGTTTAACTATATGTTGTAGTGCCAATGTTACCAAAGGCAAAGTGTTTTCTATTTGGCATGTGATTTATATGAAATTGGCTTCCCTACAGAGTTTGTTTTCCTCCTTCTGTCTTTTTTGGGGGTGAGGCTTTGCACCCAGAGAATTCTTTATACAATAGTAGTATAAAGTGCATTTAGGCTCAGTTGTGATTCATTGCTCCTCACCTTGAGTTCAATGGCATGTAAAACTGGATACTCATTAGACATTAAACATGCATATGGCCTTGGCTTGCATGCCAAGATTTATGAACATAATCATGAATATTTTGCACGGCAAATCTTCCGGATTTTAAAATAACTGGATCCATCTTCAGGTAATACATGTACTTTTGTACAGCATAAGCGGTGGTGACAGTGTTGTGGGGTCTTGAAGACTGTTCTAGAATGGACAAGATTTCACTATGCCAGTGTATTCAATAATATAATCAGAACATTTGATTAATTTCGCTATAGTCTTTGCTGCATGTTTGACTTTTTACATGGCATTTCTGTTATTTGATTTATTGTTTGTTACGAGTAGCAGTAGGGTGGCAACTATTGAGTGCTTTTCTAACTGAACATATAAGACAAAATGTCTCTGAATATTGTGAAACCCAGTAAAAACTCAGGGTAATTGCATAGACATTTAGGAACTAATGAGTGTATGCAATATTGAATAAAATAATATTCTAGGAGATTGGGTTCTAATCTTGGCCTCACCACAGTCTGTGTGGATTTTCACTGAACACACTAGGTTTCCACCAACGTCCTAAACATGCATGAGCAGAACTTTCAGTTGGCCTGGTGAGTTTGTGACCTTACAGGGTTGGCTCCTGCCTTGTGTCTACTGTTACCAACATGGACTCTGGCTTTTGAAACACTCAAAATGGATTAAGTGAGTACGAAAATGGATAAAAGAACATTTTGGTGAATTAGAAAAAGAGTCTTTTGATTATTAAACTCTTAAAACAAGGATAAAATACAATAATAGTAATTGTTACTGTTTTTTAAATTAAGTTAAAGCAGGGCTTTTGAAAAACATATGGGTGGAAAGGTTTTGTGTTACAAGTTGGAAATGTAAGAATATTAACATTAATCTAAGCTCTGTTTTGCTGAAGGCCTAAAGTTCCTCTCAAGGAGAAAAGGTGCTCAGAGGCATTTGATGTTTTGGGTATCATTCATATACATTACCAAGTGAAACAGGATATCGAAAAATAAAACAATTAATGTAATTAAATCACATCATAAAGAAT
Organism: Erpetoichthys calabaricus; assembly: GCF_900747795.2. NCBI lineage: Eukaryota > Metazoa > Chordata > Cladistia > Polypteriformes > Polypteridae > Erpetoichthys > Erpetoichthys calabaricus. The sequence continues at coordinate 216,412,963 of NC_041397.2, read as the reverse complement.
GTCTGTTAAAAAACTTTGATGCCGGAAGCATCCAACCTGTACTGTTGTAGAAAAAAAAATATATCAAACTACATTCAGATTACTGCTGGACGTTAGCTGCTCTATACAGCAAGAGATCAGGATATGTTGAATTATTTGAAACTGACTAGTGCTGCCAAGCTGAGCAGACAAGTTGGAAGTTAAGGCCCATATCTGAAAGATATGTTGGGTGAGAGTTATAGTACATATGCAGATTTAGCCAGCATGTGCTTCAAATCTTCACATCTCATTTCTGTTTGGGTGCCATTTATGGAAAAAGCTGAGCATTTCAGAAGATTGGATCTTAAACAAGTCAAGTAAAATGAAGGGAAAGGAAGGTTGGTATCAGCAAAAATTGGTCAGGAATTAAGAAAAGGCTTAGAATGAAAACCTGCAGCCACAATAATGCTCCAGGGTTGACGTTGGAGACCCCTGATCTAGATGTATGGTCCTAACTTGACATGAATAAATATGTAACAAGATCCTTAGCCTAAGCGTTAGACATAATGTCAAACTGCACACCTCACCCAAGCCCAGTTCGTGCTTTGCTTCTGTTGGCAGCATGGTCAAGGTTCTACTTCCATATTCTTTCAAGGAAATGGAAGTTACACTATGCAGTTTATTACAGAATATGGCTCTATAAGTGTAGTCCATCATGCAATGTATAGCACAGCAGTCCTTTCCACTTTATTCTTCTAAAAAAAATGTCAAGTCTAGTTTTAAAAGTCCCTAAAGTCCTGCTGCCTATTCTATGTGTCTACTGTTCTCTGTATAAAGAAACACTTCCTAAAGCTTGTGTGAAGTTTACCCTTAGCAAGTTTCCAACTGTGTCCCCGTGTTCTTGACAAACTCATTTTAAAATAACAGTCTTGATCCACTGTACTAATTTCCTTCATAATTTTAAACACTTCAATCATGTCACCTCTTAATCTTCTTTTGCTTAAACTGTAAAGGCTCAGCTCTTTTAATCTTTCCTCATAATTCAACCCCTGTATCCCTGGAATCAGCCTAGTCGCTCTTCTCTGGAATCAGCCTAGTCGCTCTTCTCTGGACATTTTCTAGTGCTGCTATGTCCTTTTTGTAGCCTGGAGACCAAAACTGCACACAGTACTCAAGATGAGGCCTCACCAGTGCATTATAAAGGTTGAGTATAACCTCCTTGGACTTGTACTCCACACATCGTGCTATATAACCTAACATTCTGTTCGCCTTCTTAATGGCTTGTGAACACTGTCGGGAAGTCGATAGCGTAGAGTCCTAAATCCTTCTCATAAGGTGTACTTTCAATTTCCACACCTCCCATTGTGTATTCAAACCTAACATTTTTACTACCTACAGTATGTGTAATACTTTACATTTACTTACCTTATATTTTAGTTGCCGCAAATCTGCCCAAGCCTGTATGCTGTCCACGTCCCTTTGTAATGAGTCAGCTGATATGAAATCATCTGCCAATCCACCCATCTTGGTGTTGTCTCCAATATGTTGGGTTCCTTAGCATTTGGGGTGTTTTGAGACACCTCAAGGACAACTCTTGGTACATTACATAACAGAAACCCATAATCACACTTTTTTTTAATAAAGTGTTTTCATTATTAGCCTTTTCTTTGGATCATCTCAGTTAAGGTTATACAATAAGTAATTTTTCTCTTAAAGTTCCTTACCAGCATGCAGGAAACTGAGAATACCAGTACCGAGAATGTGCTGCCTAGGATTCTTTGCTCAACACGTACATTTTTATGTGTATTTTGTAGACCACACATCTTTACTTGGGTGTGGCAGTTGTCCTATTATTTACAAAATGTATTAAAAATGTATTTTTGTGCCAGAATTTCTTTCCCAGTTTAATTATAGTAATTAACCCAAAATTGCCGTAGGACTGATTTTTACTAGGTTTTCAGTGCAGTTTACTCACATTAATCAGTGTCGACAAATTTTCTCCAGGTGGGTGCTAGGCTATGCTCAGGCTTTCACCTTTATTCTTAATAGACTACATTTTTATCTTTTCTATAAAACAATAAAAGTTTCTGATTCTTTTTTTTATTAAGAAGACTACTGTGCCCTGTTTGTTACATCTTTTTGCATTTAAATCATCCAATTTTATTTTTCAAAGTGCTAAATCTTTCATACATTAAAATGTGTGTTTAGGACTTGATTTTAAAATAGTTTAATAGCGCCTTCACACTTGATTTTCCTCCCTACTTTCAAGTGCCTGGAAGATATCCAGTTGTGAAAAGGAAAATTTAAAAAAAGACCAATTTCCGTACGTTGGTTTTTCCCTTTTTTTTAAATCCCAATCAGGCAGTTTTTGGATAGTATTCATGTTTTGAATCTACTTCTGCCATAAGTGTGCCTTATTTGGATATTTGGATATTCAGTGGGAGTATGTGAAGTTTTAGTTAAATGCTCTAGAAGACATAGCTATGTGACCACTCACTATCAATACAAAGATTAAAGCTAATGGATCATCTAACCTTGCAGCATTGCACAAGCTGATGATTAAAAAAAAAAATGATATACATAAAACAACCATGTACTTTACTTGCAGGCAGGGAATGGAACAGAACAAAATCCATTATTTATTTCCTTACACTACTTTATAGATTCTGATGATTACACAGTTTCTCACTTACAAAGATGCCAGTGTATTACCAGCAATTAATTGTGTGGGACTGCACTAAACAAGCCAGGCTGCTTAGTTGGAAGGCTCAGGACACATTTTAGATGGCCTTCTCATTGTATTTGAAGTAATGCACTCATAAAGCAGGTGATGGCATTCTGATACATGCGAGTGCTTAGTAATAATATGTGTGGACATCAGCAGCACCCACATTTCTCACCTGGCCTCTTGCATTGGTTTTTGCCAACTGAAGCTTTTCTCCTGCTTTTAGAAGTTTAGCATTAAAATGCAAGTCAGCACTTCTAATCAGTTTAACCCAGCACTTCTCACCTGGACAAGGCTGGCAGCACTGTAAGGATTATGTTTTTTGATTTCTCCCATGCTTTAAATACCATCCAGCCATCACTGTGAAGTGGTAAGCTCAGAGATACACAGGTGGATGAGCCCATGGTGTCCTGATAATGGACTATATCTATCTATCTATCTATCTATCTATCTATCTATCTATCTATCTATCTATCTATCTATCTATCTATCTATCTATCTGTCTGTCTGTCTGTCTGTCTGTCTGTCTGTCTGTCTGTCTGTCTGTCTGTCTGTCTGTCTGTCTGTCTGTCTGTCTGTCTGACTGCAGTTTGTGAGACTCAAGAACTGTGTTTCTGATACGGATGTGAGCAACACTGGAGCACCACAAGGAACAGTCCTGCCCCCTTCTCTCTTCACTCTGTACATGTCTCACTACAAATATAACAGCAGGTCATGTCGCTTGCAGCAAATCTCAGATGCTTCTGCACTTATGGGGTGTATTAATAAAAGGGGATGTGACAGAGAATAGGAGTCAGGTGGAGAAGTTTGTTTCTTGGTGCAAAGAGATTTGTTTGCAACTTAACAACAGCAAACCCAAGGAACTGGTTATTGACATTTGCTGCACCAAAGAGCCTCTATGTTTAGTCACTGTTCAGGGAGTGGATATAGAGGTGGTCCTCTCCTACAAGTACTTGAGGGCCCACGTTAATGACAGGTTGGACTGGTCTCAGAACACAGAGGGACTCTATAAGAAAGGGCAGACTGTGTTCCTTTAAAGTGGGCGTCTTTCACATCTTCTACAGTGCTGTGATGACCAATACGATTTTCTGCACCATGGTGTTGTGGGCTGGTAACATGGGGCACACTCTGGACCACCTGGAGGTCGCAGAGAAAGAGTGAATTAAAACAAAACTGAATGTTATTATGAACAATGCTGCACATTCCCTCTCTGACACACTGAGTGCGTCAGCCAACAAATTATTTAGCAGGTGTGTCAAGAAACACGATTGGGGCTTCTTTATACCAACAGCAATACACCTGCATAATGAATCACTGTGACTGGGACAGCCAAGCCAGAAGTTTCCTTACACTATCTATCTATCTATCTATCTATCTATCTATCTATCTATCTATCTATCTATCTATCTATCTATCTATCTATCTATCTATCTATCTATCTATCTATCTATCTATCTATCTATCTATCTATCTATCTATCAGTGCCTTTCATCTGTCTGTCTGTCTGTCTGTCTAAATGACTGTTTGTTAGAATATGTGCCAGAATGCAGTATATGGTGCAAGTACTGGTTTTGTTTCACAGTAACAAAATTCAGTAGTAGGTAGAAGGTCGGAAAGTTTTCAAAACCACAACATCACCACTGTACTAGGATATCATTACCAAATGTTCTAAACACAGGATAAAGGTTGCTTCTTAACAGTCCATCTACACTTCTGCCGTCACATCATTTTCATTTCTCATTTTACTAGTTCTCGACCTGTTCAACTTCTGTAATCTCATGGGTTCAGGGGACAAGGTGCTTCTGCTCCTTTAAATTAGACAGTGGCTTTTGTTTGTTTGTTTTTTAATATATCTTAATAGTAATTTGAAATTGCATTTTGATGTTTCCTGTAATGTTGCATCAAGTGAGACCTTGTGTGATAAAGACAGTAATATCAATATGTATGTACTGTATGCATTACGTTAGTAGAGGTATAGGAGCAAATAACATGACTGTGTGGTTTTGTGATGAAAAGGAGGTTAAAAATTGCCAAGGCAGATAGTGAAGGCCTATGTTGGAGTTCATCTGCAAAGACAAAAAGATATCCCCATACTGAACAGAAAGCAAGGTGCAATAAGAACCACATTATGTCAGCTGTATATACTTCATGCAGCCAAAATGTTGTGTCTCTTACACTCTTTTTTTCAGCATGGGAATAATGTTTTCTTTTCTTTTCAAATACCTGAGGTGATATGTTGAATACACTGTGTCACATTCATAAGAAACAATTTAGAATTTAACATGGAGTTTGCATGTTCTCCTCTTGTCTGCGTGGTTTTTCTCCAGGTGGTCTGTTTCCTCCCACAGTCCAAAGACATGCAGGTTAGATGGACTGCAATACTAAATTGTCCCTAGTGTGTGCTTGGAGTGTGTGTTTGTTTTCCCTGCAATGGAGTGGCACCCTGGCCAGGTATATTCCTGCCTTGCGCCTTATGCTACCTTGGATAGGCTCCAGACCCAACCCGTGACCCTGTTCAGGACTAAATGGGATAAAAAATGACTGACTGACTGACTGACTGACTGACTGACTGAATCTTCCTTTAATAAGAGATAAAACAATATAATATTATCATCATGTATCAACAGCCTAAAGGTCTGGGACACTAAAACAGAAGTGGTATGTTGGTGCAGTGTTTAGCGCCGGTGACTTGTAGGTCCAGGAGACTGGCCCGGTCACTCTCTGTGTGGAGTGAGCACATCCTCCTTGCGCCTGCTTTTGCTTTCATCAGGTACTCTGGTTTTCCTCCCCCATCCCAATTTCCCGGTTTGAGTAAGCGTGGCTGTGTACAGGAGTATGTCTTGCCATTAACAGGCATCTCCCCATTCAGTGTTAGTATTTGCCTTGACCTGAAACTCTGTAATGCTGTTAAAGTAATTAAGCACGTTGACTAAATTGATGAATGCACAAACTAAATCAGTTATTCTACATTTTTATAGTTATCCATATATAAATACAAAGACAGGTGTTTGAAATTCTTTGTAAGCCCACAGTCAAATTCCCAAATTGTTTTTGATGTGTTGTTTTTTTTATTAACACACAATAATTCATTGTTAATGTGTATTTTAATCTTTTATATGTAAACGTTTATTCATGCAAATATCCACTTATTGCCTCTGCTGTAGTTTATAAAAAAAAAACAAACAAAAGAAGCATTCATCTTTTTCCATAATCAGCTCATTCCCAGTCAGAATCTTGGGCTTTTGATATTAAGTGCAGCTTCAGAACCAGCTCTGGATGTGAGGCCAGTCCATCACAGGACACACTCATCCGCATACTCGCATCCGATCAATAAAGAGTCAACAATTAGCCTGCTCACATCTTTAGGATTTGGACGTATATGAATGAACACACTGAGACACAAGGAGAACAAGCAGACTCCATACAGGAAGTGCATAGGCCAGGACTAGAGCTGAATCTCCTGTAGTGTGGGACAGCAGTGCTACTTACTGAACCACAGTTCCGCCATAACTAAATGAATGAATAAAGTATAACAGACACTGCTGAATCAACACATTTCTTTTTAACTTCTTACTACAGATGATGTTAAATAAAACCTCATTAGCAGATCATTCACCTCTAGTCAAAAATGCATACAGCAAGTAATGCGCTTCAGTCCATCCCTGCCAATCGGGTTTAAAACATAGGCATGTTAGTCTGCTGGCAGCTATACGGAGCACACATCAGGGAGTCAGGTTTGCATGTGAGACTTTTGATGTTAACAGTCACGTGAGTGTGGGAGTGGAATCATGTCATCACTCCAAACACTTCCTTCTTGCACAATTTGTTGGTCAGACTGTTTTGATGGCAGAAACATACTGCGAGGGGGGACCCTGGGTTGGTTCCCGTCTTGCACAAGATGTGGCTAGCCTAGGCCCTAGCCCCCATGACCTCAGCTTTGAGAATGTTCTGTTAGAGTATACAGGAGGACACTTTATTGAAGTCTGTAGAAAGCACTGCTTTCCCTGGTTTATTTATATACAGCATTTTTCAATACAAGTAGTCTTTTCATTCAGTATTGCTAGCCACCATTTGGTCTTGAAATCATTACAATATATAAATGATGTCTGCCACATGGCTCGCCTACGTTTTTTTCTGTTTTTCATTTGCTCTTATCAATTAATCTCAATTAAGAAATCTCATTATTAAGCCACTCTTAATTAATTGAACAAAATCTTTTGTTCTCATTTCCTGCAACAGAGATTGTTTGTTTGACACATTCTCTTATGATGTATATTATGACTGCTTATCTTCTGCTTATCATCTGCTGTAGTATTTTTAGGAGACAAAAAGATGTACAGTCGGTGAAGAGCTGTGTTCACAAAGAAGTTGTGTGAGTTGGTAAAGCATGCAGTAGATAAATCATGAAATTAGAACCTTTATGTGTTTAGCTGTTTCATAAACAAGTTGGATCAGTGGTTGTGATGACTCGGAAAGTTAGAAAAACATAGATCATTTTTATTTTGTTTAGAAAGTGCTCTTTCTCTTGCTGGATTGTGCCTGATTTCCCTGAATGTTTTCTTTTCTGTGGTTCAGTTTTTGGTAACGTGGTGGGAAGCTGAAACTTAAAGACTTTAATTTAGAATTATGCGAGCAAATGTGAAAACCAACTAGAAGTGAAAAGGTTGGCCAAACGTATTCTAGCGAAGTTAGATATGTCTGGATTCATATTAGAATGTGTACAATAATTATTTCACTGCCTTGTAGGAAATGAGTGAAGGGGGAAAAAAAGAGAAGAAACATGGTCAAATGTTAACAAGTTTGTGATTATATTTTGTATAATTATGATTATGGTGCCAATGAAGAATTGTTTTAAAGGGCTTTGGCCCCATCTAGTGCTGGTTCCCACTTTGCGCCCAGTGCTGCTGGGATTAGGTATTAGCTCTCTGTGACCCTGAACTGGATAAGCAGGTTAGAATGTGGATGGATGCATGAGCTTTATGGCGACTTAGTTTAAATACTGTGATAAATTTTAGAACCAGTTGCCCTGATCAGCGAAGCAACCAGCTTACCACGAAAAGAATTAATCAAAACATTTCTTCAGCCCCGAAGACTAAGCAGCTCCTTTTTCCACTCTGCAGGGCAAAGGTTTGAGTCAATGTGTGGAGCACCATTAGCAAGCAAGGCACAAATCTACAACAATTCACTCAAGGTAGAGTCTCACATCTAAATGTTCCCCAGTAAAGAGCAAAAAAAAAAAGATTTGAAAACAAGTGAAGCACACAGACAAATTGGCCGTGCATGTAGATGTGTCAGCTTGTCTCCTTTTGCTTGTCTGTCCATTTGCCTGAGTGTCTCTGGGCAGTGTTAGCCATCCCAACAACATGCCAACCCCACATTAAAGACACCACATCTGATCCTGGAACTGAAAGGCTGTGAGGTGCCTTCATATGTGTGTGTCAACTATGTCGTGTACTTCGCTGCACAGTCAAGAAATAACCGTTGTGGTTTTGGTCTGACGTCTCTGATCAGCGCTGATGGATGCGCTTGTGGATGTGCCCGTGTATGGCATGTGTTGGTGTATCCCTGGCACTGTAGTCGGGCGTAAATTACCTCGATCTTAGATAATGTTGTTTCAGAGAGCTTGTAAATGGCACTAAGAGATGGATTTTGACACAAATGGTGACCGCCTGTTGGAGAGTACAAGAAAACTGGAAAATCAACAAAATACATTAAAGGCCAACTTTATTTTCCTCAAGAAACCACTGCCAAATTATAATGATGGAAATATAGACTGTGAACTACTAGCAGGATGCTTTATCCAGATATAACTTTGTGTTCTTTTCCTGCCAGTCACATCAAATACAGGTCATTTAGCAGCAGTGCCAAACCAACCCGTCTTATCCTCAGCTGCCTTCTGCAGGGCTGTCTCGTTATGTACATAACAAACATCTGCGGTGCTGAGTGGTGAACCGTGCGGTGTGCCACCTTGTACTGTACCCAAGCTGAGATTTACACTGCTGACAAATAAGTGTTGTTTTGCTTTAAAAGATAGTTTTGTGCTCATGCCAACGCCTGCTCCTGTATCCACGTTAATATTTCATGAGATTTTTATCAGGTGCCTTTTAGTAAAAATAATTTATACTTACAGTCTGAATTAGTCATTTATTTAAAAAAAAATATCCTGTGCTTTGGACTCACCTTTTTTCGTTCATAAAACTGAGGATAGGCTTTTCTGAGAGCATTTGGAATTATCAGACCACATTAAGATTTTCAGTCTACTAGGACTGTTAAAATCAAGATAATTTGGTTAATTTAGAAATTATACAATAGTGATGGTTATTTTAAATAATGTTTCTTTAAGAAAGAGATGGAATCTTCAAGTCTAGGAGCAGGGCAGAGGCATAAAGAGAGAATATTTCTAAGGAAATAACAAAAACATTTGAGTTACTGTACCTGTGGTAGGTAGAGTGGCACCCCATCCAGGGGTTCTTCGAGCTTAGTGCTGCCAGGATAGTCTCCAGTGTCCGCGCCCTTAAATTGGGTAAAGTAGGTTCAGTAATTAATAGGTAAATATTTGATTCCATAATTAAATGTCCTAAAATTCCTTTTTTGTCTCCTTTAAAAAGATAGAGGAAACAAGTTACATTTCTAGTAAATAATAGTATTAGTTAATCTAATATGTTTTATTCACCTTAATTCTTTTTAACAGAAAAGGTAAAGGTTATTCCATTTCTGGAAAGAAAAGAAGGTAAGAGGCCCAACGTTTCAACTGCATAGCCTTTCTCAGTTGTGTGCTAATTATACAGGCTAAATGTTGTCATGCTCTGCCCTCCCTGCCATTGTAACTATGGTTGTTTCAAGCATACTGTTTTAATTCAGATGCTAATTAGTTTTTCATTAAACAAATAGTGAAGTAATTAGTGAAACAACATGACCAATCTTACTTGCTGCAGTGTCATGAAGGTCAGTGTTAAAACCCTCATTTTTGTGTTAAATACAGCTTACAGAAAGCCATAGAGTTAAGAACCAATTCACGCTAGGATTTAGGCGAGCTTATCTCAAGTATGAACCCTTTAAAAGACGTCCTGTTAGCCAGAAGCTTTTTTCTTTGTTCTTTTCCAACTGATCCTACGGTGTAACAAAACATGCCAAACATGGACGGTGCTAAGCAAGGCAATCAAAATAATGTCTGACCCTATGCATCCGTTTCCCTTAGGAATTGGATGCTGTACATTTGTAAAATTTCGAGAAAAGAAATCTTTGTCCCCCCCTATTCAGGGTAGATTCCTACCTTGCGCCTTGGCTTCTCACGACCATGAAGTAAATGAGTGGATTCAATAATGGATACGTTCCCATGCAAACATAACATGATTTTGTCAAACCCACTTAATCCACTGCAGGGCACCAGAGGGTTGGCTGCAGTCAATCCAGGCTGCATGGGGTGCCAGTTCACTGGGGGCCAATTTAGACACAGCAGTTAACATGAATTTGGGATGTGGATAGGAAACTGCAGGTACCATTGGAAAAAACAACACAAACAAAAGAAGGACATGCAAGCACCACAAAATAGTGCCAAGAACACAATTTGAATCCAAGGTGCTGGCCCAGTAGGCAGGAGAGGCGCCCACCTCATTGCCTTTCTGCCCCATCTAACTGTAGAGGCAGCAAATTGATATGCTCTACTGTAAGGTGCACGCTGCTTCCTGTTGTTTCCTTTCTAGCCGACTGTTTTAAAATGCACCATCCTTGTGCTTTTTCTGAGTTTTGTATTCTATCTGCATACCCGACTTTTTTATTTGCCCTTGAATTGTACAGAATTGCATTTATTTCCCATCTGATTATTCCTTTGAAGAGTTTGCTATGGCCTTGTTGTAACACAACAGTACTTAGTATTGCTGAGCTGTCAGTACTGAGATGTAATTAATAAAATGTTACAGACTTTGTAAAGCAAAGGGGCTTCTAAAGAGGACTGGTCTTTTAATACTATACACTTTATATTTCCGGTCAAACTTTTACTCCGTATTTTAGGTTGAAATAATATAATTCCACATTTAGCTCAGAAAATGATATTGTGTGAGTCCATGTGGAGTTTATCAGTTCTCCCTGTGACTCTGTGCTCCATTTTTTTTCTCCCACATCCTCAGAGACATTCAGGTCAGGTTAGTTCACCTTTTGTAGGTTGTGTGAGTGGGCCATATGCCAAACACTACTCTGAGTTGGACTAAGTGGGATTCGGGAATGTTCTGTTAGAAAACATGGAAAGTAAAAGTTTGGTCCATTATTACATTTATTTAATAATAATAATAATAATAATAATAATAATAATAATAATAATAATACATTTTATTAAGATAGCACCTTTCCCATGCTCAAGGCACTTCAAAGAGTATAATATAGAAACAGCAAGTATATGTAACACTGGAAACAAATATTTTCTGCATTGAACACTTTAATAGATAAATACAGGATATACAAAGCATTAAACAGAATAAGTGACAATAAACCAGAGTAACATACTAAATTCAATACTAGAAGAAAAGCCTCACCACATAACATCATTTGTGATATAACACACAAACACACACACACACGCACACACACACACACACACACAAATTATACTGAGCATCTGGACAGAGAGGGAAGCCTGAAAGAGGAGGCAAAATGTCAGGTTAAGTGAAAAGCCTTCCTGAACAGATGAGTTTTAAGTTGTTTTTAAAGCAATGAATGGAGTCAGCTGATCTAATTAATTTAGGGAGATCATTCCAAAGTCTGGGTGCTATACAGCTGAAGGCCCTGTCATCCACAGAGTGCACAACAGGATTGACAGAATCAGAGGACTTTAGTGGGTGAACATGAGCATAGTGTTGGAGAAGGTCACTGATGTAGTCCGGTGGGAGGCCATTTAAAGCTTTATAGGTAAATAATAGAATTTTATATTCAATTCTGTAAGACGGGGGAGCCAGTGGAGGCGAAGCAGGATGAGTGCTATGTGCTCGCTGTTGCTGGTTTGTGTAAGAACTCTTGCAGTAGAGTTTTGAATTAACTGGAGCTGAGATATAAGATTGGATCTTTGATGTTTAATTTATTTAAAACAAAGTCACTACACTCTCTATTCATCCACTCAAGTTCTAACTAACTCATCCAGCTTGGTGTTGTGGAGGTTGTTATATATCCAAGCAGCACTGGGTAGAAACCAAGTCTACATGGGGCACCAGTTCATCACAGGGCCCAGCCACACATGCACATGTAGTCGCTCATACTTAATTGCCATTTCATGTAACACATGCATCTTTGGAATGTAGGAGGAAAACCCACTTAGGCATGGAGAGAACATGCAAACTCCACACCGGCAGGACAATGGACCTGTGAGGCAAGAGTGCTAACTACATTATTTTCTTTGCAAATAGGAGATATATTTTGATAATTCCAAATCTCTATATAATGCAAATATATTTATGAGAACTGGCTTAAAAATAAAGTAGGTAATTCAGTAGACAAAGTCCTAATTGGCCCAACTGATGTAAAAAGAAGGATTTAACAGAAGGTGGTTGATGGACAGATCTTTTGCTTGCCATCTGGGGCTAATGACACCAGTAGAAAATGAGTTCATATTAGCCCTGCCGATCTTCTGATTGATGGCCACCTTTCTATGTGCTTCCCAGAAGAGAATAGACAGTTTTTTTTTCTCCAAAATAATCTGGGATATGAAAATGATTAGAAAGCTGACTCCAGACCAGAAATGAAGCTTTGCTTTTATTCCATATACAAGTGGTCATAATTTGTTGATTACACTCGGATTTTGTCTGACATGTTTACACTGAGGGTGGGGCAGTGGCACAATGGTAGTGCTGCTGCCTCACAATAAGGAGACCAGGGTTCTTCCTGTGTGGAGTTTGTATTTTCTCCCCATCTCTGCGTAGGATTTGTCCCGGTGCTCTAGTTTCTTTCCTACTGTCCAAAGACATGCAAGTCAGGTGAACTGGTGACGCTAAATTGGTGACCTAGTGTGTGTTTGGTTTGTGTGTAAGAGTTTGCCCTACAATGAACTGGCACCCTGCCCAGCCTTTGTTCCTGACTTATGCCCTATGCTTTCTGGGATAGGCTCCAGCACGCCCCCACACCCCCTAAGACCCAGGTCTAGATTAAGAGGGTTGAAAATGACATGAGAATGACACTGATCATTGAATCAGTCTGACTGTATTCTCTATCTGTTGCCAACTGATGAGAAAACTTCTAGTGGTGGGGTACCTAATCATGGTCCTGAGGCCACAGTGATTGCAAATTTTTTGTTCCAAGTTGTTTCCAGGGTTAAAGGAAAATTTTAGTGTTTTAATGAAACATTTTATTTCAGTTTAATTGAACTGAATTCCTGTATTATCATTGTACACAGTACAATGAGATTCAGTTTGCAACTCCACAAAAAACTAGCATAAAAAAATAGAAATATACAATATGAAAACATAGCTACAATGTACATACACATATACTGTAGTGCAAAGTGCTCTACTGGGAGCACTTAATGGACTGATTGAGAACGTTTATAGCTCTTGGGATGAAACTGTCTCAGAGCCTCAAGATCTATCCATGAAAAGCTCCGTAGTCTTTGCTGGAAGAGAGAAGTTCAAATAGACTGTGGCATGGGTGAGTGGAATCCATGCAGATTCTGGTGGCTTCTCTGAGGAAGTGTGTGCTATAGATGACCTCCAGGGCTGGAAGCTGCCCCCCAACAATCCTCTCGACACAACCTGCTGTAGAGCTTTCCATTCAACAGCTGTGCAGTTGAGATACCACACACAAATACAGTGGTTAAAATACTCTCTGTGGAGCAGCAGCAGTAGGTCAGCAGCACCTGTCCAGGGAGATAGCTTTTTTTCAAAATTCTTAAGAAAAACAGCCATTGCTGTGCCTTCTTTAGCAGTGCCATGGTGTTAGCTGTCCATGAATGGTCCTTGGTGATGTATGTATATCCCCAGGAACCTAAAGCTTGATATACCCATCCTGTCCACACTGATGAAAATTGAAGCATGATCCTCATCACATGATCTTCTGAAATTGATGATGAGCTCCTTGGTCTTCCCTGTGTTGAGGGCCAGGTTGTTCACTGAGCACCATCTCACCATTATTGTCATTATTGAAAATTAGCCTAATCACTGTTGTCAGTCAGTCAGTCATTGTCCAACCCGCTACATCCTAACACAGGGTCATGGGGGTCTGCTGGAGCGAATCCCAGCCAGCACAGGGCGCAAGGCAGGAACAAATCCTGGGTAGGGCACCAGCCCACCGCAGGGCACACACACGCACACCCACACACCAAACACACACTAGGGACAATTTAGGATCGCCAATACACCTAATCTGCATGTCTTTGGACCGTGGTGTTATCTGAAAATTATTGGTGGTATATGCAGGTACCTATTCGTGAGTAAAGGCAGAGTAGACGATGGCGCTCATTAGACAGCCTTGCAGTGTGCCATTGTTCAGGGTTATGGTGGAGGAGAAATGCGGGCCCAGCTGTACCACCTGAAGGCGCTCTGACAGAAAGCATAGTGTTATGCTGAGGCCCAACTGGTGCAGTTAATGGATGAGCTGGGACGGGACAACATTATTGAAAGCAGAGCTAAGTCTACAAATAGCAGCCTCACATATGTGCCTTGTCCCTCTAGATGAGTCAGGGCTATGTGCAGAGCTAGGCATCCTCTGTAGATCTATTAGCTCTGTAGGCAAACTGATATGAGTCCAGGGAGGTGGGGATATTGGCTTTAATGTAAGAAAGAACAAGTCTTTCAAAGCACTTAATTATTATTGGTGTGTGAGCAATTGGACGATAGTCATTCATATTACTGATGTTGGTTTTCTTCGGCACAGGCACAATAATGGCTGACTTAAGGCATGCAGGGACCATTTCCATCATCAAGGAGAGATTAAAGATATTTGTAAACACCTGTTTTTAAGCACCCATCCTGAAACTCCGTCCGGTCCAGCAGCCTTATGTGGATTGACCCTCTGCAGTGTATATGCTCAGTCTGAAAGTGGGAGACTTGGCATCCTCTGTGGCTATAATCTTTACAGGTGGAGTCGGGTTGCTAGATTCAAAGTGGCCAATGTGACATCACTGTGGGGAGAGACAGAGCTGCCTTTGTGGTCAGTAATAGCTCTAATGCATTTCCACATGCCCCTCGTATCCATGCTGTAAAAATGATCTTCCATGCATTTCCTGTAGATGTCTTTAGCCTTTTTTTATACCTTTTTCAGGATTGACCCACCCACACAGGAGGATATGGGATTCCCAGATTTTAATGCCTGGTTAAGTGCTTTTAAAAGGTGTTTCACCTTTTTGTTCATCCATGGGTTCATATTTGGAAAAATTTGTATCTTCTTCTCCATAGTGACATTATCCACACTGCTATGGATATAGAAAAGAACAGTGGATGTATGGTCCTCCATGTCTATCTCTGTGCCCCATACAGTCTGCTGAGCAATCAGTTCCCACTTCATGCATTCGGAGCGGTTCTGGAGTTGTGATACGGCTTGCTCAGGCCATATTTTCACTGTCTTTGTGACAGCTTTGTTTCTGTGGATAAGAGGTCTGTATGAAGCCATCAAAAATAATGAAAAATGGCCACAGTGTCCAAGAGGTGGGGTAAGGAGGGCTTTTATATTTGTATGTGATTTATCCAGGGTCTTTGATTCCCTAGTGGGGCACTACACCAGTTCATATCATTTTTGGACATCCCATACATGCATGTTTTGGTCAAAATCCTTTATGATCAACACTCACCGATGTACATGAGACCTCATTAGATGGCGAGCTGTTGGTTTTCTCTTATTTATTTCCTAATGCTTAAGAAAACTTATTTTTTAGGAATTAAAAATTCAGCTGTTTAAATGTTAAAGAAACAATTAAGGGTTATTAATTCTAAAGAAAATTAAATTAAAAATCTATTGCAATTGCCTGTATAATTGGTTTTTAATTAAGAAATTGGTACCAGCAATCTCGGACCAATTCTGAGGCCCTTTGCTTTATTGTTTCAGCCCTATATGGTAGAGATGGTGTGGTATGTTTTATTTGCAGTACATACTGTATATTACATACAAACAAGTAAGTCATCTATTTATGACAGCATGTTGCATAATTTTAATTATAAAATATGACATAATGAATATTGGGAAGTTAATCAAATCTTGTCATGTCATCAGTTAATAATAATTATCTTTTAACTTTAAGATATTTATACTTGTTTGCTTATTGACAGATGCTTTTATCCAAAGTGACTTACAAAGGGCATCAACATAATTGAATAGACATCAATCTGGGGGACTGTTTGGGAAACAAGGGTAACCGGACAAGGGAACAAAATTGAAACAAGCTCAGAACAAAAACAAGCGAGTAACAGTTCCTAGACTTCAAAACCTAACAGCTAATATCAGTTAGAGAGAAACCCACCAAGCGAGAGACCCTTCAAATGTTTCTTAAACACAGTGAGAGAGTCAGCAGTTCGGATGGAGGTGGGCAGCTCGTTCCACCAGCCAGGAGCTACACATGAAAAGAGCCTGGCCTGGGATTTGATACCATGCAGATGTGGCAGCACTGTGGTGCAGTTGTTAGCATTGCAAGGGGACTGCCATTTTAGCCCAAGCCCAGTCTCTGTCTGTGTGGAGCTCTCACTGTTTCCTTGTAGGTTTTCCCGAGGGTCCTGCAGTCTTTCCTCAACATCTCAAAGACTTGTTTTAGGTTATTTTAAATTGCCACTGCCTGCAGCAATGCACTTGTTCTAGTTTGGAGGATAGTTGTCCCTTTACACCTGATCTGGATTGTGTCTTATACTGTGCATCTCTTCTTGTATTAATCCCTTTCTGTTTGTCCATCTTTGTTAGTCATGTCCACAATAAACCAAAACAGACTGTCCTGCATAGAGCTGTCCAGGATGGGCTCTAGTGGAGTAATGAAGAGTAATCGTTAAACTGAAACCTTTTATCCCCAAATCAAGCAAAGCTGAATTAAATGCTGTGAAACAGACTTTCTTTCAGATGTTAGCTGGGATGAGTTTCAGAGATTTTCAATTAGATTTTTCTGTGAGATCCTGAATTGAATTACTAAAGATTAAGAATGTAGCTGTGCTACCTGTCTAAGACAGGTTGAAATCTAAATAATTAATGTAGACCTCAGTGTTAACGTTTGCAGTGCACCATTCAATGCATCTGTCTCTGTAGTATGCCATTTGGTATGGGATTTGAAAAAGCAGTTTTAACACTTGTGGTGTGCTATCTGTTGGAGTGACACATGCAAGGTGTTGTATTACTAAAAATGTGATGCTTTGGAATGATAGAGACATAGCAACTGGATGGACACCACAGACACACTGACACTTATCCTTTTGTTAAGGTGGATGTATTTTTCTATGAATTCTAAATTTGAGTGGGAGTGTGGCAATCAAGCCTTGCTTCTCATACAGCCATAGTCTCCACCTCATGGAGACACTGAATTGCATTAATCGATATCAAAATAGGGGCGGCACGGTGGCGAAGTGGTAGCACTGCTGCCTCGCAGTCAGGAGACCCAGGTTTGCTTCCTGGGTCATCCCTGCGTGGAGTTTGCATGTTCTCCCTGTGTCTGCATGGATTTCCTCCCACAGTCCAAAGATATGCAGATTATGGATTAACGATTCGAAATTGTCCCTAGTGTGTGCTTGGTGTGTGTATAAGTGTGCGCGCCCTGTGGTGGGCTGGCGCCCTGCCCGGGGTTTGTTTCCTGCCTTGCGTCCTGTGTTGGCTGGGAATGGCTCCAGCAGACCCCCGTGACCCTGTAGTTAGGATATAGCGGGTTGGATAATGAGTGGATGGATATCAAAATATTATTTGTTTTTTTTTTGTTTGAGCTGTACACTCATGCTTTGCTGAAAAAAATGCCAAAGGCGTATAAAAGGCTTATAAAATGTTAAAGTGAACATTTCTTTTAGAGAGAGATAGATGTAATGACTAGACATGCATTTGTTACCATCAAAAGGCCCAGTCATAATGCTAAAAAAAAAGTAGAATTGCTCAAAGTGCAGTTTCCGACATTGAAAAAGAATAGGCGGACTTAGTTTTTTGATTCTCAATGATAAACTCATGTTGCATTTTGGATTGGAGAATCGGGGTACAAGGGGCTGCTTTTTACCCCCCCTCTTTAAAGCCCTTGTTCTACCCTAGGTAATACCGATTCCAAAAAGAGATTTGCAGCATACTGATCAATACGTATCTCCTATTGATATGAAAAAAATGACAGAAATGAGCAATAAAACTCAGCATTGTGTTTTAGACTTTGAAGTTCAGAATCCTGAGCTGTGGCTGTCTGGACCGTAAAGAGGATTTAGGGATTTCAATAATTGATGGATGTAATAATGTTTTTGAAAAGAGCCAATCACTAACTCAGTATCCTTAAATAAAGATCATTTACAATGTTTTTTTATGATTTTGTGAAAAGAAATTCTAATAGCTCCTTTATTTAACTGAAATATAATTAAACCTGTGTTATGGTGAATTATTATCTTTCATTTGCTACAGGTTTTCAATGTTAATTGTGTGATTTGTGATCCTTCAGAATAATTGAATTGAACTTTTGATGAACATTGGGGATCTTCTTGTTCTCTCGGAGTTAGTCAGGTTGTGTATATTTCTGCACAGAGAGGTCATTGTTGTCACCTGTGTCATAATGACATTAGTGATGACTGGGTTCTTGCGGACTGTTCGGTGTTTCAGGTTGCCTTTTTAGTGTGCTTTACTCCTTCATTTACCTTTTTTATCTTATCCTTTAATCCTGTTCTATCCTGACTTTATTAAAAATGTACCATTTTTTCACTATTGTATGTTTTGCTTACTGTTTCTTTTCTTCACATTGGGTTGCATGAATCCCACTCAATAACATACTGGTCTCTTTATCACCTCCTAGAGGCCAATTGTCATTTACTGTGCACTTACCTTCTAATTAGTCACACGACCCTGCCTCCCATGTCACACAACTGTGGCTTGTGGTTTTAATGTTGAAATTTATAGTTCCCATGCAGGCTAGAATATGTTAAAATGCATGCCAGAACACAGCGGTCTCTGAGAGCTGTCCCTTCAATTTGTTACATTCACTAAATACAAAACATGGCAAGCAGTGTGGCCTAAGTGGTTAAGAATTTGGACTTCAAACCCTGAAGTTGTGGGTTCAAATTCTGCTACTGACACTGTGTGACCATGAGCAAGTCACTTCACCTGCCTGTGCTCCAATTGGAACAACAAAAGAAATGTAATCAATAGTATCTCAAATAAAGGTGTCAGCCAAATAATTAGTAATTAATCATCAACATCTCATCAGAAGTTGTAATGTGTGATTAAATTTCAATAGTCAGTATTGTGGAATGATTATGAAGAACGATTTAGAGTTCAATTGACAAGATTTGCTAATCTGTGCAAGTGCCTCCTCCGTTTGTCTTCTTGGTCCAATTGTTTTATTACATTGTGCGGAATTGAAGGAAACAACTCTAGACAGGGTGCCAGTCGACCACAGGACACTCTCGCTCACACCCACACTGCGCTTATTTATGCATTTGTCAATTTTCAAACCTACTTTATCTAACTCTTGGGGCTCGGAGTCCATCCCATCAGCACTGAGCACAAAGCAGTTTACCAGTCTATAACGCTCATATTGAACAAATTCAGTTAATTCTCTAAAATGTATCAATGATCTTGTGCATCAACTGTATTAAAAAAACAGAGGTGAGTTTTATATTAGTAGGCAGAATAAAATTTTGTTAGGCTTAAACTATGTAACTAACCCGGTGTGCTCATTACAGGCAGCTGGCAGACTCACTCACAGACTGAAGGGCATCAGGAGGTGGCAGAGGAGTTGAGTATTTTCATCCTACGGAAAAAGAAATTAAATGGAGGCCAGACAGAAGATGTAACTGTTACATTAAAGTGTGTGCTTCAAAGACATTGGACAGATTAGGTATAGACTTCACACTGAAAGCATGATATTTTAAAAATAGACGTAAATGATAGATATGAATTTAATTATCTAGAGGACAGTGTCACAGTGTAACTCTTGGCTTGGTGCATTTATTAAAAGGGCTAAGTTAATAGAAATTGGCTAGTTATGCTGTCTGCCTTACGACATCTTCTCATGTGCTGAGTTGCTAGTTTTCCACTTGAGTCACTCGCTTGTACGCTGCACCTCATCCACTAAATCACTGCTTCCTGGAGTATCTACATCTGTTCTGCAATTGTTTTTGATGTATTGTAGTGGCTTGTTTTTGATCACATGCCAGCCATTGCTCTGTGTCCTCCTCCTCTTCGGTAGCATTCCCAGAGGGGCGAGGATGTGGAAAATCTTTTAGAAGCCATCGTAATAAAAGTTTTGTTTGCATCAGCATTGTATTATCCCCCTTTTTTTTTCTTTTTTGTTTGTTGTGGATCATCACACTGTATTTTGACAGCTTTAGGTGTAAGGTAGAAAGCAACCCACCATTGGGCACAATCATACACCCGCACTTATTAACAATAGGGCCAACTGAGAGTCGCCCATTAGCATGTTCAAGGGTTTACCTCACATCAAACTATGTTAACAGTCCAAAGAATCTCCTTTTTGATAATGATTGGCCTTTAAAGCATTTACAATTGCATGAACTTCACAGCTCTCAACAGAAATCAGTCATTCATGTGCACAACACAGGACTGGTAGCTGATCATAGACTTGGGCAGACAACTTAAGTTCGTGCAGCATATTACCAAGACCACCCTCTGACCGGACATGTTCCTAGTATCAGGAAGCTGGAACTTACTATGCCATGGGAGGAGTGTTTAGAAAAGGCCTTTGAACGGAAGCAGAGCAAGCAAGAAGGCCTAGTCAGTGACTGCACAGGCAAGGCTGGAGGGTGAGATGCATGCCCACGGTGATAGGGTTCTGAGGCTTTGCAGGGCAATCTCGCTACAGGGCATACTCTGCACTTGGCATCTCAAGGAAACAAGGACAAGAGCCATCTACAACAGCACAGAGCCTGCAGAGAAATTCTCCAGGTGCCTCTGGATCAAGAGAGCAGATTGGTGGGAGATGGATTAAGCTGAGGCTTGATCACCCTTATCTGGGTCACCTAGCTGAGACTGTTTGATATCTGAAAAACTGGAAATACTCTGTGGCTACAGATAGCATCGTGTGACAGGGAAGTCAGGGTCTTGTGACTAATTAGAAAGTAAATGTACAATAAATAACAATCGTCTTCTTGGATGTGGTAAGGAGACCAGTATGTTATTTAGTGGGATTTGGGCAACCTATTGTGAAGAAGAGGATGTGCCCTAACCTAGCGTCAGTAGATGTGTCATCACAACTAAAAGGTGTATAGTGTTCAGAAGAATTACTTATGAATGCTTTGGAATCACTTCAGGGTTTTTTTTTTTTTTTGTCTCGTGCCTCCTCACTCACTGGTACGTTCACTGCATTTGTGTAAAAGTGAGTGTGCCAGTTCAGCTTTATCAGAGTGCAAAGCCAAGAGTAAGTGCCCTGCTCAGGTAGATTGTCATTTACTTTTACTAACATGCAAACAGGCGGCCCTCTTCTACTCTGTATTGATGTCCCCCCCCTTAAACTCAGAAATGTTCTCAGTCATTTGAGAGATAATTGGTGATGTATTAATGATCTTTAGTTGAAATAGAATAAAAACCTGTGTAACATTAATTAATTTACATATTCGTTTTCTGAAATTGGGGGAGCTGAGTGCACAGCAGGGACCAGCCCTAGGTGGGATGCCAGTCAATCACTGAGTGCACTTTCACATTTACACAAAAATGCAGGCAGCCAATCCAGCAAATCTTAACATCCACAGTCGACAACACACCGCTTCAGATATTTGTGTTTTTGCTTTTTAATTACTGAGAAGCATCCGTGTGTCTGAATGCTTCATTTGATTTTCAGTGAACATGTTTTCAAAAACACTGCTTCAGACACTCTGACTGGCAATAAGGTTATGGTCTGAGCAAAGCCTCAGAAGTAAGCAATATGTGCTAAGTGCAACCAGAGTCTGTCCCAGCAGCATGAACCAGAGCTGCAGGCTCATCGCAAGGCACACTAACACTTACAGTGCATCCGGAAAGTATTCACAGCATATCACTTTTTCCACATTTTGTTATGTTATAGCCTTATTCCAAAATGGATTAAATTCATTTTTTTACTCAGAATTCTACACACAACACCCCATAATGACAATGTGAAAAAAGTTTACTTGAAATTTTTGCAAATTTATTAAAAATAAAAAAATTGAGAAAGCACATGTACATAAGTATTCACAGCCTTTGCCATGAAGCTCGAAATTGAGCTCAGGTGCATCCTGTTTCCCCTGATCATCCTTGAGATGTTTCTGCAACTTAATTGGAGTCCACCTGTGGTAAATTCATTTGATTGGACATGACTTGGAAAGGCACACACCTGTCTATATAAGGTCCCACAGTTGACAGTTCATGTCAGAGCACAAACCAAGCATGAAGTCAAAGGAATTGTCTGTAGACCTCCGAGACAGGATTGTCTCGAGGCACAAATCTGGGGAAGGTTACAGAAAAATTTCTGCTGCTTTGAAGGTCCCAATGAGCACAGTGGCCTCCATCATCCGTAAGTGGAAGAAGTTCGAAACCACCAGGACTCTTCCTAGAGCAGGCTGGCCATCTAAACTGAGCGATCAGGGAAGAAGGGCCTTAGTCAGGGAGGTGACCAAGAACCCGATGGTCACTCTGTCAGAGCTCCAGAGGCCCTCTGTGAAGAGAGGAGAACCTTGCAGAAGGACAACCATCTCTGCAGCAATCCACCAATCAGGCCTGTATGGTAGAGTGGCCAGACGGAAGCCACTCCTTAGTAAAAGGCACATGGCAGCCCGCCTGGAGTTTGCCAAAAGGCACCTGAAGGACTCTCAGACCATGAGAAAGAAAATTCTCTGGTCTGATGAGACAAAGATTGAACTCTTTGGTGTGAATGCCAGGCGTCACGTTTGGAGGAAACCTGGCACCATCCCTACAGTGAAGTATGGTGGTGGCAGCATCAGGCTGTGGGGATGTTTTTCAGCGGCAGGAACTGGGAGACTAGTCCGGATAAAGGGAAAGATGACTGCAGCAATGTACAGAGACATCCTGGATGAAAACCTGCTCCAGAGCGCTCTTGACCTCAGACTGGGGCGAAGGTTCGTCTTTCAGCAGGACAGCCAAGATATCAAAGGAGTGGCTTCAGGACAACTCTGTGAATGTCCTTGAGTGGCCCAACCAGAGCCCAGACTTGAATCTGATTGAACATCTCTGGAGAGATCTTAAAATGGCTGTGCACCGACACTTCCCATCCAACCTGATGGAGCTTGAGAGGTGCTGCAAAGAGGAATGGGCGAAACTGGCCTAGGATAGGTGTGCCAAGCTTGTGGCATCATATTCAAAAAGACTTGAGGCTGTAATTGCTGCCAAACATGCATCAACAAAGTATTGAGCAAAGGCTGTGAATACTTATGTACATGTGATTTCTCAGTTTTTTTTATTTTTAATAAATTTGCAAAAATCTCAAATAAACTTTTTTCACGTTGTCATTTTGGGGTGTTGTGTGTAGAATTCTGAGGAAAAAAATGAATTTAATCCATTTTGGAATAAGGCTTTAACATAACAAAATGTGGAAAAAGTGATGCGCTGTGAATACTTTTCGGATGCACTGTACATGGAACCAGTTTAGAATCGCCATTTAACCCAGTCTGTGTGTCTTTGAATGAATGAATTCCTTTATTGTCATTGCGCATTTTTTGCACACCAAAATTTGCAGTGCTGTCCCTAGGATGTACATATATCTAGTCATCCAAAATTCATCACAGTTTATATCACAATTAATTTGGGGATATGGCATGACAGTGACATGAATTCTTAAACATCCATCCATTCATTATTCAACCTGCTATATCCTAACTACAGGGTCACGGGGGTCTACTGGAGTGAATCCCAGCCAGCACAGGGCGCAAGGCAGGAAACAAACCCTGGACAGGGTGCCAGCCCACCGCAGGGCACGCACACACACACACCAAGCACACACTAGGGACAATTTAGAATCGCCAATGCACCTAACCTGCATGTCTTTGGACTGTGGGAGGAAACCCACGCAGACACGGGGAGAAGCGAACCCGGGTCTCCTAACTGCGAGGCAGCAGCGCTACCCATTGTGCCATCGTGCCGCCAATTCCTAAACATTTACACAAATAAGAACACTATTAATCAACAAGTTACCAAATAAGCCTTACAGTAGCAAGTTAGTCTGCATTGGTACCTTTGAGCTTTACACTCATATTCAAAACCCCACTAATTATTTCTAAGCCTTGATAACAGAGCCCTAAAATAAGTGTGTGTTGGTTTTCTTGCAGTGATTGGCACCCTCCAGACAGTTGGCCTCAGTGAAGCAAAGCCTCTCCACATTTCTCTTGGCACACACTCATGGAGTCATTTGTTGCCATGGTCTTTGTAGTGCTGTATCAGTTCTTATATTTCTGCCCAAACTTGGCCCACCTCTTGTCCTTTGCCATCTGAAACAGGCACTCCTATCGTATTCCATCAGTTAACTCAAGTTTTCCTTTTCTTTGTCTTTGCCTTTCCTCACTGATGTATTGTCCATTTAAATTTATTGGCTGTGTCTACTATTGTTTCATCTGTTCATTCATTTGTCTTTTGAAGCCATTTTATCTAATACAGGATTGCAGGGATTTTGGCAGCAGTGGCTGCAAGATGGGATCAAAGCCAGCTGATGAGAAACCCTTGCAAGGCAGGGTGATTTTATGCACACACCCTCACTGACTCATGGCAGCCCAGGGTGGAATTGCAAAGAAAATGAAGGGCATGTCTGTGGACCATGGGAGGAGAGTGCAGTTGCGTGAGGGAGATCTTCACAAAGAGGAAAGAACTACAGGCCAAGCACTTCATGTCACAGTCTTAGTTAGCATTGTAAGGCATTGATGTACAATCTACTCTGGAAGGCACTATAAAAAATTGTAATCGAAGGACAGGACTACTTTAAAGTGATTATTCATAACAAATGTTTATGAGATGACAACACTCTTGTTGAAACGTACTAAATATCCAACATTAGGCTTACTTGTATTTTCCTTGTTGTGCTCCAGGGGGTGTTGATCTTCTTCACCACAGTTCTTTCTGTAATCTAGAGGAGTGACTCTGCTTGCTTTAGCTACATTTTGTCTAATGCCTGTCACACACAGCAGTATTAGACAAGGGGAAAGCACCTTTTAGAAACAAAAATATTCAAGTGAGAGTACAAAGTAAAACACAAATGAAACAAAACCCGAGTGTATGTCTGGGTTTATCTGAGCGGATGGCCCTCCCTTCTCACCTCTCTTCCTCTGAATCTCCTGACCTTAGCCTGTTTTTCTGTTCACAAATAAGCATTTGCCGTAACTGTAAATGTAAATAAGCTCCTGAATATGAAACATCCTGAAACCCCATCTCCTCCCTATGTTTGCTCCACCAAGCTTGGGTCCCTTCTCCCTGTGTCTCTACACTCCCAGAGCCATCTTTAGTTGCCTTTTAAATGGCCAAGTATTGCCAGCTCTTGACTTCCTTCTCTTACCTTACTGTCTTTTTGGACAGAGAATCAGACAGCCCAAGCAGGTGCCCTCTGTTATTCTGCAGAAATGTGCCATACTTCCAGCTGAGGCACATCTCTCTCCATCTGTATCTCTTACTCATATTGGCCTTTACCTGATAACCCTGTGATCTCCCACTGGCACGTCCAGTCCAGTCCAGTCCTGCTCCCAGTGTGTCACTTTTCTTCTTGAAGATCTTACATGGAACCTAGAGCTGTTCTTTTCCACATTGTTGGAGCCATTCAGTCTGGCATTCTCCTGACAGTGGAGTTTCCTTTTATAACAGTGTGGGCTGAAGGGGGTATCACTGAGCCCCAAAACTCTAGACACAACTACACACACACAGGTCCGGGTTTAAAACAAGCATTTATTGAATAGTGTAACTTTAACAGACATTTTTTTCACACTGCACAATCCTTTTTTTCTCCTTCTCTCTTCTTCTCCTCCCTGGCAAGTGTTATCCATCTCCTCTCCCAACTCTGACACCCTGTGGTAAGCAGAGGGCTTCCCTTTAAACCCCAACCCAGAAGCACCTCCAGCCCCAAATGCTTGTTTCTGGAAAGCTCCCTTGGGTCAAGTGGAACCTGAACCTTCAGTTCTCGATAACTCCCTCAGGCAGCCTTCATTAAACCAAACAGGGCAGGCTTATGGCACCATAACTCCCAAGGTTCGCCACAAGGGATGCTGCCACTCAAAGTATGAAGGAACAACCTGCACGTGAGAGGCAGTCTCTCCTTGTCCCGTATATGTGGGAGTCCATTATCTATCCTGATCAGGATATTCCATCCATTTTGTCCTTTGGCATCTCAGCTGGGCATGGGATTCCCACTCATTGGCTTCTTGATGCCAGTGCTGTTGCTCTTCCCTTCTGTAAAGTTCATTATGTTGGCCTCTCGGCTATGTAAGGGATGGTAGGATGTAACGGTCTGTCCGTTACTACAGTAATGACAGTTACACTATGAGTCTTCCCATGGGATACAATCATTCTGTCTGTTTTATACAATGTAAAAGGAACTGTCTTAGCTTTATTTTTATCAATCAGAATTATTACTTGCATGATGGACTGGCACCCTGTCCAGTGATTGTTTCCTATGCTTGCTTTGATAGACTCCAGCTTCACTATGACCCTGCTCAGGAGAAGCGGGTTTAGAAGACGGATGAATGGATGATGACAAAGTGGAGGCAGATTAGCTTGTACATTTATTTGAGTAGATGCAATGAAATAATTAAAAACGGAAGTGATCAGCCTTTTGCATTCTTTTAAATCCTCTTCATTCCCTCTCTTGCATTTTGTTCATGTAAAATTTTTTCAACACCCACCTTACTTCTAAACACCAAAAACAAAGATCTGCAACTTTGGTAATCCCCCTTGCACTCACCCACTGTGTATCTGCACGGTGGTGTCTGATGCACAAAGTCCTGTGTGTGAATCAGGGAGCAGGGAAAGCTGAATGCTGGTGGCATCTCTTTCTTTCTCCCTCTCACTCTTCTTCCATCTCTCTCTCTCTCTCTCTCTCTCTCTCTCTCTCAATCTCAACCCCCCAACCCCTCCTCCCTCTCTCTTTTGCTCTCTCTCCCCTCCCTTTCTCTATCTCTCTCTCTCTTTCACTCCCCTCCCTCTCTTTTGCTCTCTCTTTTTCTCTCTTTGTCTCTCTCAATTCTCTTTTTCTCTCCCTCTTTCTCTCTCTCTCTTTCTCTCTGTCTGTCTGTCTCTTTCTCTTTTGCACTCCCTTTCTCTGTCTCCCTGTCACTCTCTTTTGCTCTTTTTCTTTCTCTCCTCTCTCTCTCTCTGTCTCCCTCTATCTCTCTTTTGTTTTCTTTTTCTTTCTCTCCTCTCTCTTTCTCTCCTTTCTCTCTCTCTGTCTCCCTCTTTCTCTCTTGCTCTCTCCTTTTCTTTCTCTCTCTCTCTTTTGCTCTCTTTCTTTCTCTCTTTTTTCTCTCCCTCTTTCTCTCTTTCTCTTTCTTTCTCTATCTCTGTCTCCCTCTCCCTCTCTTTTGCTCTCTCTTTCTCTCTGTCTCCCTGTCACTCTCTTTTGCTCTTTTTCTTTCTCTCCTCTCTCTGTCTCCCTCTATCTCTCTTTTGTTTTCTTTTTCTTTCTCTCCTCTCTCTTTCTCTCCTTTCTCTCTCTCTGTCTCCCTCTTTCTCTCTTGCTCTCTCCTTTTCTTTCTCTCTCTCTTTTGCTCTCTTTCTTTCTCTCTTTCTCTCTCTTTAGCTCTCTCTCGCTCTGTCTCCCTATCTCTCTCTTTTGCTCTCTCTCTCTCTCTCTCTCTTTCTCTCAGCAGATGTTTGTCGCTACCAGTAGAAAACAATCAATCACATTGTGAAGCAGGTGGGAGGGAAATTGATGCTGGTGGCTTTGTAAGTTCAATATGAAGGAATAATTACAAATTAAACAAACAAAAAAGGAGCATGTCTATATTTTATGTACCTGAACGCACATCACTGATCTCTTTAAGTGTTATCCAGCGACAGAATTTATTCAGTGCGCACTGTGCAGATTTTAAGGTGGTTTCAGGAATAGTTATCAATAAAAATGAACTTGTCACTAAGGATTGCATTTGTATTTTTATTTCCACAAGCAAAGATTTTAGAAAATGAACATGTAAACTAATATGCATTCCAGCTTAATTTGTTAAAATATCTGCTAATAACAGCATGCTTATCATTAAATCACAACTGCAATTTTTTGGTTCAAATTTTCAAAAGTAGGTTATGGCAGAGCATCCTTTGGAAACAGATTGGTTAATTTGCAGTTGGGTAGTTTATTATTTTTATACTTTATGCAGGCTAAGTAATGCCAAGTTTAACAGGTTGCCAGGAAAAAGGAGCACCCGCATGACATGGAGACCACACATGAGAGAAACCCGCACGGACAACAGGACTATAAATATGGATAAGCAGTGACCACCAAGGAGCAGTGAGTCCTGTTTTTGTAAACGGTGCTGTGGAAGTAAGTAGTTTTAAAGAGGAAGCGAGCAGAGCTGCCATGCCTGATGCACATGAAGGAGAGCAGACTGACCAACTCTTTAAATAATTACAAGTGTGAGGACTCCAAGGGCTGTGGAGGTGCTCTTTATAGGTGCAGGAAATGTCTCCTGATACGCAGCTCCCAGCAATTTCGAGTCTGTAGGTTTGAGGCAGAATGAGCAATGTATTTTGTGCCTAACATCGAGAGACATGTAGGGCTGTTTTTATGTTGCTTTGCAATGGGCAGTTGGGGGAAACATCCCAGCAGTCTGCAGGTTGTGTTTTCACTTTTAATTTAGAACTTGGAGTTTATACTTTTTTTTCATCCCTCCCATTTCAGGTTGCCAGTTTCGGCACTTCTCTTCAACTGATGCGCAAGACCCTAAGCTGTCACTTACCGTGCCAGCCTGTGGTGTAACTGTAATAAGTGTCTGTGATCAGTTGTGCTGTATGCTCATCTTGTAGGGTGTCAGCTAAATGTAAAATTTAATAACAAACAATCGTCGGTATCCTTAACTATGTTTTGATCCCCCCAGATTGCATGCTATGTTTTGATGGCACACATATTATAGATGGCCCATCACATAAAATATTTAAGTTCTCTTTGGTACAGATGGAAACCATTTATTCTGTAACACAAATTATTTATTGCAAGTTGCAAATGTTTTGTCATAGAAACAATTTTTAAAATTGTTTAAATGAATGCTTGAAAATGTAAAGGTTAAGTGCCTAGATGGGCACACCCAGTGCCGAGGCTGAGTGCCATGTACATATGAGCCAAGGAATGTAGAGGACAAGAGGATTTGTTTGCCGCAAATTAGAGTATTTCGTTTGAAATTTGAGATTGCTGATAACAACAGTCTTCAGTAAAGAACATGTGATTACTAAGAACGAAGCGGTTCAATTAGAAATACGAGAACATCTTATATGAGAGGATTCAGTGCAAAACACGACAGTGCCAAAAAGGAGAGAATTCGATGAAGAAAACAAAGAATGGATACACTGTTGGGCTCATGATGGTGCCGAACGAGAGAACTTTGCCTTGGAACTTGATCACCTTGCGTTCCAAACTGAGAGGCTAGCGTGGAATCCTTTGAAGAAGGCTGATATTTAAGTATTGCATTGTGTAGGGGGTCGTCCATCTCCAAAATGTCACAGAAAGCCGCAAGGAATGTAACCGGTAGGAAAACTGTAGAAAGTGAAGGTGTACAGTTAGTTGCTTGTGTCTTACTATTGCACAGTATTGGAACACCTTTAAGTGCTGACTACGCAGGATTGCATTGTTTACAGTCAGATGTTTTTGTTTCCACTGCTGTATTAGACTACCAAAAAATGAGCCACCAATACATTTTAATAAGGTGAAAGATTGACCAAGAATCAGTCCATTCAGAATTGTTTTAAAATGCATAGAGGGGAGAAAAATCACAGGGAGCAACAGCTTATTCATCGGGGACAACTGGAATGGATACTGGGTGGCTGTCAGCAATGGTGAGAAGTCACCACAAGCCATCTTTGTGTAACAGATGTATGCAAAAATATACAATGTAATATTGAAGGAAACATTTGTTACCTCCAAATGCACCGGACTTATAAATGTAAAAGTAAAAGTAAAGTGCTTAAGAGAAATAAATATCCCTGCCATTTCACCTTTACAAGACAATGGATGGATCTCCTATTGCTCACCCTGATGTACAGTAAACACCCATTTGTGCATCTTGGTAACTCACAGGTCGCCGGATCACATCTAAGGAGAGCCGCTTGGTCAGTTGCTGCCACCGAGCAAATTCTTGGACTGAGACAAATTTCCAGTCTTGACCTGGATCAAACCACACTGGCCATTTATGCTATATATTGCCAGGATGAGCTGGCTGGGTTTTATTGAAACAGTGCATTACTCAAAAGACAGTGAAAAACTGATCTGCTCTTGCATTTGCTACACTTTAACTTAATACTCTTAAACCGGGCCCAGTCACATGTACACCCAACGCCATCACTAGAACTGGCGATGATCTTAACACAGAGATCTTGGGGGATGATTGATCAGCTTGTTAATGGAGGAAAAGTCTTAAAGCGCAAATTGATTAAATAGTTTCATTTAGTGCTTGGAAAAAAAAAACACTTAAATCTTTAAACCTTTCTGGAAATATTTGAGATAGCTGGATTGCAATTAAGTTAAGCTTTTTGGCAAAATGCACTGAAATAAATTCTAAAAGAATATTTCTTCATTTTTTATTAATAGTTATGCCTTTTCTTTTCATATACATGGAGCTTTTTTGGATTTCTACTTTATATTGCCTGGATCCCAGTATTGCACTGAGGCAGTGGCTCAATTAATGTTCCTCTCCCCATTCCTCTCTGCTTGAGAAACACTGGAAGGGTCCGTCTGTTTCTATGTTCATGTAGGTGTATTGTTTGGGATGGCGTGGTGGTGCAGTGGTTAGTGCAGTTGCCTCACAGAAGCCGTATCCAGGGCTCAAATCCTGTGCCATTATCAGTGTGCAGTTTGCTTCTTCTCCAGCTACTCTGGTTTTCCCTAACATCACAAAGACCTGCAGTGTAGGTTAATTGGAGTCTATTAGTCTAAACTGGCCCTTTGTGAGTGAATGTGTGTGTGCCCTGCGATTAACTGGCAACTTCTCCAAGGTTGCTTGCTGTCTTGTGCCCAGTGCTGCCAGGACAGACACTGGCCCATTGCAATCCTAAATTGGACTAAGCAGGTTTAAGAATGGATGCAGATCTGTTTGTGTGTTCTGCTGTAGACATGCTTTCCTGCCCAGTAACTGTAATCCCTAGGATGGATCTGTAACTCCGACATACAATATGTAGACTTTAATAATGACTGTATCAATAATAATTTAGTACATCTCTTAATAATAATAATAAATTTTATTTATATTGCACTCCTCTACACACCTTAGTGAAAGTAATATATTACAGGTCCATTGACTTATCAGAATTGTAGCTTTAGACTCTGGACCCTGGTCAGAAAATGAATGAACAAGTGAGGACATCAGCCATGGATGTATTGTCACAAATGAACAACCTCTGTGTGGGGTCTGCATGTCAGATTTGACTTTTCTACTCCCAGAGTCTCTGGCCCTCCTGCATTCGTTTCTCTTGTCCCATTTCAGTAATTAGATGTTGAAATCTGATTTTTACTGTTAATTTCTTTTCAAAATGTAAGGGGCTAAATCTGGGACTGGAGTGTCTATTTCTTCCAATACAAAATTTTCCTTTTGGGTGTGGAAATGTGTTTTTTTAAACTGTAAAAGTTTTGAGTTAGGGAAATGCTCAGTTGTGGTAAATGGACTGTGATGGTTTGAAATGTACACATTTTGTGTATCTTTTTCAAGTGACTGAACACTCAGCAGCTTTATTGTTTTACTTTAGTCGGGGGATTTTCAATTAGATACTGATAATTTCAACACATATGAAGAAACAGGATACTATGAGAAGAAAGTCTATTTTAAACACTATAAATGCCAGGTTATGTAAAATTATAAATCCTCTCACCGTATGATGGCAACATGTGTTGGAGCCAGATGTTTAAGTTGGGGAAATAAATTCCATATGCAGGAAACTGGGAGTCAGTCAGCTCCGTAAAGCATACGAACTGTCTATGACAAGAAAAACAGGAAGACAACTTCCTTTCTGCTTATGGTCCCTTTCCTGTTGCTGCAGTGCTTTGTATTTGACGCTGACTAGGAAACTGAAACAGGTACCGGGGCCAATGTGAAATGACCATGTATGGTGCTGGCCAGAGAACAGTGTGTAGTGCCGTCAGCTTTCAGGTGGTCCATGCCAGCATGATACTTTCTTAAGTAACGACCCCCACCCTCCATCCCAGCTAGTTTCACTCCTTAGAGAGTGGCGATATTACTGAGGAACCTGCAGTGGCTGTTTTCATCAATGAAACTCTGTAATGTAAGGGAAGCAGTGAAAGCAGGCTCTTTCTCAAAGTGCATTTGCCATTTCATTTGCGACAATTTACATTCTTGGCAGTTGAAAACTCATGACACATATTTAAGCACTGGGCAAAAAGTAAAAAGGGAAATTATTTTACAAGCGTCTTATGTTGTTCAGGACAGTTCAAACGTCATAAGGTGCATGACTACTTAATTTTCATCAAGTGCTTCTATCGTGCATCAGCCATCACTGAACAATTCAAAGATGATCACCTAAGAGATGCCCTGTTTCTTTGTGATAGAAGTGCTGATGCACCTTCTCTTAGGAAATGCTCCCTCAGGGACATGTAACAAATCTTGACTGCGAGATGTTGGTCATAAATTCCACTAAAGTCTTATTAAAATATTGCAGTGTGAGGGGGTGAGGCTACTGGGTCATCCGAGGGCATCACAGTGTATAAACAAACATAATGAAATGAAGGTAACTACTACAGTGTTAACTATAATTAAATTGTAAATAAGTAGAGGAAATGTATCTCAAAAATGGGCGATGTGGCTCTTTGTACTGTATTAGTGCATTCATAACAGTTGAGTCAACAGATTTATAATGTCTAAAGTGTTTTTGCATGAAGTGCCTTTTTAGTGTCCTCTCCCTTAATCATAATATAGCATGGCATCTCAGATCTGCTTATTGCACTTCAAGGTTGCAAGGACCATATTAAGCAAAAGTGAATTTGTTATTCGCTTCTTTATTTATTATATTTCATTCAAAGTATTAAATATCTTGTTATAACCCATGTGATATACCAGTGCTCTGCTTTAGGGTGCCTTCCTGTCTTGTGCCCAGTGCTGTTGTGACCCTCCTTGACTCTGAATTGGATAAAGTGGGTTTGAGAATAAAATGAGATGAAATTAAAACCACGGTGTCAGAATTACCCTAATCCTTATGATTTGTACAACAGTCTACCACAATGGCTGCCTGTTTTCAGTTTTTGGTTAAATGATCTCTGATGGCCCTGGCTTACAACTGTCACATATAGCCTGGGCTCTGCTACTCATCTGTGTCTGACCCCAGTGTCCAAAACAATACTAAAAAACAGCTTAATTATCTACATTTAACTCTGAAGTCTGTGTTTTTGTTTATGCTATATTTATTTCCATTATTTACAATGGATTCAGAAACTATCTGGACCCCTTCACAAGAGAGGTCCTTGATGAAAACCTGTCCCAGAATGAACACAACCTCAGACTGACAATGACCCAAAGCCAAGACAACACTGGAATGGCTTCAGGACAAGTCTCTGACTGTTTTTGAGTGGTCCAGCCAAAAGCCAGACTCAAACCTCCCAGAACACATCTGTGGAGAGACCTGAAAATGGCAGGTTACAGATGCTTCCCATCCACGTCTAACAGAACTAGAGAGGATCTGCCACGAAGAAACTGCCCAAATGCAGGTGTGCGAAGCTTGTAGACACTTAGCCAAGACTCACAGTTTGATGAAGTATGTACTGACTTACAGGTGTAAAAACTTACATTAATGTGAGATTTCAG
The DNA here is from genome assembly GCF_900747795.2 of Erpetoichthys calabaricus. Taxonomy (NCBI): domain Eukaryota; kingdom Metazoa; phylum Chordata; class Cladistia; order Polypteriformes; family Polypteridae; genus Erpetoichthys; species Erpetoichthys calabaricus. The sequence continues at coordinate 216,379,252 of NC_041397.2, read as the reverse complement.
TTTTTGACTTTTAATACATTTGCAAACATTTCTGAAAACATGCTTTCACTTTGTCATTATAGATTATTGAGCATATATTGATGGTCAAAAATGGCAATTTTATTGATTTAAAATAAAGTCTACAACACAATAACACGTTCAAAAAGTGTAGGGGTCTGAATACTTTCTGAATCCACTCTGTGTTGTATTGAGCATTACTTGAATTATGTGTTAATGCTGCTTTTTATGGTCTTTTACTGAGTATGAGTAAGAATTCCAATGTCAATATCATGTAAGGCAAGTTAATTGCTCAGTTGCATTTTGGGTCTTACAGAACAGACCACGCTAACTGGAATTACAGGAGATTCTGCTTTGAAAAAAGGCCTTGTTATACTATCTGAACTTGATTAACTAATCATAATGTCAACATTGCCAAAACTATAGTTAAAACACAGCATTTTACTTCATAATAAAATTTGCTTTAATAGAGAAGCTTCACTGTTCACGGTGTTTGCTTGTTCATAATATATCTAAATCTAAGCACACTGTAGTTAGTAACACTTACTGTAATTGCTGTAAAAAATGTTTCCATTTTTCATCTTTTCCTTTATTTGAGGGGTGCTGTCAGAAATGGTAATATTTTGAAAAATGCACTTAATCAGTAAAAACACTGAGATGCAAACAGAATTATTGGGGCATTGACTGTAATTATTCAGGATGCTTGTTCATCTCCAACTGCAGCCTCACCGTGTGACCTGGTCATTTGACCAATCTGTGCTCCATTTGTCCAAACATATACAAACACAATTATACTATAGCCATGTACATGTAAAGCGACATGACATGATGCTCATTTTAGAAAGGTGCCGTTAAAAAAAAAATAATGTTTTTTTTTAATATATGATAGATAATGTACAAAAGAAGCTGCAAGATTTTTTTCTTTCAGCACATCGAGGAAGAGTATTGTTTGATTTATCTATGGAGCAGTTTGCTTGAAATGTCCAGTGAAAGATCCTGACAGTCTGCATTGCTTGCTTGCACTAATGTTGAAAGGTTCTTTCAGTTCATTGTGTGTTATAAGAAGAGTTAAATGTCCGTCATTGTAGCTGGGAATAAAAATGTGAATAAATGTAGCAGAACAATTACTTAATACCTTCTCTGTTTATAATATTTAAATGTTCAGAGATGTTAAAATTGGACGTAACATAGGAAAACGGCTTACTCCGCTTGGCCCAGCTAAACAGCCTGCCGTTCCCTCACAGAATAGTCTTGGTGGGCTTCCCACTCGCTCGCCTCAGTAGTGTTCTAATTAGGGAGTCTCCCTTTCCCTTCTCCCACCCACCCCAGTTGGGCCCTTAAGCCCTGAGTCAGGGGATCTTCCAGCCTCAGCCAGGTTCTTACGAATCCTTCTTTGAATTATATGACAACCAAACCCAAAAAAACACACGCCAATGGAGGAAGTTACATTTTTTATTTCTTTCAGAGTCAACTGTCTTCACTTTCTAAAGTGACAAAGTTAATGATTATTTTGATGGTGTTAACATTGCATGGGTAAAAACATGTGTTTTGTTTAATTACAAAACATTCACTACTAGCAAGACATTTTGTTCTTGTCAGCTGAAGCTGGAGAGAGTACAGCTGTCTAAAATACATACTGCTATGCCGTATGTGCTTCATTATCGGTTTGTGTCCTGCCCTCATATGTAGTGAAGTATGAAGCATGTATCGAAAACATCCAGATTATGAACATACTTGTGTTGATGGCCTCTGGCACATGTTATATGAAGTTACCACATAAACTGTAAAGTTTACAGAGATTTTTAGAATGGATTTTAAAATAAAATTACAACAGAGTGAAGAAGAATTTGCTGTTGGCGGTGATAAAACACATTTCCTACTTTACCATTGTGTGCTGTAAACACTAATCATTTAATAAATGCCAGCTAGATGGCAATAATAGTAAGTCTTCAAGGTGGCACAGTGGCTCAGTGATTAGTGTGTCTCCTGGGCCTAGTCACTGCGTGAAGTGAGCACGTCCTCCCTGTATCTGTAGGTTTGTTTTTTGTTGCTGTTGTTGTTTTCTACTGTGTACTCCAGTTTACCTCCTAGTTTCAAAGATGTGCATTAAATCTATCCATCCATCCATTATCCAACCTGCTATATCCTAACTACAGGGTCACGGGGGACTGCTGGAGCCAATCCCAGCCAACACAGGGTGCAAGGCAAGAAACAAACCCCGGGTACCAAATTGTTCTGATGTGAATATGAGTGTGGCCTAAAAAAGACTGCCAAATTGTGCGGGGGTTAATTCCTACCTTGCCATTGAATGACGTGGATTGGAAATGGCTAGACTAATGTTGTAAGTCAAATCAATGCAGCCTCTCAGGGTGAAGACCATACATGGCATCACAGATGTGAGAAATGGATTTGAACTCTATGTAGCTACATTATAGGTGTGTGATTTTCTTTTTCTTACTATGGTGCAAATCTCATCAGCGTAGACTTTCCAAGATGAAATGTGATCTTATCTGCTCATATTGTTGATGACTTTTCAGTCTTTCAACAGTGCCAGCCAGTGACTTTGTCAGGTTTTCCTGCTGACATTCATCGCCCTTTAGTTGCCAGCACTGGTTTCATGTTGCTGTGATGTTGAGGAGAAGGAGAGCTCAGAATTCATACCATATCTGGTAAATGTTTATGCAATTCAAAAGCCGTCAATTAAAAGTGCTGTTCTCCATCCTGAAAAGCTGTGAATATCAATATCACTTCACTGTCTCAGCTGTCTCATATTTACGTGGTTGCAAGTGCCCAGTTCATGTGCCTTAATGGTGCTTTAGGGTGCACATGCATAATGTAGCAGGATTTTGGAAAATGTGCAGTTAAAAGCTGGCATGGCGGGGCAGGGGTTATCCTTGCTGTCTGTATGGAGTTTGCATGTTCTCCTACACACTTCACAAAGACGTGTGTGTGTTGAGCTAATGGCAGATTTGAAATCGTGGCCTGATGTGAGTTGTTCTTGCCTTGGGCCTTACCTGGCTGGGACAGGCTCTAGCTCTCTGTGACCCCAATCTGAAATAAGCTTATTCATTATCTAATTTTGGGTTAAGATAGTGTCACAAATATCATTGCTGTATAAGAGTAATCCCTGCTGTTAAATAACAAACATCTGCCATTTTTATCTGCCTGTTCAAACCATCATGTTAAGCAATATAATCAGAACAAATTGAACAAAGAAGTAAATATTGAAAAGCTTGCTATTCGATTTAATCAGTGAACCATTGCCGTCCTTATTATATGTTTTTCAATGCAGTCACAATGTCACAAAGCTTTATTAATCAGTATGAATGTCTTTGAAAGAACACAAAATGTTTGTGGACTGGAAATATGCCTACTAGCACTAAAGGAGGTAGCACAGTTCCTTCTAAACCAGGCGAGTTAAGGATTGACATCCGGCATACACAGCCGTCATGACTGTACATGGCTGCCACAAATCTTTAGTTTGACCTTTTTTAAAGTGACACTTAAAGATGAAGTTTTGACTAAAACTCTCATTATTATTTACCAAAGCATTTGCTGATACCCCAAATCTATTTTTTACATCTGTTACATGAATTGTGAGTAATTTGTAGCTTTCCACAGAAAATCCAATTCTTCAAAGTGAATTAAACTTGAGTAAAAATCACATCAATTTACTGCATTATTAATATTTAAAATGTTGATATTACATTACCAAAAGTGCTTTTTAAAGGCTAACAGTTTAAAAATAAAACAAAGACCTACCTTTTACTAGGACAAGTCCACTATGTCTTCTTTAATGGCCGTTCTTTGTGTTCACAGGTAGAGGGACAAAGCAGCATTTTTAACTATGGATACTCAAAGCAGGAGATGAGAAGCAGAATACCAGCGTGCAGCCCAGCGGCTTTGTCACTCCCAGATAAATGGTCATATCGAGTGTCAAGCATTTCTATGTTTTTACTTTTTTTATTTCTGGATCATAAATATAAGTACATTTTGAACAACTAAAATAATTTATAAAGAAAAACATTTTTGACACTTGATTGACAAGATCTAGTGCAGCTAACTAACATAAATAAAGTGAGATCAGATGTTAAAAGGGTTTATGTGTCTAGTAAGTGTGACATACCCAAGTAACACTCGTAACCTACTTAACTCAATTTAGGATCATGCCGTGCCAGAGCCTATCCTGGCAGCACTTGATGGGCACCAGTCCATCAAAGGGCCCATCAACACACACACACACACACACACACACACACACACACTTACAGTAGGGAAATGAGGTTAAAGTCTAAATAAAGGTATATAGCCCTGGTAATGAGCCCTTATGTAAGAAGAAGACTGTACTTCCCCTTAAAAGTGTCATTCTGTTTATCCTCACAGTTCGTCTGTCCATGCCCACTCAACATGACATTTAGTTGATGTTTCTAGACAGCCTTTATTTAGTTCTTTATTACTGTTAAATTGTTTTTGTTTTAGCAAGCTCATAAAGAATGCTGCTCTCTGTGAAAGGCAAATGTACAATAAAAAACTTGATCAGTTGTCAGCAGGAAACCAAGTTTGTATATCACAGCATTTGCAGGCCATCCTTATTGTTTAATAATATTTATTAACTTTCTGTTTTAGTCTCTTAAACCTATGGCCTTCCACCACCAGGAATTAAATAGGTTTGTGCTCTTTGACATGCCTGTGTGCGACAGAACCTACATCAAGCCTTCCATCCACACACAATTCCATTTCTTATGCTTTTTCAGATGACTTGCTGTAATGTAAGCAGCGCCTTTTTCCCTTTCCCCGGCATTTCCATTCCCAGGCCAGCTACAAGACATAATCTCTCTGTGTTGTTCTTAAGGCTTCCTTCCTGTGCACATTATGCCTCCAGGTTACACCTGAACCGGTTCTGTCAGTTTGGAGGAACGGCTGCTCAGTTCTAAGGTGGATTTTATCGCCAAGATCCACCCTCAGTTATAGTATATTTAGAAGCATTATAGTGAGTGCTCATTTCTATTGCTTGTGCTGAATATCTTATCTGTTTGATCACTGGCGACAGGTTACATCCATCTGTGAGGATGAGGATGTAGATTTCCAGTTGCACATTGATCCCATCGTTCCTCACACTTTCACTTTAGAATGAACCCAAGGTGCTTAGTTTCCTCCATGAGTGGTAGATGTTTCCCCATCACCTTAAGAAAGCAGTTTCTTCCTCTCTACTTTCTCTCAGCAAAGCAAAGTGTTGCTACAGTGCTCTTTATGTTGCGTTCTTTGGCATAACGCTTGTTTCTGCCTTCCTTATTAAGATTAAGATGGACAACAAAAAAATCTACCTTAATACTCCTCTCAAAAATGATTTGTTTTATATTTATTTACCCCTTTGTAAATTGTAGAAATGGCAGAGAAAAAATGTAATCTCATATTTTCATGGAGAAGAGACATAATAAAGAATTAAATTCAATAGGATTTCACATTGACTGACTCTGGATAACGGCATACGATGTAAAAAATGTCTATGAAAAAAAACTCACATAACTCGTATTGCATAATCCACATGTCTGTAATCCATTTGTATTCTCAAAAAATGCAAAATACATGGATTTTGTGCTAAAATATTATGAATTCTTCCAGAAAACACAGTGAAAAAGATAAACTGGAAAGGCACATGCCCATAATACCGTGTGTTTCATTTGAAGACTCATGTCTGCCCCTCATTCATTGGTCGATAATCCTGTCTTCAGTATAATGACACTCTGTTGTTAAATGTGTTATACATTGTGGTATGCAGACAGAAAATCATGCCATTTTATACAGTCTGTGAATATGATAGGATAACAGCCATGTGGACTATGCAACGTGAGTTGCGTGAGGATTTCTTTTTTCTTTTTTTCCATGAATGTTTTTCACATCATTTGCTGTTGTCAAGAGTCAGTCACTGTTGGGTCCCGTTGAGTCTTTGTTATGTCATTTCTCCATGAAAACAGGAGATTAAAAATTTTTCTCGTCCACTACTGCATGGGGTAAGTAACATATAAAAAATTAATTTTTGTGTCAAGTATTCCTTTAAACACAGATATAATTGGCTGCACTTTTGCAGACCATAGATGCCCAATAAATAAACTATTTAAAAGCACAATAAATCCCTGTGAAATGTGTTTTTTTTGAGGTTAGCATACCCCACTAATATTTCAGCCGCAGTATTAGGTCTCATGAACGTGGTGGGTGATTTTGGTTTGGTTTATTATTTTGAAAATACATATTTAAAGATTTTCAACACTGATATTCATTAAAAGTCCACAAATATAAGTTAAACATGATTGTTCCATGAGGCTGATGAATAGTCATGAACTGGACTCCTGTACAACTTTGTGTTCATTATGATATTCATAATCAATTTCATTTTGACCAAGTGAAATGGCTGTGAATGTAATTGCTCATTTGCAGGGCACATTGTAGTAGGACATTCTCATTTAAATTTTTTAGAACAGGCAATTAAAGTAACTGCGTCTAATCGCATCAGCATCCGCTTTTCTCGTATCGTTCCGTTTGCAAAGTCCATTGCTGAAGAACAGGTTGTGACGATTTAGTGGGGAGAACAAGTACTTTGTAATGAGCCTGTATATAAAATTAGATTTTTATGGCTACTAAATAATTAATTATCGCTACTGTAATAATAATGGAGACATTGATTTAGTGCTTCTTATGCACAAAGCATCCCCATAGGACTTTACAGTGGTCAAGAAATCAGATGGCAGCTATCACTCAAAAGAGTGGGCTAATCTCAAGAAGGCAAAGTAATCTGCTGAAGATTGAACGTGATGCCAGGCTGTTGTTTCTGCCTGTTTGATCCAATGTATTTGACTTGTCAGTTAGATGGTCACAGATTTCTGGGAATCACTTGAAGATCGGCACCATTTTTAGGTTTGCGTTTTTTTTTTACAGCTTTCTGCATGCTAAATTATAACAAAATTAATATCTCACTTAATATTTTCTTCATTTTTTTCAACAATTGGTCTTATGTTATCACCATACCTAATTTCCATCCATTTATGCATGCAATTCCTCTGTAATCAATAAATCAAAATAAATGATTATGTATATACTGTGTGATGTGTCTAGTAGTGCATACTTACTTTCATCATATGTCATATACTGTATGATTAATTACTGTTTTAATGAAAAAAATGACCTTCAGTTTTTAATAGAGAAACAAATCTTGATATCCTCAGAGTATTTTTGAGCATTTCTGGGAAGATATGTGCCCCCTCTGTACGTGTCTGTGTTAAACATTTTGTAAATACAGTTCCTTGAGAACAAAGAGGCCAGATCTTACGAAATTCTGTGAACAACTTGCACTTGTTAGTCTTAAGAGCTTATTAGATTTTGGTTAAATTCCAACGCTTTAGCTCCAAGCTATTAAAGTTCAAACTTTTTAAAGATGATCCCGACAATAGCCAAACCAAAGCTCATAAGGTCACTTGACTTGACATGTGCATTTAGGACTTTAAAAGAAAGACTTTTGTGACTTTTGAGTTTAATCCAAAGTTTAACCAATAAGCTTTTATAGTTCAAAATTTTCATACACATACACACATATTGACTAAAAATACATATGTTTTGGCACAGTAGTCATGTTGTAATATGTTAGTTACAAATGTGCCCTTCCAGTCATCCTGACTGATGCTACTCTGCTGTTAAATGTGTTATACATTGTGGCATGCAGACACAAGGCTGGTTGTTAACAAATGAGCGGTATGAGAGCTGCAGATAACTGTGTCATGGTGATAGATGATCCTTTAAAACAATTTACCCATCCATCCAGTAATTTTCAAAACTTAATCCAGTTAAGTCTTGCAGGGTACAGGAGCTCCTAATGGCAGCATCATGGACAAAGCAGTCGTCAGCTCTATTGACCACAGACTACACTAGCTAGTATGAAGCCAGTTAACCTAACAAGCACTTCTTTAAGATGAATTCGCCCTATAAATCTGATTTGGAATAAATTCATATCAGACTCACTGTTCTTTTCTGGGTAACAGAATCGAGCCCCAAACTCGAGCATTTCTGAATGGTCTTGCGATGTGTATAAATTGGTAATCTGAAATACTCATAAGTATATGGTAGTTGGGCACGTGTGTTGTGAGGAAATTAACAACAGTGCAGACTCTGATCTAGAGCTGAATGACTAGTTGATAGTCTAGTGTTGCTGGAGAAGAAAGTCTTCACTGCGACAAGCCTCTTCTACCCTTTCTCAGGGATTAATATGGCAGACCTGATAGTTTTTACTCACCTACAATACTCTAGCAACTAGTTGATATTACTTGCTCATTCAGTGTAAAGAATCCATACTGCTCTCTGGTTTTCTTACTGCCTGACTATAGAAGTACAGTTTTAGAATACAAATGATTGAAAATAAAATGTTGACCACACTAACCCAATATTGATCTGTTTATTCTGGAATCTTGCATAAGTACTTGTACTAAACATTAGCAAGAAACTCAAAGAAATTCTCCTTAACTGTCAAGGTTTACAAGGTTGAACACTTACATTCACATTGAATGTGCCTTCTGAGTTTGAATTTTACTTAAAATAAATTGGAAAAAAAAGGCATGAGGCCACCCGCTTCTGACATCTCTTCTTTAGCAACTTGACATTATAGAAATCAGCAAAGATCATACCGCTAAATAAAATAATGTTAATGGCTTCCTACTTCTCTGAATATTTCGTGAAATTCGGTATTATGGAAATGTTTACCATGAACAAATAAAAGAGTACTTTTCAGCCAACAAATTATTCAGCAGAAGTGTATCAAGAAGCACTACTGGGGTCCTTTATACCACTGGCAATACCCCCTGCATAATGCCTCACTGTGACTGTGACAGCCAAGTCAGCCAACTTTTCTTTCTTTTTAATTCTCTTGCTTTATAGTCATTCTGGTGTGTGTTCCGGCCCAAAGTGTGTGTGTATATTTATTTATTTACTTATTTATCTACCTATTTATTATTTATTTAATTAAAGACCATCTGTAAAAAGCTAAATTTCCCCTGGGGACAAATAAAGTTCTATCTATCTATCTATCTATCTATCTATCTATCTATCTATCTATCTATCTATCTATCTATCTATCTATCTATCTATCTATCTATCTATCTATCTATCTATCTATCTATCTATCTATCTATCTATCTATCTATCTATCTATCTATCTATCTAAGGTATATACAGTGCTTTATATGATGTGAACTCATTCTCCGCTCTCCTTGATCGCAGAGCACAAGTGTCCCTTTTCCGTTTTGGGTATTTTAATTCAGGTGGCTGCTCCTTTCCCACTAGTGGGACTGAGGGCACGGAGGCACTCAAACAGAACCTCCAAGAGCTTGTGCAAAACAACTACGGCTTTGGAGGCCACATTGGGTTATTTATGATCCCCATCACATTTGTCAAATCAGTTTTGTGTTCATTTCTTTCTTCCTCTTTCATACAGAAATAAAAAGAGACATTTAAATTCTGGGTGCTAATTTGATGCTCAGTTTTTTTATTATCAACGTTGGGCCTATAATGGAAAATTGACCAGAACCTGAGAGCTTTTCTTACATTTTTAGATGTCAATTCATCTATTTGAATTCTGGGTCAAGGGTTCCAGAGTCTATCCTGACTGCATTGGCTACAAGATTGGAACAAACTTACAACAGTCCATTGTAGGACATAGACTTGAATCCTGCTGTGGAAAATGACACTTAATAACCTGCGCTCTTCCGGATATTTTCTGATAGGGAACCTCATTCCTCTTAAACACGTAGACACATGAAATACAAAAAATATTTGGATGGTATACTTAGTGCTTCATTCCCACCCTCAATTAGGCACATGCATGCTGTTCACTATTACAGCTTCATATATTTTAGAATTAACAGTAGACAAGATCTGCAAGCATTAGATGAGCCTAATCTGCCTCATCAGCAGGACATTTGAATCCCTCCTACCACATATTTATGCTGCATTGCCGAGGTTATTAATTTTTATTCCTAGCCTGAGAGTGGGGATACTGTACGTCTCTTTTCAATTGGCATATCTCAGTCCGTCTCCAACATATCCTGATTTGTAATGCTTCTGAGCACTAAATTACTAAATATTTTCCTACTAAAGAGTAAATTTCCTTGGTGACAACTTTTAAGCTGTGTAGTGTGGTGATGCAAGAAGCACTTCCAACTCATGGAACGTAGACCGTGGCTTATTTCCAACCTGGAATGCCTCCTGTTCATGTTGGCACATTGTCCCCATACTTGTGTGGGTTTCCACCAAGAGCTGCTATTTCTTTCCATGTAGATGTATGCCCTGCAGTGGACTGGGGTAGGCTCTGTCCTCACTTTGACAATGCCCTGAAAAATGTGGATATAGAAAACGCATGGATAGACAAATTTCATGTTTTTTATGATTTGTAGTCTTTAGTGGATAAATGTGTGTGCACCCTGTAGTCTTGAAGCACCTCCATTCCCCAGTTCAGCGCTGGTACAGGGGTAATAGCTGAATGAAGTGTTGTTTTCTTGCTTTTGCATGCACTTAGGTTCTCATGCCCTAATGTTCTGACTGTCTTGCTTCCCAGCTGGACTCCAGTGGTTTACAGCCCAGAGTAAAACTTCACAAAATGGATGGCAAATTAGTTAACATTACACTAGGCAGGAGTAATAGGTTGGAAAGCACCATTTTCGATGATTTCAAACTCTATTCTCCATCTGCAGTACATGCTGTATATTAAATAAAAATATCTAAATATTTGGTGCAGGTCTCTTAAATGAGATCAAATAAACTTACCTGTTTTTAGTTGATTTAATTTAATTCCCATGACATGTGAACATGTAAAAGAAAGGGGAAAGTACAATTTAACAAAAATCATGTACGGTTTGCTCCAAGAAAATATCAGCACCTCTTAAAGAACTTCTGTGCTCTCTTGTTGGCTGCCCTTGTTAAAAAAGGTTTTTAATTGACTTCCATGCCCCGAGAGCCTATTTTTAATCAAACAAAAGAATCCTATTTTGTTTCAGGGAATAACAGGCTTATTTTCTGAGATTCTCTGCCAGTTTCCGTACACAGAGAGCCGCCACAAGGGGAAGTAAAGAGTGCAAGCTTTAACAAAAGGATGATTAAACGGTGGGCCATTTAAGCAGGATGCAGAAACAATTGGCATTCCCTATCATGCTGTTCGTGGAGGGCTTTGTGCCAGGAGTTTCAGCTGTAATGTACAGTATGTGTGAATGCAGCCCATAAATCCTGTTTTCCTGTTTTACACCTTTTGTAATAAAGAAGAAAGTATTAGCAGTACTGAACCACTTGACACCACTATAACCTTTTCATTTTTCCATTGAAGAACATTTAGTGAAACAGACATTTTTTAGCATGGCTGGTACCTGTAAGTTACCCAGCACACCTGGGGTAGACTCCAGTTCCCGTAGCCTGATCTGCCTAAGGGGATTAGAAACAGGAAGAATTGACATTTTGAAAAGATGGCATCCTATCCACTGTTGGTTCCTTCCTTGCTCCAGATATTGTTGGCAGTGGTGTTGGCACCCATCAGCCTGGAAAGAACCTTAGAAAATGGATAGTTCTACATTTTGAAACACTGAAGCTTTTAGCTTGGGGTTCTATCCACGGCTGGACCCTGGCACGTGCCTGATGATGCCAAGATAGGTCCTAGCTCCTGTGACCCTCAGAGGGTTTCTCAATGGACAGATGAATGGATTTAGAAGTACAGAAATGTACCTAAGCCTATGGCAGCTTTTGGTTTGGTTCAGTCAGACCACATCTTACAGATATAAGAGAACTTACACAACTGAACGTGTATTGCACCCTTTATATAATACATTAGGATAATGAATTAGGTGTCACCATTCTTTTAAAACTGCAGACCATTTATTTAATAAATGATCTTATTTTGAATACCAGGAAGCAGACTTTCGGCAGATAAAGAAGGAGAAAAAGGTATACAGGAAGGCAAAATAATGGAAAAGAAAACAATCGCCTTAAAATTATATGTTATCTTATTATAAGCTATGTATCTGTAGTGATGTCCAGTCTTTGAAATTAAATCCATTTATGTGCTCATTGTTTGTAAAGCGAACAAGATGGTTACCTGTTAGAATTAGTCAGAAATTATATTTTGTGAGGCTCCAGCTTTGCCACAGCACTGCCCCTTGATAAGAAGATGTTTAGATGGATGGATGGATGATAAATATTTCAATTGTAAATTATAAAACAGTTAAATGGGATGAGGATGACTTCTATAAAGATCCAGTCATTCATTTTCTGACCTTGCTCTTTCCAGCACTGTGTCACAGCTATAGCCATTACAGCAGCATGGGGTACAAGGCTGAGATCAAACCCTGAATGGACAGCAGACCCCCACAAAGCACACACTCTTGCTACTCTGGCCAGGTGAAAACTCCAAGGTGACCTAAAGCACATGTTTGGTAATAGAAAACCTGGGGAGAACATGCACTCTTGACACAATGCCCAAACAGGGAATCTGTTGTGTAGGAGTCATTCCTGAACACGATCTGAAAGGACTAAGCCCGCTGCCGTGAGGGTGTTTATGAATTAGTGAGACCAACATTGACAAAGATGTGGATCAGTGAACCTGCAAATGTAAAGAAATGAAGAAAACCCACCAGAAAAGCCTTTGTTCTTCTTTTTCTACATTTCTTGGCATACCACTTGAGGGCAATAAACCCTTTATATTCACAGGAATTATGTTTTAATTGAAATCTCTATTTGTTGCCTCTACCCATTGTTCTAACACTCTGAACTAATTTTAACAAGGCAAACCTCGTAAATATGCCTCCTGCCATGTCCTTTTGCTAACTGCAGCACCATACCACCAGCCTGGGTTTCCCTGCAGCCCACTTTGGGGGAAAATGAACAAGAGCCAAACCTTTCTGTAATGAAATGCTGAAAGCACCCAAGTTGAGCATGCCATTAAATGCTAATGGCCAACTGCTAAACAGAAGTGTGCTGTGGGGCACGCATTAGGCCAAGTCCTTCATTCTGTCTCGTGACTTAGTGACTGAGTTCATTTATTGTAATTAAGGGTAGTTAGCCCCCCTCCCCAACCCTGCCTTGGATTAAGCAGGTTTGAGAATGTTATGTTTTGCTATGCTCCATTAACTGTTGCTCAATCTCTGTCACTCTTCCTGCACTGAATCCTGCTGCATTTTCACTCTATGATCTATTGATCCTCATATCGCTCTACTTGGAGCTCTTGATTGCCTAAATGTGGTAGGCCATTGTCACTTTTATCCATCCATCCATTTTCAATATATGGCCACTGGATGCTCAAAGGGCATAATTTGGGAACCAAATTTTAATGGGAGGCCTGGGCACACTCGGGCACATTCACTCACTTGTATGGATTCAGTTTAGATTTGCCAATTAACCTAACTGGCATGTCTTTAGGGTACAGCGGGAGAAAAAAAACATAAAGATGTGGGGAGAACATGCCAGCTTCACATAAGTACAAAATCAAACCCCGTCTCCTGGAGCACCAAAGTCCTGTGCCACCCACTGCAATATTTCATGTCTTAGTATCTTTTTACATGCCTATGAATAGAAGTTCATTATATTTAAATTTCTCTTAATACAAAACCCTTCTTTTTTTCCCCATTGCTGTCTCGACCTTATGCTAGTAGTGGTGCACATTACCATTTGTGAGCAATTGATCATGAAACCACTGTCTAAATGTAAAAAAAAAATGATAAATTACTTTTATGAATAATGCAAATCCCTGCAGAAGCAATTTTCTACTATGATAACATGACAAATTACACATTTGTATATTGTGTGGGTTTTAGGGTCTAAAAGACAAGGCACACTTAGACAAGCTTTTTCCATACTGATTTTTTTTTTTCCACAACACCTATCCACAATCAGTATCCCTGGGCTTCTTAATAATAATAATAATTCATTACATTTATATAGCGCTTTTCTCAGTACTCAAAGCGCTATCCACACAGGGAGGAACCGGGAAGCGAACCCACAATCTTCCACAGTCTCTTTACTGCAAAGCAGCAGCACTACCACTGCGCCACCTGTTCTTGGGAATAAAGGACAACTCAGGATGCACATCATCTGTTTAGTCCATAAAGCTCAGGACTAGATGACAAACATGGCCCCCTCATACAATGTATTTATTTTTGATCACTCAATAGCTCTACAGACTGTGCCTTGTCCAGTCCATTGAAACGATTCTAGGCAGGCAAACAATCAGTTCACATTTAGAGCATTTAAGTGGGCATCATCCTGAGGTGCTTTACTGAGCAAATGAAATTACAATTGCAGGGATATGACATTAGATAGATAAAAGGACAATACAGTACTGAACCTAAATCGAGTCATGTAGCATTGTATTCCCAAACCTGCTTAATCCAATTATGGGGCATGGCAGGCTGAAGCTCATCACATCTCAGTTTCTCTGATTTTTAGGTTTATTGTTGAGTTCAAGGGGCAATTCATGGTGTTGTCATGCAACATTTTGTTAAAGAGGCGTGCCATGTTCTCATTAGAATATGAGATTTTAATTTTGTTCCTCTGACATCCTCAGAACATGTGTTGTTAAGTTGTCACTTAATCAGTTTTAAATTGGACCTGTTTAAGCATGAGAGGGCCCAGCAATGAACTGATGTCTCATTTTCTTGCTGCCTAACAGTAAGTGCTGCTGTGATGGGCTCTAACCTCCCACAAGTGGATTGAGCACATCTGAGAATGTTTTGTTTAGAATATACAACATTGGTTATATCAGATGGTATTTCCTTCAACCCATACATTCATTTCAGCTAACAAATTATTCAGCACAATGTTGTCAAGGAATGCAGCCGGGGCTCCTTCACACCTATGGCATTACTCCTTTCTAATGCCTCATCTATCTATCTATCTATCTATCTATCTATCTATCTATCTATCTATCTATCTATCTATCTATCTATCTATCTATCTATCTATCTATCTATCTATCTATCTATCTATCTATCTATCTATCTATCTAGCTAGCTAGCTTCAGGAAATTTATGATTTTTTAAATGAGTATCACAATGCAAACTCATTTTCTGTATCTTTATGGTAATATTCTCAATGGTTAATCTGTAAGCATATCCTGAGCTTGCCATGCAGAACCACATAAAACAAAAAAAAAATAGTGCATTACCAAAAAGCTTAAACAACATTGTTCTCATTGTGTGTTGACTTTATAATATTAAAATGAATAATTGATTATAATTTCAATACTAAATCCCAACCTGTTTCACTCATTTAAGTCAGTCATCCCCAGGCAGAAAAGATGAAAAAGGCCTTGCAAAGGTTTGTTTGTCACAGAAAAAAACAAAAGCAAAGCATAAAATGTTGAAGGCAAAAGCAGTGTCAACTGCTCAGAGTGCAGACTGCCTATGATTCACAGCCAAGCAGCAATCATCCAACTTGACAGCCTGTCACCGCCATGTCAACAAAAGGGATAGAGTGCCAAAGGGGTTGTGTCAGCACACTTGTATCTGTCACACTGCGGGTCAGTTTGAACACATACGGCATGTGGACTAAACTGTAAGATTAATCCCACTGGCAGTTTCTCAGTTACTTTGCAACAGAAGGGTCGTTTTTTAGTTTTATGGTGTCTTTTATTTTGTACCGCCAGGTCCAGACGTGTGAATTTATACCAGCAGTTCACTTTCTCAGGTTTGTGTCAAGCTATAAGTGACTGCTGGTTCAGTTCCCTCCTGTGACCCTGAGCGAGTCTTTTATGCAGTGTGTGCCTCAACTGTAAAAGACAAGGAAAAAAATCTGTAAAAACTTGTAACATATCCTATTTTAGTCAGTAGTCAGTAGATAAAGGTGCCAGTCAGATATGTTATCTTGCAATTAACAATATGGAATGGCAACTATACAATATACAGTATACCCTTCATCCATGCATTAACCTACAGTATTTGTCCATTCATTTTCTGGGACCTGCTTTTTTACATCACCTTTCATTGGATTGAAGCTCAATATGTCTTCATTTTGCTCCAGGTGATCCTCACTTTATCTACATTATGTGTGGGTGTTTGGATTGCAGACCCACCTTTTATTGTAAACGAGAACACACAGAATTGGCCAGTACAGCGATAAGACAGTGCCACTTTCTCAACCCGCTGAGTTGTAGACAACACTGAGTGCAGGGCGCTCTCACAAACACACACCCGGTGTAGAGAGGCCAGTCTACCTAACACACACATCTGTGTGAATTGGAAAGCAAACCAGTTTGCCTGAACACCTTTGAATAGGGTTCTTTGTGAAGTCACATAAATGAGTAATGCCAAACATTTTAGCCAACTCTAGATGTATCATTGATTTGAAACTTGATATCAGTGGTACATGTGATTATTTTTAAAGCTTGGGTGAGATCTGCCATAGGTGTCGAGCCAGCAAGCTGTCCTGAATGTAGAATGGACGGTAAATATGTGCTGATTGTTCAGGAGAAGTAGTGCTGTGGGCAGAGACTCGGTGTGCAGGTGGCTCTCTGCTGGCTGATAAATCATCCTGCACGTCTGTGGCAGATGCACTTTGTGTTTGTTAAAGTCCCAGCACCTGCTAGCTGACTTCTTTATAAGTTGTAATTGTATGCTTTATGCATTGTATCATATTCTTCAAGGACAAAATTAATTTTATATTTTAATATTTTTTGTAAATAAACTGTAAACGATAATAACAACAGTAAGAATAATAAAAAAATCAAGTCAATTATCCTTTTTATAAGAGATTGGAGATTTGTGGAGCTGTTCATTACAACATGGCACAAAAGGAAAACTGGATTTTTGCTTCAAGAACCAGCGGGAGGTTCGACATTCATTAATTTAGTACACCTGCTAAATCGAGTGTTTAAGGTAATGGACACCGTATATTAAAAGCACTGGGCATGAAACAGCAGACTAAACTGTAGAGGGCATGGGCCCATCACACTTACACACATACTCACAGCAACGTATACTGGGACAGTGTATACTTACCAGTTAACCTCACACACACACACACACATTGGGACAAAAAACAGACAGATGCAGAAGGATCATTTGATGCTAGTACAAGAATTGTTATTAGAAATTTAGCTGATTGACTGAAAGGCAGTTAAAGGAACTTCTGTTAATATTTAAGAGTACGAAAAAGTCAAGAGTGGGAGACAATGTGCTAAGTCTAGTTGAGGGTCACAGCGACTGGAGCCTAACCTGGTAACAATACAACAAGGCAGGAGCAAACCCTGGACAGGGCTCCTGTCACACCATAGTATCTCACTAGTGTTCAGGTTTAAGATTATTCAGAGATAATGCTCTGTATTTTTCAAGTCAAAATCATGGTATATATTTGGCACATGAAATTTTGTTAAAATGAAAAATATTTGATACATTTTTAAAAATAACAAGCCTGCTCTTGTGCTTTAAAGTGGAGTTGAAGGGTATCAGAGACTAACATGAAAGTAAAAGCCTCAAGCATACTGAAAACATCCACCTTTAAGCAGCAAAGGGTTCGATTTAAGAAAACGTGCCTTCTGTGTTTCTAAGGAAGGCTTGAGACAATTAAATAATGCATTTTTATCACAGATTCTTGGCGCTGTTTTCTTGAGGTGAGGATACGTTTCCTGTTTGCTTGTCTGCTCGCAGTGAGCATCATGGGTAGAGATTTGTCACACTCCTCCCCATTCACCAAATATTCAAAGCTTTGTCTCTGAAGTTGTGTTTTTTCAGTGGTTATTTTCTGCCATGGCTTGTAATGATAGACAGATGTGCTCTTCATTCTTTTGATTATCTTTTCGTATTTTTCTTCAATTACAATCTGTGTTGTTATTTTACATAACCTGACAAGGGAGATTCATGCTGAATGGCAGCATGATAGAAACTCCACAAAGCGAGTATCAAATTTTATAGGGCACACTGTGTTGCCCTTGTTAAAGATATGTGGATATGGTATTAACTGAGGACATTTCTGAGTGAGTAAACTCGCAGATTCTCACTGATACCAATCAGTCCATAAATACTTGGGGAGAACGTGCAAACTCCATGTAGACACTAGCGCTGTGATCAGAAAAAACAGCTCTGTGCTACCACTTCTGTACTAAATTTTCTGAACTTCAACCTGATAAAACTAAATGTATGCCTATAATGTCTGTTTGGTTCTTGTCGCTTTATTGCACGCTATGCACGTACTTACGTTTTCTCTCGTTAGTCTACCGAAGCACAAGCATACATGACAATAACAGGAGGAGACTAGCAATATCTTTGCAATATCAGCTTCTGTATAGTGAAAGACTATGAGCGATCTTAATGTGGCTTTTTCCAGTGATTATTGTCTAAGTGGAGACATCAGTTCACATCTGGGTATCAACACTGAATACAGTAATTGTCAATAACAGCACTGAGTGGTGACTTTTTGAGCTGAAAAATAAATGCTGGAGGAAACCATGTCCCTAGGCTGAAAAGTTGCCAAGGAGGAAGACAAACAGCAAAGTGAAGCGCACAGCCTGTCTCCTTTTTAAATAGCTGAATCTCACAACAATTGTTTGCTTTTTGTGTTTTGCTTTCCTAACATGACATGGATATGCTTTTTTGCAACATGCATACAGTATTAAGATGCAGATCAATACTTGATAACATTATTGGCTTGAAAAATTAACGTTTAATGTGTTGATTTTTGCATTGGGACCCCAGTGTCCATAACCTCCATTATAAAAGGCAAGAGCAGGCGACATATTGTTTTATTAATTAAAAAAAAATGCTTCACTTTAGAACACAATTTCAGTGGGCAAATTATTATATACCATGATTGTGAAGAAATGCTGAGCTTTTCTAATAATGTTATGTGTACAGAGTACAGTGAAGTGTTTACATGCTTGTCTGACCAACCTGCAACTCATTGCCACTTTGCTGGCGCAATGATGATGAAGTATTATGTCAGATGGACATCTTACTGTGAAACTTACAGAGTCTCCTTTACCCAAATGTCAACTGAGAAATAAAACTGACGGTTGAAAGTTCAAATACAAGTAAGTGCTATCTTTGTGTTTTATCAGCATGTCCGAACAGGTAAACTCTTTCATTTTAAGAAATTATTCTCTGGGTGGCTTCTAATCAAAAGTGGACACAGTATTCAAACTGTTGTAGTAGGATGATTTAGGCAGAAGCACATTGGTTGGCAAAGGCCACCCACTCCCCAAAAAATAAATGGCTTTCAAAAACAAATGAACTGTAGGCATTGTCCTCCTAACCTCAAGTCCATCACTAGCAGACTTCACAAGTGCTGCTGTTACATTGTAGGCATAATCAATGCGCTGCAAGCCACTCCCAGTTTCCAAAGCAGACTCCTCCTTTCCAGCAATTGCCAGGTGAAAAAAATGCTCCTAATTTGAATAGCCCCGCCCTAAATCCTTTACAGAAGGCTGTGTTTTTGGCCTAGGTGTGTCTTTTTTAATTTGTCATTCTTTGCAAATTCCCTTACACCTTTGCCGTCTACACTGAACTGCATTATGTGTTTGAATGCTGGCCTATAACACTAATTCTATATACTATATGATAATGCTATATACTGTATATTCTGCCGTTCTTTATTATATTCTGTAAGTGCCTTGAGCATGGGAAAGGTGCTATATAAATAAAATGTATTATTATTATTATTATTAATTCTTTCCTGTTTAAATTTTTTGAAAAATATATATTTTCAAAATTAAGCCCCTATTAATGCAGTATTGAAATAACACTGTAAGAGTTATGTTCTGCATCTTTTGAGAGCTTTACCCCAGGCAGAGCATTGTTCGTTTCTCCTCGCTGTATTTATTCCAGAGAGACCTCTCTTGTGACTGTTGGCAGTTGAATTTGCTGCTTTAAGAGATTGGATTCATTGCAAGACTGGGTGTGCGTCGGTAGTTAAAGTATTCTGTTGATTATCATGATTTCTTTCTCCCAATTGTCTGATTACAGTAATTTTCATTTCTAGTGGGCCTCTTACTGCTTTCGCTTTGCTGCTTAACAAAAGACTTGAATCGCTGCGACTCAAGACAGCTCGTATATTCAGCTCTCGGAAGCACGCTGTTCTGATCCTATAGCCCAAAGCTGTGGTGGCTTAAATTAGCTGGAACATCTTGTTTTAGGAGTCTCAATGAATTATACACTTAAGTGTTGTCAAAATATGTTGTACTCTTTTTATACTGGTTGTTACAAACTACAGATGAACATAAAATGTCTGATTTTGATATTTTTCATTTTTAAAAATGAACAGCTATTTACAAGCTTGGTCATTTTCCCCATGCAAATCAGTCCAAGCAAGAGTGCAAAAAATGACTAGTAGTTGTAGTGAATCTTGTGGGTCTCTTCTCATGTATCATAAATGGTTTCTCTGCTGATAGACTGTTTGTCAACTGAGTATCTTCAAATGAATAAAAAGATTTTATCTATATGAAAATTACTGCGGGTGGCACATAGGTGTTATATTCACCACTGGTGTCTGACCGATCCAGCGTTGTGATTTCGAATCCCTCTTCTTTTTGTGTGGAGTTAGCACATTCTCCTCCATCTCCCATCTCCTAAGACTGCAGGTTTGGTTCATTGGTGATTTTAGATTGGCCCTGTCCAAGTGTAAGTGTGGATGTGTTTGGACTTGGTGACCAGTTCTTGCTTTGCATTCAATGCTGCCAAGATGGACTCTGCTCACCCCTTTTCCCAAATTCCTGAATTTGGTTAAGTTAGTTTGGGAATGAAGTGAATTAATATAAACTCTCAATCTATTTATCAATTTACTGAACCTGCTTACTCCAAGAGAGGGCCATGAAGTTGCAGCCTATCCTGGCAGCATTAAGGGTAGGGACCAAGCCTGCATGGTGTTCCAGTCTACACACTCACAGGTCATCATTTAACATAACATACATAACTGAGTTCAGAAAACAGAAGGATGAATAAATAAGTATACACAGTCAGGACTGGGGCACAAGTGGAGACAAGAATTCTGGCGCAGACAACTGTGCCACCCTGCCATCATTTAGTACAATGCTATTGTCTGTGAACATATCAGCATTTACGATGACTGAGATGTTGCTATAGTCTGTAAACATGGCAATTTTTGTGGCAGTTGATGCATTGTTTGGTTGGTAAGGTCAGAGTTATCAATGTATGCGACAGTGGAGGCATTGCCCCTATGACCAGGGTGACAATTGTGCAAGATCTATTGTGTTATTGTGGTAAAGTTAATTTTGCATATGGTGGGACTAAGCCAAACAACCTATACTTTAACCTGATTGGTTAGGTTTGTGTTGAGGGATACTGAAAAGGTACAGAAATACAGTGTATTACGCATACCAGGAGAAGGTGGGAGCGGAGTGTGCCATCATCTATATGCTACACCGATCCCTCTCCCACTTGGACAGAGGCAGTGATGCTGTAAGAATTATGTTTCTGGACTTCTCTAGCGCCTTCAACACCATCCAACCTCGGCTCCTTAGGGACAAGCTGACAGAGATGGGAGTAGATTCATACCTGGTGACGTGGATCGTGGACTATCTTACAGACAGACCTCAGTATGTGCGTCTTGGGAACTGCAGGTCTGACATTGTGGTCAGCAACACAGGAGCGCCGCAGGGGACTGTACTTTCTCCGGTCCTGTTCAGCCTATATACATCGGACTTCCAATACAACTCGGAGTCCTGCCACGTGCAAAAGTTTGCTGACAACACTGCTATCGTGGGCTGCATCAGGAATGAGCAGGAGGAGGAGTATAGGGACCTAATCAAGGACTTTGTTAAATGGTGCGACTCAAACTACCTACACCTGAACACCAGCAAAACCAAAAAGCTGGTGATGGATTTTAGGAGGCCCAGGCCCCTCATGGACTCCGTGATCATCAGAGGTGACTGTGTGCAGATGGTACAGACCTATAAATACCTGGGAGTGCAGCTGGATGATAAATTGGACTGGACTGCCAATACTGTGCAACAGAGGACAGAGCCGACTATATTGTACTTCCTTAGAAGGCTGGCGTCCTTCAACATCTGCAATAAGATGCTGCAGATGTTCTATCAGACGGTTGTGGCGAGCGCCCTCTTCTACACAGTGGTGTGCTGGGGAGGCAGCATAAAGAAGAGGGACGCCTCACGCCTGGACAAACTGGTGAGAAAGGCAGGCTCTATTGTAGGCACAGAGCTGAACAGTTTGACATCTGTGGCGGAGCGAAGGGCACTGAGCAGGCTCCTGTCAATAATGGAGAATCCACTGCATCCACTAAACAGTATTATCTCCAAACAGAGGAGCAGCTTCAGCGACAGACTGCTGTCAATGTCCTGCTCCACTGACAGATTGAGGAGATCGTTACTCCCCCACACTATGCGACTCTTCAATTCCACCCGGGGGGGTAAACATTAACATTATACAAAGTTATTGTCTGTTTTTACCTACATTTTTATTACTCTTTAATTTAATATTGTTTTTTATCCGTATGCTGCTGCTGGAGTATGTGAATTTCCCCTTGGGATTAATAAAGTATCTATCTATCTATCTATCTATCTATCTATCTATCTATCTATCTATCTATCTATCTATCTATCTATCTATCTATCTATCTATCTATCTATCTATCTATCTATCTGTAGGTCAGAGGAAAAGAGAAATCTGCCAATGTATGAAGGAAAATCCTATCACCTTCAAATAAAGAAGATGACTATTTCATAACGGAGTGTTTTTGTTGCTTGCTTCTTCACTGCACTCCATTCTGCTCTCTGTTTACAGCATCTGCTCCAACATTGTCCAGTTGTAAAGAATAAAACAGACTTTAGAAAGAATTCTTTGTTTTTCAAAATGAGCTTCTTTCAACTGATGAAATGAAAATGAAATCCAGAGGAGTGTCGTTCACATTTGTTTTATAGAGTTGTAGTTCAATAATAGATAGTACATCAATACTATCTATGAAAGAAGTGAATACTGAGGGAGCCAGCGCCACCTGCTGGATACAGCGATCCTCATAAAATAAATACAAAAACAAATCCTAGGCACAGTGGGCTCGGAAAGTATTGAGACCCCTTTGCCTTCTGCATTCTTTACTGATTTTAATACGTTTGCAAACATTTATGAAAACATGTGTTCACTTTGTCATTATGGGTTATTGAGTGTAGAATAAGGGGCAAAATATATCCATTTAGGTTAAATCTCTAACAAAATAAAGTGTGCAGAAAGTGACGGGTTCCAAATACTTTCTGAATTCACGCTATACCTTTTTTTTTGCTAACATGTTTACAGTATGAATTGAATTAAGCAGTTTTATAATGGAAGGATTATTTTTACATCTTTTTTTATTTTGTGCGAGTAAATTATGAGTTCCCAACAATGGCATCTGCTGTTACTTTTTTAATCATAATTTTAATTAAACAATTGCTGAAGAATTACAAATTATTCTTAGGCCTAAATGAACTCCAAGGACATCTCGCACATATTCAGATTGCTCTTCTCTTTTCTTTGTCCATAGTGACAAAAGTGCATTACAATCACAAATGCGTAGCTTCTTTCGACCTTGAAGCTGAACTTCATCATTGGCACCTTAAAGAATGGCATTTCTGGATTTTTCTTAATAATTAATTGTTTGATGTTACAAAAAAAATATCTTAATCCTGAAGCTCTTTTGTTATCCTCCATTAAAAAGCATCTGTCTCACCAGAGAACCTACAGTAAGTTATTTCACGTGTTCATAATGTAGGTCTTAGCAAGTACATCTCATGAGAGATACAAATCTGCCTCTTGTTGAAAAATAGGAGGTTTAAATTTGCTTTTTAAGTGTGAATGTATCTGGCTTTTCTGACAATCTTTGCTTTTTATTCATCTCAGCTGGTGTCCCTCCTAATAAGACCTGGGGCCTCATGTATAAATGGTGCGTACGCACAGAAATGTTGCGTAAGAACGTTTCCACATTCAAATCGCGATGTATAAAACCTACACTTGGCGTAAAGCCATGCACTTTTCCACGGTACCTCATACCCTGTCGTACACAAGTTCTCCGCTCGGTTTTGCAGACTGGCGGCACCCAGCGTCAAAGCAGTGCTACTGTTCCTGTGTGGTTACCCTTTCTTAGATCCACATCCACAACGGCGGCTTTATCAAATACACTGAAATTAACCGTGAAATTTATTGTTCATAAATTTAATGCATCTGATTGTAATTAACCTGTAACAATGTAATGGTCCACAGAATGGTCAAACTATTCTAAATACCATAACTGCTTTAGCGTTGTCACTCTCACTGCACCTTCTTCTTCTTCTTCTGTCAGCTGCTCCCATTAGGGGTTGCCACAGCAGATCATCTTTTTCCATATTACTCTCACTGCACCACTCTGAGTATTTATGTCACTGTATCTGAGAGTGAATCACAGATCTACAGCGATTGGAAAGAGAATTATCAGTATATAGCATCAGGCACACACTGCCTCAGCCATTCGCTATTTGAACTGCTCTCATCCGACCAACGCTTCGCAGCCTTTCCTGTTCAGACCTCGCGGTTCACAAACAGTTTCATCCCAAGAATTATACACGCACTCAATCAGTCCATCAAGTGCTCCTTGTAGAACTGTTTGTACTTGCAAGTTACCGTGAGGTAATTGTACTTATCATACAGTTATAATATTGCACAACCTGAGCCACTTTATAAAGCGCGTATTTACATATGATGACGATATCATTTTTAAGATGAAATGCAGCAAAATATGTTGATTATATTATACAGATAAAACTTTAACTACACGGTGCGGCAGCGCTAGTGAGCTTGAGCTTCGTTCACGGTTTGTTCCTACCTTGCGCTGTATTCATGCTGTGGCTGACACTGGAAGGATAGATGGATAGAATAATTAAACATTACGAAGATATTTCGATGTTCCTTAAAAGTTTTGAAGAATCAGCATTCTAAGCTTACAGATGGCTTAACGTCTATTACAGAACTGATTGTGTGGCGATTGGGTGTTTGGAGAAAGAAAGGTAAGGACAGGAATTGGGGGTTAGTACGTTTGAAAAAGACAGTACTTCTGTAATAAAGCATTTCATTGAAGGTCGCACATGGTGCAGCAAGCATCTTGCGTGAGACATGAACAATCACTGCGCCACTGTGTTCCCATGTCTAATAACATGCTTTAACTCATATCATCATGAAAATGATATCACATATACTTCTCAGTATTTTAATTATTCAGAGAGCTGTAATATTATGAACGTAATGGATTCTGTGTCCTGTCGGAGGAAGAGCACGTAGTGATTCAGGCACATAGAGCACATATAAGATCAAATACACAACAAAACATTTAACACGCTACCTTAGTTACAATGGGATTTGAGAAACTAGTAAATTAAACGATTTTAAGATGAAGTTTATGATGTTCCATTTTAATGACAAAATAAACTACGTGATTAAAGTGGAAATTTCGAGATTAAAGTTGACATTTCGTGCTTTTTTCACACTGTGTGCCTTTTTTTTCACTGTACCCTAATAAGCTTTCATATGACACTCAGACGGTGGGCTACGAGTCGCCTTTTCACGCCGATTTTGATATGTGACAACTTTTTTATTTTGGGCACTGTGCGACTTTGTGAACTTGAACTTTCGAGTTTCTCCAACACGTTATGTCACTCAATCAACTTCCTTTTGTTGCTTATATAACTGTTTAAACCAACAAATAGTACGTTTTCTTTGCCTCCATTTGGTATTCGCTAAAATTCTTCTATTTTTCCTTGTACTTTTGCCATTGCCTTTTCACAGAATGCTTGGCTTAAGGGCTATTTATATTGATTTGCATAATCAAAGAGGCGTAATTCTGGGAGGAGTTGGGGCGGGACAGCAAGCGCGTGTACATGCGTTTATTTCCACGCTGAGCGGGATTTATGTAGCGGAAGAACGCGGAAGTTGGCGAACGCACAGATTCCTGCATCTGGTACGCACATTTCGGCTTTTGTGCTTACGTCATGTTATAGTGCGAATTCTACGCACGGCGATATGCATGAGGCCCCTGGACTTAACAACTCTGGTTTTGCGGTTGTCTGCATTTGTCCCCTCTAATGATGACAGTCAAAATTCGACCTCTAGCTTTACGTTTGTTCTCATAGCGTGTCTTGTCGCAGGTGGCTGCGGGGGGTTCTGGGCGACCTGCCTAGGATGCCCTGGGATGCCCCAGAGGACCAGAAGGGGGCTTGCGCCTTCCCAAGACCACGTGGGGGCGACCGCCCTGGTACCTATGGGGCACCCCAATGCCTTTGGAGCCCTGGACCTCAGCACTTCCACCACACCCAGAAGTGCTGGGGGGAAGAGAAGCGGGAACACCCAGAGTGCTTCCGGGAGCACAGCCGGCACTTCCGCCACACTGGGGAGTGCCGGTGGAAGATTGGTGGGAAGCACCTGGAGCACATCCAGGTGATTATAAAAGGGGCCGCCTCCCTCCGTTTGTTGACTTGAGTCGGAAATGGAGAAGGACGGAGCTCGGGAGAGTTGGGTGGAAGAGGACGGAAGTCAAAGGAGAAGAGTGGAGGTGGTCCTGAGAGAGAAGGCATTGTGAAAGGGCCTGGACTTGTAGGGTGATTGGTGCTGCGGCACTGGGTTGTGTTTGATCACATTACTTGTAAATACTTGTAAATAAAACGTGTGTGGTGACCTTAAAAACGATGTCCGTCTGTCTGTGTCTGTGTCTGGGCCAGTCTCTACAGTCTCTAATAACAGACTAAGCTAATAATTTGTTAAATTTATCCATTATTAATGGAAAAGACATTATTGCATCACAACAGACGTGAATGTTATTTTGGATTGGAAGTTATCCATTCATCAAACTATTCATTTCTTCAACAATCTAATTTTTTTTTAACCCACTTAGTCCATTACATGCACCTTTGGAGCAGGAAACTGCGCAGAATGAGTAAACTGAAAAGAGACAGTGAGTGTCCTAAGTACATGAGCTTGGCGCCGTAAGGCAGCAGCACCTAACAGTATGCCACAGTACCACCTAATTGCTAACTATGTCTGTCTTATTTAAATGCTGTTTTTTTCTTCTTTATATGTATTCCATAATTTGAAATTATAAGTTATTGCCACATAATCTACAGCATATAGCAAGATTCTGGTCCTCTCATTCTTCTTAAACTGATGTCACATTACATGACTTCTAGTTGGAGGGGAATGTCAGACTTGACAACAGATCTTGTTGCTTTACCGTGTCAGAATACATGACTGGAAATTGCTGGGCATGTCAAATTAGACAACTCAGTGATGACTTTCTAGAACATTTCCAAATTATCCTGAGTATATCCCCTTTTCTGAAAACAACAACGCACTTGCCTGATGGAGCAGACTTTACAGGTACAATAAGGTCAGCTGCAATCCTGGCCTGTTTTTCTTTTTTTCCATCCTATTGTGGTACATAAAGCTTGAGATATCAGACACAAAAGCCCATCTTCTGTTTTCGAAGCCCAAAACTCCCTTTGGACTATTTGCAGTGGACTTGTGGGTGAGTGTTCGTTGGTTGTCACTCTCATACACAAAGAGCCCACCCCTATGACTAAACATTGTTGGGGCGAGTTGCAGACCGACGGATCGAGTCACTGGATGTGTCACACTATGAGACTGGTGGTCACAGGAGCATGCCATGACTGCCCCCAGCTCAATAAGGTTATGTAAATGAAGTCTACAACTGGAAATTGTTGTAATGTGACATGGCTTTTAGCCTTTTTCACTAATGCAATCCCCTGCAGGCATGTTAGTGAGCTTTCAAAATCGCTATTAAAAAGAGTGGCTTTCTTTTGTCCTTTGTATTAATGCATGCAGCAAAGATCGTATATATAAAAAGCTCATTCCTGTCCTTGCAGAAGACACAAGAGGAAGCTCTTTCTGTTGTGCATTGGGGTGATCCATGTGGAAAAATGTCTCCAAGAAGCGTAGTCAATGTAGTGCACACAGGAGAGATGCAAGAAATTTGTGATTTGTATTTATTTTAAAATTACTGTGTTGCTTTGTTTTTTGTACAATTTTAAAGATATTTTTTATGATTCATGTATATTGTTATTTCAGTAATACAACTGGGCTCATACCATTTTATGCATTTGTTTTTTTGTGTGCCTGGTTGTGATGATGACATTTGATTCACATGCCACATACACTATGATGTCATGATGTTTATGATATATAAAAAGGCCACTTACATTAAAATATTTTAGGGAATATAAACATACAATTTATTCAAGAAATGTTTGTTATGGTTTTAATTTTATAAGGGTCATGAGAAGTTATAGACCCTTTTTTCTGACATTTGGCTTCTGGTTTTGGTTTTGGATACAGTTTCTCTGTGTAGCTGATGCTTGCCATGTCTGACTATTCTCCTGACCAAATTAAAAGGCTTATTTGCACCTCACAATTCAATCAAACTCGAACCTAAAAATTGTGACAGTGATTTTTAATATTATGTTGGCAGATGATTTTTACTTCTTATACTTTTTTTTTTATTTAAGCCTTTAAACAGTGATGCTTGATTACCGGCTCTGGCATTTTTGCCACCATAGGTGAAGCTGTAAATGGAGCCCCCCCCAAACCTTATATCTATCCTTACACATGAATAGGCTTTCAGAGTTTGAGGGTATTGTTATAAATAAATTACATTGAACAGTAGGGAGTTTTCCGCCTTGCTGTTTTGCATGCACTGATAAACGTATATTATATGAAGAGGAGTGTTTGGGGTTTGAGGTCCCCCTTGGTGTATATAAGTCAAGGTCTGTAATGTTTAAAAAAAATGCAGCCCCTCCATATTGTTACCGGGATTTTAGAAGGTATTTTTTTAACGTCATCCATCTCTGTTTTAAAATGTTTTTCCACAGCCCTCCTCATATTACCATGTGATCCACAGGTTTGAGTCATCAGAAAGATTCTCAATAACATCCATTATTTGTTTTTGGGCCTGAATTACTTTTCTATCATTCATTCGATTTTATACTGCTGTCTTTATGACATGAGGTTTTTAGAGCTTTGTGGACAGATAAAAACATAGAAAGAATACAAATGTAAATAAAATCGTCACATTCTCAAGAGTGTACACTATATGGTGTAGAATAAATAAATATGACAGCCAGTCGCACAAAGTTTTGGGGAACCGCCCTGTATAGTGTTCAGTGGACAGGTCAAAATAAAGTTGCCTCAAAATAGGGATCAACCCAAACATTCGACAAAATAACAGTGCAAACATAGGGGTATTTATACAGAACTAAAGATGGCTACAAGAAATTTAGAAGGGGAAGTGACATCATGGCTTTGACTTGAACGTGACGTCATCCAAGAGGGATGGAAGGACAAGTCGGCCATTTTGGCTCCGCAGTACGGACGTTTACTTCTCGTCTTTGCTTCTGCAGGAAGAAAGAGAGAGAGGTTAGTACCCTTCGGTAGCCCTTCGTCTCGCAATCTTTTACTCACCCGCGGGTTTGTTGACTGCCTCCGAAGCACGCGTGCATGACAATGGATATTCGTATAACAAGTCCTACATTTTGTAAAACTACACAGTAATACTCTCCTTTAAGAATAAACATATCCATAAAATTTGTGGTCTTAACTTTTGAAAGTGACTTTAAGAGTGACTGTTGCTTTTAAACCATTTTGAACAAATGCTTTTTAATATATAGAAGGATTGTGATTTTCAAGCAGTAGTTCTTTGTACTTTGGCTGTGTGTGATTCCATCCATTCAGATTGCCCACTTTGCATCTCAAATGTCTCTGGGAGTTTAGAATACTGATCTGTTTCACGTCATACTAATTTATAAAATGAAATTACAGGAAAGTTAAGATTCAAAGCCCGTCTATGAGATTTCATACTCAATTAATCCAGTTGGTGGTCGGGGGGGGGGGGGGGTATGTTTGAAGGGCTGTAATATATCCCAGCAGCACTGCGCATAAGACGTGAAACAATCCGATGGTGCACCCACTCCATGACAGATCACACACCTAACCATACTCTCACATGTAGGGCCAGATAAACCTAATATGTGTGTCTTTGGGATCTGACAGGACAAAAGCCCATGTTAACAAAAAGGGGAAAATGCAAATTTCACAACGAGATTGCGTGGGTTAGGATTTAAGCCCAGGACTGTGGAGCTGTGAGGCAGCAGCACCAACCAACACACCTTGATTTGAAATGTGCAAGAAAATTGGAGCCCTTTGAGAAACTTGCATCAGTGTGAGGAGAAAATGCAAACCGTCAATAGAAATCATCTAAATCTAGAATTACAAATATTTCTGATGATGGTACTAGCTGTGTCACCACACTTATGTGAGTTTATTATGTACAGGAAAGTCTGTCTGATTGAATGATTATATTCTTTTATTTTTATTTTTGTAACTGAAATTGCTGAGGTTTACTATTGGGCAGTGCTTTCCAACTGAACACATGCATTTTTATGCATCTGTGTTGAAAGAGGGTCGCCAAACAGAACGTACTGTAATTGTGTTAACATTCAATTGCTTTTCTGTAACATCCATCAATTAAAATGCACATTGGCCTTTCACTTGCGATTCATGCAGTAGAAGCGATAATCTTCAAATGCACAGACGACAGCAGGGTATTTTTCTGTTAAATGCACATCTGATTCCAAGTCTCCTGAGGTGAAAGTTTTGGCTGTGGTACCAAATTGCCTTTGTGCCACTTTATAATTAAACTGGTAAATTAGTACAGAACCTGTAAACATGTGTCACGAGGAACCCTCAGCTCTAAAAGTGTATCCAGGCTTACTTTCTTTTTCTGACTTAATCCCCATGTTAACAGCACAAAGTAGTCGCAGAGGGAAGCAGCGCTATGGAGTCAACCTCTTTCTGGATGCACTTCACTCCCTCTCCCGTAAAAGTAAATCTCACATGACCCTATCAGAAGATGGAAGCTTTGCCAGTAAAGCGAAATAAGCAAATGTGCTGAAATGAAGGGAAAAAAAAGCAAACCCAAGGCCCAGAGCACAACTGGCTGCTGCGATCCACAGATTGGGCCTGATGACAATAACACACTGTGCCCATTGCACAATACAATTCTTTGGGGTTTGAATTGATATGTAAACAAGAGAAGTGAGATTAAGGGCAAGAGAGGCCTCTCGGACTGTTCACAAACAAGCAGAAAGCTGGAGCTGGATGTTCATCTTCTTACTTTGCTTGCTCTTTGTGGGGGTTTTACATTTCAGATTTCTTCTTTTAATCACTGCATTGAACACCTAAATGCTTTTAAAGGAGAGTAACTTTCCAGCAGTCAGTCCTACACAGATTCTTTAAATAGATATTCTTGCTAAATGTGTCCACCAACCTGGCTTTTCTCCCAGAAAATGCACTTTTAGTTATTTTTTTAAAAATATTTTTAAAGGAATCTTTATTACCATATTGTAGGTTTGCTACAGTGACCACTATTTCTGAAGCAAGTCATTCTCCTTTCCACCTTTCTTTAATTGATGGATTTGGGTGATACTGTAGGTCAATCTGGGACTACCATTTAACAAATATGGAAACTGAAGTTTATCAACGTTTTTGTAGCTGCTACTGAAACAGAGTGTTGTATTGACTCAAAAGGCAGAGAAGACCAATCCCAGTAGCACTGGGCACAGGAGCCAACCTCAAGTGTAACATAAGTCCACTACAAGGCGCACTCACGCACTGTTACTCGCACATGGACAGATTTTAGCTGATCAGCAACCTGAAAGACATCAAATTCAGAATGTGAAAGGATGGATGGACTCACACCCATTCCAAAGTTTCCTTATAGGTATGGAGTTAGTTGCACTGTGGAACACCATCCTTCATCCTTTACTGAACGCCCCCACTTAACCCATCTGTGTGTTCTGGCACATTGAGAGTTCAAGAAAGACTACATTTTAGAAAGATTGGCAGAAATTACAAAAGATAGATTTGGATTTCTAGTGAGTGGCTAGAGAATACTTGGCTGTAACAGTTCTGAAGGAGAAAGACCTCCTGTGTATGCTGGTGAGTGAGAGATTGCAAAGAGATCCAGGTCTAATAGTAAAGACCAGAGGCAGCCTTTCACAAGACAGGTGACGAATGGTGAGATAAGAAACAAGAGAAATCAAACAAAAATTGGGAGGGAAGACAAGAAGATAATGCCAAACTCTACCTGTCTTAAGGAAGAAGGAATTGAGAATCTGGACCATAGAAACAGAAATGGACCCTCATAAACATTTCCAAGTGAGCTGATGCCTTCCTGGATCCAGAATGAAGAGGAGATTCAAAGGATTGGGCCTCACTGAAAAAATGTCAGTGTAGGAGTGCAGGCATCAATGCTAACCACTGTGTCAGCGTGCTGCCTTTATTAACTTAGAGACAGAAAAGCAAATGTGATTTTGGACAGAAACTGAAGTGGAAGGTAAGCCATCTTCAAGCCTCAGGAGAATGGAGCCCAGTGTCAGCCAACTGTCTGGAGGTTGAGGTCACTGGCAGAAGATAGAATTGGCGCCCTCTGCTTGACTTAACGGCTTACAGTGAAGAAAAGCATCTTGCAATCCTGCAAAACAGTTTTTTCTTTCTGTGATGTAAAGGCACAGCCTTTTGCTAAATTCCAGTGGGTATTCATTGATATTAAATCTACTTTTTCTACTTTCTGATTCTGAAGAAGCAATTGATATTATGAGCACGAAACAGCTATGATTCTAACAATTAGCATCTGCTAGCATTTATAGTATTGTTATTCCTTTTTTTGGCAAAGTATGCACAGTGTTGTCCCAGAGATCGTGACCTTCCCCTTGGAATTCATAGACTGTGGTTAAATGTTTGCACATACCTTTCATATTTATATCATCACAATTGAAATGGTGAGTCTTTAGACTTCTGGCACCCTCCTGAGCTGTGTTTTTGAAAGGGCTAATACAGACATGCCATAGCCATGTTAAGCAAGCTGCACTAAAATGTTTTGCTTTTGCTGTATAAGCTGCTGGAGAAAAATGTGGTATTAGCAACCTGGACATATACAGATAGGATGAGAATCTTGTAAAATATCCAGAGCTGTGTTTTAACACAATGCATAATTTAAGGAGTACCAATATGTCAATAGCATTTAGTTATTTATTTAGCTAAAGCCTTGTATCCAAAGCAATATACAAATCACTGAGCTCTGACTGTTGTGGTGTTTCTTCACTTGAGGTAAAGTGACTTTACAGGGTCACAGTGTGATTCAGTGGTAAGTATTAAATCTGTAACCTTGTTATTTACAGCCCAACGCCTGAGCTACAAGGCCACGCTGCAGCCCAGGACCACCATTCACAATTTCACAATGTTGCATTAATTAGATGTCTTATGTCAGCCCTTTTTCATTTTTCACTATCAATTTTCAGTTGTGCTGTAAATGGCTTCCCTTGTGTTGTATTGCTTCATTAACTGAGTGGCACAATCGGACAGACATACATTCATATACATGCAAATCTAACAAATCTAAATGATGTGATTATATGATAAATAAGCATTGAAAGTGGGTATTTGTTTTTCTTTTTTCTTTTTCATAGAATAATTAATCATATGTTTACAGTCATTAACAGCTGTTTCTAATGTAAAACTAGACTGCGACCAGTTTATTTAACAATTAAAGTTATGAATGGGACTGGAGAAATGTGCATGATGAGCACCCAGTGCATTGAAATCAAAATGTGGACGCTCGTTTTGGTTTTAACTTTGAATTGCTAAACTCATTAATATTCTTAGCAAACTATGGCAAGGCAAAAGAATCTAATTTTTCTACTTTGATAGGCTGTTTTTTTATTTTTATAATTTCTTTCTTGTGGTCTGTAATGAAATTATTTGGCAGATGGGAAACTTTTTTTAGTGATGTATTTTATATAAAAGCAAAGCAAGAAACCAGACTGGAGATCAGTGAAATTGAACTGATCTGAGACACCAAAAAATCAGAGCGCTAACCAGGAGATATAATCTAGCTAGAGATCCAAAACAATATTTTTTTGTCCTCTCACTAATCTGCTGTGAGAATGTTTTTTAGTAAGATCCAAAACTAGGATGCTGACTGCTGTGTGCCACCATCTTATATAGGTGGAACGTGATGTCCCACTGATCAGCAACAAGCATAGTAACCACAGACAATAAGGCCTGCCATGCAGAGATATCACAAAATGGTAATGATCATAGTTGGAAACATTCAAAAACAGCTCTGTGATAAAATCACAGTCATAATGTAAATAAATAAATAATATCCATCCATCCATTTTCCAACCTGCTATATGTGATTAAAAATACGTGTAAAGATTCCAGGGAAGTCTAATGTGTATTTATGACAGCATGATATTATTTTGTTTGTCACTGTTAGCAGTAGTCTCCGTTTTAAGTTTTCCTGTTTATGGTAATGGAATCTATTGTTGATTATGTAGTCTTTGTACATGTGACATCAGCATTCCCTAGTTTAACACATTTGACCTTTGGATTCCTCAAACAAATCACACAAAAAAAACAAACTTTGATATTTTTGGTTAGTGTTTTGGTTTTATCTGAAGGTTCATTCATTACTTTTGTGCTTCGGGTCCCTTCCTATCTTAAGACAAGACTACTGTTTGCTTAGCCCCTTAAACACAGATGAGTATTTTCTCTGCCAATATTATTTTTGTACCTCTACCTGAATTGATAAAACTTATACTGTGCATCTGGCTGACACCTTCTTCATGATGACTTACAAGATGACTTATGCTACAACAAAGGGAAACAGTGCAGTGCTTAAAGACTTTGTGAAGACAGTGTCCGGTCCACCCACTTTTGTGAAAATTATTGATTTGTTTATAATTGGCTGACACTTTTATCCAAGGTAACTTTCAACAGTTTAACACAATTTTTTAGCGTTAAACAGTTTTTAGGCAGATTATCCTGCTTCATCATGGTGACATAGCTGGTCACATTTTATTGGAATGTCAAGCTTATTTATGTGCCTGTACACATCATGTACTGTTTCTGCTGCATCACCAGGGTGTATTACAGTAATCCCTCACTTATCACGGGAGATAGGTTCCAAGGCCGACCGCGATAACTGAATTTCCGCAAAGTAGGGACACCATATTTATTTAATTATTTAACGTGTATTTGGACGTTTTTAAACCCTCCCTGTATTGTTTACAACCCACCCTTTACTCTATTAATAACAGGGACAACTGCTAAGCAATATGAAATCGGTAGATAAGTTTACACTTACTGTATAGCGAAGTACATGTAGCAGCTTGTAGGCGGTCATGACGTCGTCGACCTTGTTGCAAAGATTCCTAAAGCAGATTCCATCCAGACTACTGCCTTATCACGTCCACTTGCAACTCGTTTTGCACCCTGGTTAAAGGACACTGCGGCCGTAGATCTTATATGCTTTTCCTCCTTTTTAAATAAAAAGAATCATGGACTCATTGATGCTGTAATGGTGTCCTGCAGCAGTGTAGCTGTTCCCTTCCTTCGACATATCCAAAACTTTTACCTTTTCTGCAATCATTTGCATCTTCTGTTGGCGCTTGGACATGGCCCCTGAAGCAGTAGCACGTTAATGCTAAATGAGTGAGATGAGACATCCTGGTTAATGCAACGCTCCGTCGCTGAGCCAACCAGCAGCACACAGGAACTTAAATGCGTGCTCTGATTGGGTAGCTTCTCAGCCATCTGCCAATAGCATCTCTTGTATGAAATCAACTGGGCAAACCAACTGAGGAAGCAAGTACCAGACGTAAAAAGACCCACTGTCCGCAGAAACCCGTGAAGCAGCGAAAAATCCGCATTATATATTTAGATATGCTTACATATAAAATCTGCGAAGTCGTGAATCCACGAAAAGTGAACCGCGAAGTGGCGAGGGATTACTGTATATGAATAATTAAAATGTACACTAATTGAGTGTTTGAGCGCATCAGACTTATGATGTTTGGATATCAACAGCGAATCAGTGGTATATGATGAATAACAAATTCTCACTACACACTAAAAAAAATTGGGGCTGGGCATGGTAGAGGCAGACAGATGGCATATAATGGCACAGTGGTTAGCTTTGCTGCTTTGTAGCATTTGGACATTTGATTTGGGGCAGCCGTGCCCTCAGCCTGTAGTATTACTTATTCTCTTCATGTTCATATCTGTTGTCTAAAAATCGCCATTAGACTGATTAGGGGCTGTTTCTTGTCTTGCACCCACTAACACTGGGATAGCTTTGGACTCCCCATGTATGGCATGTCCCAAAAACTGTATACACACTTTGAGTGGTTAGAAATAAAAGATTTATAAAGGTCTGGTGAATGTGGGGAGGTACCTCTTCAACCAATACATTTGTTTGCCATATTTTCGCCAAGACAGGCCCTCACATCATTATGGTAGGGGGAGGTGCTCCATCCTGCTGGAAATTAAACTGGTCCTCATCCCCAAATTTTTCTTGAATATGTGGTATGGCAGATTTTTGCAGCAAGTTCAATTAAATGGCACCAGTTGCAGTGTTGTCTTAATTAACACTGTATATACAATGATTCAAAATGTTCATACATTTTTTGGGACATCCTGTGTTATATTGGAGGGAGTTTTAAAGGGTTAAATTGGAAATCAGAGCTCATATGTTAGGAGTAAGGAAAATATTGTGCATTTGTAATAGACAATGCATCAGGCATTATTTCTCCATCAAATGCTTTGTGCATGCTTTGAAGCTGGCGTTTCCAAAAGCACTGAATTTCTGATCTCTTTAAAAGTAAGGGATGTACAGAGTAGTCCGGTGCAGAATGCAGGACATATCTTTTACACTGTACTTGCAGTTCATGTCTCAATTGTAAGATACCATTAGGCTGGACTGTCCATAACTGAAGACCAAGTAAGGAGACAACTGAGGAAGCTACATACAGGAAAAGCTGTGGCACCAGATGGGAGTCAGTCCTTGAGCTCTTAAGGCCTGTGCTGATCGACTCTGCAGTGTCCTCTGTCACCTGTTCAGTTTGGCCCTAAGGCTTCAGAAAGTGCCACTGCTGTGGAAAACATCCTCCATTGTTCCTGTTCCAAAGAAAGCAGACGCCTCTTCACCTAATGACAACAGACATGTGGCACTTACATCTCACATCATGAAGACCTTTGAGAGGCTGGTCATGGACTATACGAGTCCTCTTGCGGTAGACCACCTGGACCCACTGCAGTTTGCTTATCGGACAAAAATTGAAGTGGAGGATGCAATTATCTGTCTGCTCCACAAGGCTTATTCTCACTTGGACAAAGCTGAAAGCACTGTGAGAATTATGTTTATTTCTCCTTATTTCTCTTCTTTTATGTTTGTATTTCTTCAGTCTCTGTTAAGTGGTAAGCTCAGAGATGTGTCTTGGATTACAAACTATCTGTCAGGCAGACCACAGTTTATGTGATTCAAGGACTGTGTTTGTGATGTGAGCAACACTGGAGCACTACAAGGGACAGTCCTGTCTCCTTTTCTCTTCATTCTGTACACCTCTGACTACAAAAATAACACCAGGTCATGTCACTTGCAGCAATTCTCAGATGATTCTCCACTTATGTGGTGTATTAATAAAGAGGATGGGACAGAGTATAGGAGTCAGGGAGAGAACTTTGTTTCTTGGTGCAAATATAATTGTCTGCACCTTAAAATCAGCAAAATCATGGAACTTGTTTTTGACTTTCACCGCACTAAAGAGCCTGTATGTTCTGTCACTATTCAAGGAGTGGATGTAGAGGCAATCCAGTCCTCCAAGTACTTAGGGGTCCACACAGGTTGGATTGGTTGTAGAACACAGTGAAGCTATATAAGAAAGGGCAGAGCAGGCTCTTTTTCCTTTAGAGACTGTGTTCCTTTAATGTGGGAAGTGATATCCTTCACATCTTCTATAACTCTGTGATAGTGTGTGCGATTTTCTATGAGCTGTGGTGTGCTGGGCTGGTAACATCACTTCAAGAGATGACCACCAAATCAAAAAGCTAATTACAAGGGCAGGCCCAGTTATAGGATGCATTCTTGACCCCCTGGAGGTCGTAGCAAAGGTGAGAATTAAAACAAACTGAGTGCCATTGTGAACAATGCTACACATCGTCTCTCTGTCACACTGACACTGAGGACTTTCAGCCAACAAATTGTTCAGCGGAAGAAACGCTACGGGGGCTCCTTTATACCAATAGCAGTACGCCCGTATAATGCCTCACTGAGACTGTGACAGCCAAGTCAGAACCGTTCTTTTCTTTCTTTTTAATCTTCTTACTTTATACTCATTCTGATGTGTGTTTAGACCAGATTGTGTGTGTATATTTATTTATTTATGTAGTTACTTATTTATCTACCTATTTATTATTTATTTGTTTAAAGAGTTTCTGTAAAAAGCCAAATTTCCCTCTGAGGACAAATAAAGTTTTATCTACAGTATAAAACAGAAATTTCAAAGTGTTCTAGTGATAATATATTTTTAATCTTTTTTTTACCAGTGCAATATATAGTGTATTACAGCAGGTATATAGTGATAATATATGTCAAATTTTAGTGATAATATATGTCAAATTTTATACATTGCCCTTAGTATTTTTTGAGTAGGGGGAAATGGTAAATTGTACTTATCTACAAAGATCACAGGATGCATTAATGATTTTTAAAGGAATGTGCAGATGCTTATATTTTTTCTTGGCAGCATTGACGTCAAAGCTGCAGGCAGCTGGCTGGGCAGATGTGCTGGGGGCAGTGGTGGTAAACAAGTGAAATAACTGCACTGACCAGTATTTGAGCCAATAATAAAAATGATAAACAATCTGCCTTTCTAGAGTGAACACCGTCTCAAGGTGCCTTACAAGCACAGAGCTACAGTGTGATTGTATGATTTATTTATAGGACAACAACTGGAGCTAAGAGAGGTGACATTCGGCCTAAACCAGCATTTATGTGGTTTACTCCCATTGCATCAGCATTCTTACATGTGACTCATCCATCCATCCATTTTTTTGTAACCTGCTTATCCAGTGCCTGTCATGGTAGAACAAGGTATAAGAAGACATGGGCACATTACAGAGTCTTCCCACACTCACACACACACTTTCAAACTGGGCAAGTTTTGAGGTGTCTCTTAACCTGAGAAGAAAATGAGAATACAGGGGTGAGAATGCAACCACCACACAGGCAGTGTCCACAAACGTGGAGTGGTAACTCTTTAAAAAAGTGTGAGTGTGTGGGCATGCATGTGTGTATTGTATGCTTTTAAAAATAGAAACACTGTACATAGCATGTACATAAAACTGATATGTTTTTGCTTGAATCAAAATACAGAATTCAGCATAGTACAACTTCCAAAAAAAAGTGGATCAAATGGAATGATAAAAATACATACAGAAAATGGTAAAGAATGATATCTAAATGTACAGTATTCATGATACCGTAAATGTTATAAAAAAGCTTGATCTTAACCATCTTCTTTGTCGTAGTCTTCCATAAGCCAGATGCAAGCCAGTCTCTGTCAGAGGTTCTGTTTCCTCAAATCCAGTTTCTTTTTACCATCTCCAAGATGTATATGTTAGGCTATCTGGCACCTCAAATGGTCAGATTACTGGCCAGGGCATGAGTGAGGCCTGCAGTGACCTGGTGTCCACGATTGCTTCTTGCCTTGCCCTCTGTGATGCCAATTGGCACATTGTGACACTGAACTGTCTAAGTAGGTTGGGTTGCATTTTCACCACAAGACCAAACCTTTTCATACACCAGTCTGCTGACAGACTGACATAAGCACTTTCTTGTTTTAGTTATTGAATCTTTAAAACAAAGGCAAAATCTCAAAGCAAAACAAAAAAAAAAGAAAGCTAGTGCTAATGTGCTGGCAGGGAAGAATTCATGGCTGCCATCATGCTTACTTGTAGTGCTTCTGTTTTTACCATCTTACTTTGCTTGGCTACAGTTCTGTACAGTCTGTTTCTTTTTGTCATCAGTGGCTGGGCGTTCTGTACACTGTAAGCTTATATTTTACACTTAGCCAACTTCCTGGTTTCTCTTTATTCTCCAGGCTTTTTCTTAATTTAATTTTGCATACAAGTTTTTTTTTTTTTACTTTGCAGAAGACTTGCAGAATGTGTCCTTGCCTGCTGCTCATGCTCCATTTTCACCCAGAGCGTGGCCTGATCTTTTATTTCACATTTTTAAATCTACTTT
This sequence comes from Erpetoichthys calabaricus, assembly GCF_900747795.2. Taxonomy (NCBI): domain Eukaryota; kingdom Metazoa; phylum Chordata; class Cladistia; order Polypteriformes; family Polypteridae; genus Erpetoichthys; species Erpetoichthys calabaricus. The sequence goes on along the minus strand of NC_041397.2, from coordinate 216,339,121 downwards.
TCAGCAATGCTACCAGTAACTCCCCCCTGACTCAACTCATTCGTGCCCACTTAAACCAAAATGACACCTGAAAGGAGTGAAAACTCAGCAATGGCAGGTGATCTAGTATTTTAAAAAGAAATGAGTGCATGTACAGTACTTACACCTTATGATCTTGAACTTCTTCCAAGTTAAAAAAAAATAATAATAATTGTATGTGCTCTTTCACAAGTTTTGTCATCTTTGCTTACCAGACCTTCGGTGGTCTTCTGTAATTCAAGGCATGCAAACAATTTTGGCAGAAAACTGAGCAGGAATGCAGGAGAGTTGACTGTCTGTTTGCATTCACTCTGCTGTGCTGAACTTTTGTGGTACGGCAAGTTAGCTGGTCATCTCTTGACTCGCTTTGCATCTCTTTACTCTTTGGCTGCTGCTGGTTGAGGAAAAAGAAAGAAATAGAAAATGTAAGAAACAATTAAGGCTTCAGAATATTAAAAATCAACACTAATGTAAAACATGTCTGTTTCATTAGCAGCAGTAATTGGTTAGAAATAAAAAAAGTGTCTGAAACTGAAACCTACGACAAATTGATTGTAATTGCCTTTACTTCACTACCAGCACGTAGACTTTTCTTGCTCAAATGGAAGAATCCCAGAACCACCTGTTACAAGTCAGTGGGTAACTGATGTTCTACTCTATTTGAAATTGGAAAAAATTAAATTATCGTTTAGAGGATCTGTCCAAAACTTTTTAAAATATGGAAATATCTGATTTAAAAAAATAATACAATAAGCATTTATATCAGGGGGGAAGACATTCTTCCTTCTTTGTTGTTTTTAAAGATTTGCTCTTGCTGTTGGCTCTCCTGTCTTTCTCCCGGGTGAGAGTTGAATTCTGGTTTGTTAAGTTTATTGAATGTTATTTGCTTTTTCGTATAAGTTAGACTTGATCATTTGGAATGGTTTTTTCTCTTCAAATTAAATAATTGCAAAAAACTAAAGTAAAACCTGCAGCCACTGCAGGTGTTAGACAAACAGTATTTCATTTGGGCATTTGACTTCAGAATTGTCATTATTGGACTGCACATCATTTTGCACTTTGACCAGATTGTTCCAGATATTGAAAGAGACTTTCTGGTTGGGCTGGTTGTTTAAATGACAGGCTGGCACATTTGCAGGTACATCTGCTGAACAGTACAAGCAGTTTAGTATTACTATGACATCTGAAAAGTACCTTACCACAAAAGCAAATGTAGAAGGGTTGAAAACATGCCAGATAATAAAATCAGGGCTTGTCACATAATTTATTTTAAGTGAGTGTGCTGTAAAATGTAAAATGTACAGTTTTGCTAGCCCAGCAGTGAGCCACTGGTTAACACATCCAAACAAATATGATTATGATCGCTCCAAAATAAGCTGTTTATAGTGTTTATTTAAAATGCTTTTTTTTTTGTCTTTTTAACTAAAGTAGCCTGAATTTTGTATGAATACAAATCAGGTTTTCACTTTTTTTGTTCCCCAAATAATACACTGCAGTCAAGGCTGCCAGATGGAGGACAACACAAGTGAATAATGAGTTATAAAAACACACTTTAATTGCTCATGGCAAGTAAACCAGTCACCTTATTATTATAATTATTTTGTCCCAAAACATTTGTTACTTGCCAGACTGCCAAATCAAAAACAACCACAATAAACGAACAAATAAAGGGGTAAAAAAGCAACACTTTATTCATACTTAATAAATGAGGCACCTGAAATGAGTGCTGCAAAAATTGTTTACAGCTTCCACACGTACCCGAGTTCATACATTATGCATTGGGAACTGACATCCTAAAAAGTTAATCGAGAAATGCTTTCTTTATTCAGATTAATAATAGTTTAGAAGACCTGAAGTGAGGTCAGGTTGAGCTAATTGCAGCTTTGTTCATGTTCACATTCATACTTACATTTACTGAACACAACTTCAGAGTAATGGGCGGCCCCTGCCCAACCCCGCAGTGCTGAGTTCGACGTGAGAGTCGGGCCTTGTTGGGGTCCCAATTCTGGGGGCTCAATTTACATTTTTTTTACATGTAGTAGGAGAAAGTCAATGCAGACACGGGGTGAGGGTGCAAACGCCACACAAGCAGTGACCAGACGGCACAGTATCACTGGGCTGCCCACAAACCCACCATTTGAAATTTCCTTTCTACAGTGTAAGTGTACAGTATATAAATAATTGGAATATTTTCTTTAAATGTACCCTTTCTTTTCATTTAATGTATTCACAATGCATGCAAAGGATGGCTTTGAGGCTCCACTCCTATTTAGTAGAATAAGGGGCTCAGTTAATGGATGGATCAGTGATATTTATTATATATCACAGTAAGAATTTTGATTTTATTTTATAAATGTTTACTTTGCTGATCAGTACTTTATGTTAAATTTCATATCAAACAAACACGTGTCAAGAAGTCTTGCAGTTTCCCTTGTTTAAGCAATGCTTAACATAAACTGTATCACGGTAGGAAATAAATAAAAACATAATTATATCCTGATGTTTCTGCTCCACAGTGTAGAACAGCTTATTTCACTTGAGCTTTCCATGTTTGCAAATCTAATCTTTACCAAACAGCCGATGCGGACCGAGGAGATGTTGTTAGCATATTGTGTGCCAGTAATTATGTCATTTTGTGCTGGGTAAACATGTAAATGTCCTCTTTCATCTGTTCTCTTTCGATGTTATATGGGGGCAGGACTTCAAGTACCACAGGTAGAGGACTCATTTGTGTTGTTCAACCTTACGGATGCTGTCAGTTTTACATTTTAAATATTTTTGTTATTATGTGTTTGTGCTCTTCCAATAAATGACTCAAGAAAATAAAACTTCAAAGTATGGCTGGTATCCATAGAAACACAGAATTGTGCAAGAGCAGAACAATGGTTTAAATTAATTTCAGAAGCCTCGAGTAGTACATCTCAAAGACACACTGGTTATGTAATTGGCAAGTCAGAAGTGCCCGGTGTTGGTGAGAGTGCCTGTGTGTCTCACTGTGACCTGTGATGGACTGGGGTCCCATTCTCGTCTAGTTATGATAAGAGGTGCTGGCTAAACACCTAGTGGATCAGTCACTGATCAGCCGATTCCTTTTTATGTTCAATCTCGTGGGAGCCATAACTGATCTGCCATTATGTCCTGGCCCTGTGTGGTTACGTGGCAGCCAAGATTTTGACAAAAGGTTCTTCAAATCTATAAACAACTTGACCAGGGACTGTGTGGTTGAATGAGATATGAATGTGTCACATATAGGAGTTATTTACATAATAGCAAATCATCTATATAAGTGAAGGGTTTTGGTCAAACTTTCAAATTAAATGTACATATAACAATACATAAAGATTACATTTTAGCAGACCATGAGAAAACCTACTTAGCAATGAAAGCGGTTATTATGAATTTACCAAGATGGGAAGTCCAGAAATGAGGAAATCTGTCCCACAATTCAAAAAGGCCACAAACATAAACTTTTAATTCATTTATTAATAATGAAATCAATTTAAGAATACTCCAAAACTTTAACCATCAGCAAGTATATGTATTAGGAATGAACCAAAATTGTAAGAAACTTTACAAATGTAAATGTCAGTAGAATAATCCAAAAAGAATAATCCAAAATTCTCCAAAGAGACACACAAACACAAGAGACATACAACAAGTCTCCCAGGGACAAGAACTAGTCCAGAATAATCTTACAAACCTCGAACACAAAAGAGGGGCTGACGAATACTGCAGTCAATACTATCGTCACAATTACAAGGCTTCTTCTTCCAGTTATGGCAATAATCAGCAAAATCAAAATGAATCAGATTTGTGTCTAAATTTTAAAAACTGTCAAACCTCCTAGTTTCTTACCCCCTAAAGAACGTCCGATTATAAATAACTGACATAAACATTAAATAAAAGCCTTCAAACAATACATTTCTCTCTAAGATTATTTCTTTGCTTTTCATATCTACAGCAGTATATAGAAGAATACTCTGAAGACTAAGGCTCAGCACACTATTCACGTAGCTCACATTGTTTTATTTCTAGCTCTATACAGATATTTATTCAGCCTACTATGTCCCAGTTCTTCCCCTTTGCTGAGTTTATTAACTTTTAATCAGTTATTCCCACCATCAACCTATACTAAGGTTTCATCTGTAAATTTTTAACATTCTCTTTAACAACACCTTTTATTTCAGATAAGCCCAGAATAACAGCCATTTCAGCATTCTCTCTGCCCACTGTCATTTTTGTCCATGAAGTCTGCAATTTAATATCCTTTAATTTCAATGTAAGCGGGAATCCAAACAATTGTATTATTACATCCATTTTGTAAAGAGAAGTTGTATCCTGAGTTCTTTCAAAAACATGGGGAAAAGAAGCCAGCAGTATAATATTCCTGTTTCAAAGAAGCACGGAAGTCTGATGTGGAAAAAACAGGTATATGCATGTAGAAAGTCATTTTTTAATGTTTGCTTGGCCTCCTATTGAACTGGAAACACTTGGCCACATGGTAGTTAGCACCGCTGCCTGACGTGTAGTGTGCAGCTTGAGTCGTGCAGTTGTCTTGTCTGTGTGTTCTTTTTGTGTTCTGTCCGTTTTCATCTCAAAGCCTTTAGTACAAATGTGTTGTACCATTTTAGCCATTATGGATGTAATGAGAAGTCAAGCAAAATGACGACACCTTTTATTGGCTAACTAAAAAGATTAAAATATGCAAGCTTTCAAGGCAACTGAGGTCCCTTCTTCAGGCAGGACCAGCACCAGCATGCAGTTGTTTGATGTTTTGTCACGTGAAAGGTGCATGAACCTGTGTGTCGATTAGCACAAAAGGGACAGCTAACATTAGTTAACATTAATGTTTGCACACATATAGGAAAATTCTGACCCCATCAGAATTTTCACACCAAAATGAATGTTCTTAATTTCTCATCCCAAATCTGTATCCTGGCCTGGGCAAGGCTATGTGGGGTTTGAATGTTCTTCTGTGAGTTTTTATTCAAGTACACCAGTTTATCCCCCACATCGCAAAGACATGTATGTAAAAGGAACTGATGCCTCAAAATACACTCAGTGTGGGTTTTTGTGCTGCTGGGATATGTACCAGCTCCCATGACACTGGTCTAAATACAGTAAGCAAAGGCCCTGTAGCTGTTTCTTTTCTTTTGTACACCTTATTACTTTTATTGACTGTTGTGTGGATGCTGATTGTAAGATTTGATTGTCAAAGTCTCTCATAATTATTTGTTTGGCAGGATGTTTACTTCTTTTAATGAATGTAATCTTTTAGACTAAATGAAAATATTTTCGTTTGAAGGGAACACCAATCAGAACATTTTCTTTTATATTTATTTACTGAATTTGCATTTTCTCTCCAGCGCTTTTGAGTCTCTTTTCTACGCGCTGCTCTTTCTTCTTCGCTTAGCCGTCGACGTTTCATCTGTAGCGTATTGTCCTTATACGCTTTATATGCGCGGAGAGCCCTCGATCTGTGTGTGCTCAAATCCTTTGCACGACTGAGTGTTTTGCTGCCCGTGGTCTTATTTGATATTGGTTGTAAGTAGGGCATGTCTTACAAGAATCTCATGTTCTACGTCCCCGCAAGACGGTCCGGAGTCAATCTCTTGGCACAAAGTCTCCTGTTTAAGGTCCCTGCAAGACGCTCCGTGGCCAGTCTCTTTCCTCTTGTGGGTCTTTTAAGTGTCTTCTGTGATTTTCATGTGAAGATCACGTCTCGTCTCCCAAGTTTCTCCCTCCTAGGATTTTTTTATAATAGAGAGATATGAATTTAATTCAAAATGTTAAAATTCTGAAAATGATAAATTGTATGCTGTTTGTAATAGAATCCAACTCCCGCATGATATTGTTGTTTGAGTTCTAAGAATAATGATGCAATGTTGGCATAATGTTAAGATCTGGTCGTGTGTTCAAAAGAACATTTGTTGATTTGTATCTCTTGAGTGAAATTACATTATTTGGAGCTCACCATGTATCAGTTGAGCAAGAAATGTGTGCCTGTTGAAATCTGCTATTGGTTTTAATGTCCCAAATGTGTGCTTTTAGTGAAGTAGGTCTGAGGATGGATGGATGGATTCTTGGATGGATATGTCAACAGCTCTGAAAGGTGGATGGAAAAATAGTTCATTACTGAAGCCATGTTTTAATTTAGTCATTGCTCCTGTGAATGGAAATGTTTTAGCCTTTCATTTGGTTACAAAAATATTTTCCCTGTAATTTTACAAGTTGATTAAGAATATTAGCATTTTTATATGGAAACAGTAATGCTCCTCTGCAATCTACTCACTCTTTTAATTATCCCTAATGCCCAATTACTTCTTATAGCCAGACATTAAAATACTGAAGAGATTTTTTTTCTTTCCTTTCTATTTTATTTGTGTGTTTTAAGTAGAAATTTTACTCTATTTATTCACAACCTGAATTATTTTATTTTAGTTTATGCAACTATCAAACACTGTTCTAAACACTGTGAGAAAGAACAGTAATTGCCATAAAAGCAATAGCTTTCATGTTTGTTTAAGCAATGGATTCTGGGTGTGTGTGTTTTTTTTAATAGGCATCACATACTGTAAACTAGTGGAGCGCAAAATCACTGAGCCTCCTCTACCCCTACACTTATAGATCATACCTTACATTAAGCATATATTCATGGTAATACATGCTTTATATAAAAATGATAAAGCTGGGAATGGTTAGGACCCTCTTTTGCATTTTTAGTTCCGTTTGGACTTAGGTGGGTTCAGGGTGTGCTCTGCAGAGCTCCCAGATGGTAATAGTGTATACATATCACATTCTGGGCGTAAAAACGTAAATACCGTACCAGTATTAATCAGCATTTTACTAAACAGGCTCCATTCGCCGATAACTTTAATAAGTTATAATTAATTACTCTGTAAATTTGAAAAGACTAATTAAACTCTGGTTGATCTAAATTTTGCTGCATTTTCCCAAGATCTCCTGGTAGTTACGTTTAGTTGGGATATAGGAGGAGCATAGAAAGGTCTTCAGATTCAGAGACATGTAAAACAGTAGCATAGTCTTGAAGAATATTTACTGAACAAAAATCACTTCTAATTGGAGTTTTAAATCTGAGGTATGCACTACTATGATATTTCTAGCATACAGTGCTGTAGGAGAATAGTACACACGAATCAAACAAACCAACCCTTCATTTTTTATAACTGCTTTTTTCAGTTAGATTCACAGAATGCTGGGAATGGTGCATGCATTGTGCACAAAGCTTGCTCACTTGTACACCCATTGACTGTGTGGGGAACAGCCCGGACACAGACAGGTAGACATGATGATTTCACCACACACACGTTTATTATACATTATTTACAAGTTTGAAGTGCACAATACCCAGTGCCGCAGCACCAATCACCCCTTCCAGTCCTGGCCACACAACACAATGCCTTCACAGTCTCTGGTCCGCCTCCACTCCTCTCCACCGAGCTTCGTCCACTTCCACCCGACTCTTGCCAATAAATGGAGGGAGGCGGCCCCTTTTATACACCCCCGGATGGGCTCCAGGTGCTTCCTGAGGAGCCTCCGTTGACACACCCCCGTGTGGTGGAAGCTCTGGCTGCGTACCTGGAAGTCTTCTGGCTGTCCCCAATACTCTTCCCCCCAGCACTTCCGGATGTGGCGGAAGTGCTGAGGTCCAGGGCACCCAAGGCATCAGGGCGCCCCCTGGCGGTGACCACGGGCCCCTACAGGGTTCCCAGCTCTGTACCCGTGGTCCCCAAAGCAACCAAGGCGGTCGCCCCCTCGTGTTCTGGAAGAGCTGGGTCCTCCTGGGCATCCCAGCCGGGCATGAACCCCAGCCAGGTGTCACAACTGTTAAAAACAAACCAATTATGAATCTTTTCCTTGCACCTTGAGAAGTAACTGGAATTCATGGAACATGAGGGAAACATGTAAACTCCATGCTGAAGGTACCCTCTCCAGAAAATGAAACAAAGCTCAAGTGCTACCTGATGCACCACTGAACTGCTAATTAACTTCTCTTTATTCTTCATGAGAGCCTGCCTGTTAAATCCATGGTAACTTTGATTGTCATTTTTTTCAAGTTATGAAATAAGCATGATTGCGTATATGTGAAAGTGTCTTAAAAGCCTCACCCAAGAGAAAGTGTGTTCAAAATGAACGCTGTAAACCTTGATTTGGCATCTTGTGTCATCCATAAGCATGAAGGTCTTTGCCTGCCATAGCAGACCTAAAGCAGAAATTTAAGCATGGATTCACCCAAATGTTACAAACGGACACAGAGGGAGGAGACAGTGGCATGATAAAAATGTGCTGACAAAAGTGCACTGTTGCAAATGGCAAAAGAGCAGAGCGTGCAGCTACAAATGCATATAGCTAATACAGATTCCTCGTACTGTGTGTTTATAGAGCCACAAACAAAAATTACTAAACAAAGCATGTAATGCGGGGAGAAACGCAATATACAAATGAACAGAAAAAAACACAAAAACATGCGATTTAAAGTGTAACCATCCTGTGCAGTTTACAGTGCCACATTATGTGCTATCCCTTGCAAAAAGTCTATATGCAATATACAGTCGCCTGTCAATATGCTAGTATTAACTGTTGCAGATGGTGATTAAGCTCACCATATATTGATCGGGATGCCTCTGCCTTGACATAATGAGCGAGTATATTGTAACAAGCAGTAAGATGGGGAAGACTCCGCACAGGGTGAGCAGTTTGAGCTTGCGGTTTGAACAGTTTTCAGCCCTCAGGCACATTGCTGAAGTGTATGTAGTTTACCATTGCAAACTTCCTTACTGGTGAGGGTCACAGGTAATGCCACCATCACAACAAATATGCACACAAGGAGGAGACAAGTCACATCTCACCTCACCTTATCCCCTCTCCATGCACAGTCAGGATGATGGTGGGCCGCACTCTGCTGCCCACCAGCCAACCTTGGGACAGTTTCTCATGTTCCTCTCTCCCTCAGGTGACTCTTACATGCCCACAGTCTCTCTTAGGTTCTTACAGCTACGAGCTGTTCTTCAGTTCTCACACTAGCACATTAGCTCCTCAACTTCTGTGAAGCTGCTCTTCATACTTGCCTTCAGCTGCCAGAAAGATGTAGATTACCCAGACCCCAGACAATGCTTCCTAGAAAGCTGTAGAATGCATGAATGCTTCTAGAATGTTTTCTGTCAAGGGCATGGCAACTGTAGGCAGCACTTTTTTAGCTGCTTATAGGGAATAAAGTTGTAGCTACCCGACACCTCTGCATCTCTCTACCTGTCTGTCTCGGCCCATCAGGTATATGCTCTTGTTTGGAAAGTTATCTGCAAAGTTAGAACATCAGTCTATCATTTTTCATGAGTTAAAAAACAGATAATAGAAAGTGTCCTAGTTATTAAAACACCAGGCATTGAATCCAAAGTCTAATATGGCTAATTTAGCCGAGAATAGGAAGCAGACCTGAGAACTTAAAACTCAATTACATAATGAGTGTTTGATGTTTACATTTTTAAAATCAGTGTGTAGAAATGAAATACAAACAAATTAAACTCACTACACAATCAATAAGGGACCTTCATGTAAACAACACAGTACATCCACCTCCACACCACAGGAACATAGTCTTATCTTCACAGAACCATAATTCTTGTTTCTTCTTCTTCTTTTTCACTCTTTCCCTTTACTCGATGTCCAATAGGCTGCTGTTCCCAGCCTCCTGGATCTCACTTACTAAGAATTGCAATTTTCCAATATGTCAAATGTGGAATTATGTTGGATAAATTAAGTTTTAGACGTGTGATGATTGGCATTCTTCTTTAAGGGCTTTCCAAAAGAATTGCTAAGGTAGAAACACTAGTCCTAGTACATTGCTAAAGAAAAATTGTTGTTAAAACAAATTTCCTTCCTTCAATTATTTGTTTGCTTAAGGGTCAGTCTTTTCATTTGTTCCTGTAATAAATTCAGGTCTGGATGCTGTTTAATGCTAAGGGCCATCTTGTATATCACCTTGTATATCATTGTCACCATAATATTACTGGTCACTTGGCATAAGCATCACTTTGGTGAGGTAATGATGTCACCAGAATAAATCAAAAAATACAAATAATCTGTAATAAAATTAATTTGACATGAGAAAAAACACATTTGTCAGAAATGAGTAGTTAATGCATTCCTCACAGAAACAACCTTTGGAAGCTCTTTTTTCAAACCTTGATATAATTTGTCTGATCTGTTGTGTGCCACCAGCATGCCTGGAAATGATCAGCACTAAACATAAAAAGTTCTAGTATAAAGGGTGATGCCACTGTGCTTTCCCAAGTATAACTGTGTCCCTTCTTTCATAAAAATGGCCACAGAGGGCTGCATATGCACCTTTGCAGGGAATCTGGTGATACAGTCTTAGACTACTAGTGCGACCCTGACCAGGTCCTCTAACCTGCTTGAGTTCTAACTATAAAAAAATACCCATAAACCACTGAGGCACGTGGTCTTCACTACAGAAATGTACTATTCAGGTGCATCAATGCCCTATAGCAACAAAACATCTGTTGGAAGAACAAGAACGGCCATTAGAATGCAGTGGTCTTTATAACAGGTCCAGGCACCTCGTGGCAGAGGACTGCTGTCAAAGTGCACCACATAATATGTGAGTTTGTATTTTAGTATTACTTTTTTTCTTCCCCAAATGTTACTCAATAACTGTAATACAAAACTGTAGCATTTGTTCTTCTAAAACCGTTTGTACCAGAGTGTTTTAATTCTGGTATTTCTCTAAGCTTATAAATAACAATGCTAGTAATCCCAGAGTCTTATTTTCGACAATTGATCATCTGTTAAACCCAGGTAACTCAAAGGAATGCCTCCTAAGTACTTCCAGTAAAACCTGTGAGGCTATCGCTGTATTTTTCAATCAAAAAATTAATGATATTAGAAATAACATAGTATATCTCCCCAACACTAAGGATCCCCCGAAACCCCAGTACTCCATAATAAATAAATTAGAGTCTTTCACTAGGATAGATTTACCTGATTTGCATAAAATAATTTCTCAAATGAAACCATCCACCTGTGCCCTTGACCCAATACCAACAAATTTTTTCAAAGAAGTATCGGGTGTGCTTATTGATAATGTTCTTGACATAGTAAATTCGTCATTAGATACGGGGGTCTTCCCAGACTGTCTTAAGACTGCGGTAGTTAAACCCCTACTTAAGAAAAATAATCTCGACCCCTCTTCTCTTGAAAATTATAGACCCATCTCTAACCTGCCTTTCTTAAGTAAAATTCTAGAGAAGGCAGCCATTATGCAGTTAAATGAGCACCTCAATAAACATGCTATTCTTGATAAATTTCAGTCAGGTTTTAGAACAAATCACAGCACAGAAACTGCACTCGTTAAAGTAGTAAATGACTTGCGGGTAAATGCAGACAGAGGCCATTTATCTGTTCTCATCCTCTTAGATTTGAGTGCCGCATTTGACACTATTGATCATAATATTCTTAAGAATCGCCTTAGTCAATGGGTGGGCCTCTCTGGCAGTGTCTTAAACTGGTTTGAATCCTACCTGGCAGGGAGAAAATTCTTTGTTAGTTGTGGTAATTATAACTCAAAGACACATGATATTCTATATGGTGTTCCACAAGGCTCTATCCTGGGTCCGCTGCTCTTCTCAATCTACATGCTTCCATTAGGTCAGATTATCTCGGGACATAACGTGAGCTACCACAGCTATGCTGATGACACACAGCTGTATGTATCAATAGCACCTGATGACCCTAAATCTCTTGATTCGCTAACACAATGTCTAACCTGTATCTCAGAATGGATGAATAGTAACTTTCTCAAATTAAATAAAGAAAAAACCGAAATCTTAGTGATTGGCAATAATGGATACAGTGAGGCTATTAGAAATAAACTGGATGCATTAGGATTAAAAGTCAAATCGGAGGTAAAAAGCTTAGGGGTAACCGTTGATTGTAATCTGAATTTTAAATCGCATATTAATAAAATCACTAGGACAGCATTTTTTCACCTAAGGAACATAGCAAAAGTTAGACCTCTTATATCATCGAAAGATGCAGAGAAATTAGTTCATGCGTTTGTCTTTAGTCGACTAGATTACTGTAATGCACTCCTCTCAGGACTACCCAAAAAAGACATCAATCGTTTGCAGTTAGTGCAGAATGCAGCTGCTAGAATCCTTACCAGGAAAAGAAAATCCGAACACATTTCTCCAGTTTTGATGTCACTACACTGGTTACCTGTGTCATTCAGAATTGACTTTAAAATTCTGCTTATGGTTTTTAAAGCTTTAAATAATCTCGCCCCGTCTTATATATCGGAATGTCTGACACCTTATATTCCAAATCGCAACCTCAGATCCTCAACTGAGTGTCTCCTTAGAATTCCAAGAGCAAAACTTAAAAGAAGTGGTGAGGCGGCCTTCTGCTGTTATGCACCTAAAATCTGGAATAGCCTGCCAGTAGGAATTCGCCAGGCTAATACAGTGGAGCACTTTAAAAAACTACTGAAAACACATTACTTTAACATGGCCTTCTCATAACTTCACTGTAATTTAATCCTGACACTCTGTATATCCAATTCATTATAATAACCATTCAAAATCTGTACTAACCCCTACTCTCTCTTCTGTTTCCTTTTCCGGTGTCCTATTGGTGGTGGCTTGTGCCACCACCATCTACCCAAAGCACCATGATGTTCCAACAATGATGGATGGATTAAAAGCCAGAAGTCTGTATAACCATCAGCATCAAGTGACTCCGTGAGAACCCTAACTACAAAGAGGACTATTTCATTTATGTTAGGTAGAATGCCCAAAGGGGACTGGGCGGTCTCGTGGCCTGGAACCCCTACAGATTTTATTTTTTTCTCCAGCCTTCTGGAGTTTTTTTTTTGTTTTTTCTGTCCACTCTGGCCATCGGACCTTACTCCTTCTTATGTTAACTAAGGTTGTCTTATTTTAATTTCTTATTTGTCTTTTATTCTTCTTTTCTTCATTATGTAAAGCACTTTGAGCTACTTTTTGTATGAAAATGTGCTATATAAATAAATGTTGTTGTTGTTGTTGTTGGTTTTAGTGACTATTGTTCATTTCAAATGCTTGTGCCACATACTGTATGTCATAAATGAACTATGCCAAAGAAAAAACAGATAATGGATGCCATCATAGATGAGCCCAAAGAGAGCATGACTCACTGATATTTTTAGAATTAATTACCTGTAAGTGAGTTAGTTTTGTTGAGGGTACAGCCGCTTCACTAGATTCTATGCAACTAAAAAGCAAAAAGCATCTGTGGCCTGAACCTTACATCTCATGATGCTTTAGAATGGTAAGCCGGCTTAATGCTGCACAATTTCAGTTCATCTAGGACAGCAATATTTTAAATTCTGCTTTTCTATGCAGCTTATAACAATTTGTATGTTTAATAGAGGATCTTTTTTAACTATTAAGAAATATGCAAGAAGTCATTGGCTAGGGAGCCTTTCAGTTGTTATATGCTTATGGTTAGTCAATGGTGCTATTTTCATTTATACTGGTTACTCAGATACCCTGGGGAGTAATCTCAAAAGATAAATTGTGTCAGACCACAAGGGAAAAGTGAAGAGACTTGGAAATCAACTGACTGTGCAGTTTACAGAACATGGATGCTGTTGGAAGTGCAGCTCTTCTGATGTGTTTGTTATTTGGGGTCAGATCAGGACATTCAGAATTCAGTCAGGGTATACTGTAGCTCTGCACAGGGGTTTTAATAAAACAAGTTTTTAATGAAATATTTGATAACTGACTTATCAAAATGAGGTCAAACAGTGAAATGGAAGAAATAAGCAATAAACTAGAATTCTCTTTTCTCACTAACTAACTCAAGCTAGATAAAGACTCAAGTCAGAATACGGATAGTGCTTCAGATGAGTGTGAAGGCCAGAGAGGTGCTTTCTGAGTCCATCACTTCCAAGTTTATTCTTCACTATTCATCTGCTTACCAAACCCACTTTTTCGAACATCTCATCAACATTATGAAGAAGGGTGCAATCAGTCTCCAGACGAGGGAAGCCAGTCCAGCACAAGGCACACTCATGAACACAGCACTCACACGGGCTAATTTACGGTTAATTAATTAATTATATAGCAATATTCTACTCAAACTGCTTTACATAGATGAGGGCCACTTCAAACACCTCCATTGTGTAGCACCCTCCTAGATGATGCCATGGCAGCCATTTTGCACCAGTACACTCACCACACATTAGTTACTATATTATGTGGTGAAGCTGTGAGAAAAAGCAAATTAGAGACAGGGGATGATTAGAGTGCAGAATGGATGAGGCCATGATGGGCAATTTAGCCAGGACATCGCGACAAACTCTACACTGCCTCCGTTACTGTGCCAGGGCATTGGAATCCACACACCAACACTGGCCCCACCAACATCTCTTCCAGCAGCAACCCTAGCTTCTTCCTAGAAAGTCTCCCATCCAAGTACTGGCTGGTGCCGAACATGTTTAGCTTCAGCTAGATGATCTGTTTTGAAGTTAAGTTGCCAGGAAAGCTGAGAGGAGAATAATCGGGGTACCTGGAGAAAATTTTCACACAGATAATGGAGAGAATGTTTGACCTCCAGTTAGTGAATGGACCAGAATTTAAGCTCCATCCTATTAATTGTTTAGTGATAGGTAGCTTGGGTGGGGGTTCTCTTTTTATTCTTAATGGATCTGTGAAGTCCACTAGAACAGGCCCCCTCAAGCCTGAGTAGACATGCCTACAGCCACCATCTTTTCCCACTCTCAGTTTCTCCCTTTTCTTATTTTAAAAGACATTTTGACTCTCCTTTCTATGCTGATCTACCTGTAATTAAGAATATGTACAAGCAACAATTAGGATCAAAAACACATTGAAATCACGGGACACTATCAACCATATTGAGCTGTCCAAGTGCACCTAAGTCTAAGCCGCTCATGCTTTTTGGTGGCAATGCAGAGACTATTAATTGAACAACCATCATTCCTTAAATGGTGTATCAGTCGGCTGCAGGCTACTTACAAGTGCTGTCCTTTTTGGAAGCTAGAGGTTATTTAAAAGGAAGATGGAAAGATACAGAAACCTGATGCAGAAGGCAAGAAAAGGGAAGTGCAAATCAGTTGTGAAGGAGTGACCAATGTTCTGCAGATCCTTGCCAGTTTGTTTCAGTGTTTTCATTGCTCTTTGTCACAAAATATTGCTTAGATATCCCTCAGTGGGGAAAAAAGTATTATTCAGGTAACATTTGTGAAATGGATTTTCCATCACCTCTATAGATTGGGGTAAGAGATGCTTCTTTGTGCCAATTCAGGGTTGGTATGTGTATTGTGCCTGATGCCCTATATAACTGGGTGAAGGAAGTTTAAAAAGGTTAGTAATGAGCTTTGGGCAATGACCAAAATAATGAGATTGCAAGTACAAGTGATAGAACTGAGTTGTCTTCACAAGACTGCTGGGCTGACACTACATGATAGGCGAAGAAGCTCGGAGATTTGGGAGAGCGTCAGAGTAGAATTGCTGTTTCTCCAGATTGAGAAAAGCCAGTGGAGGTGGTTGGGGCATGTCGAAAAGATGCCACCACAATGGCTCCCCCTTTAGCAGCTGAGGATAAATCCCGCTGGGTGGAAACCCCATGGCAGACACAGGACACAGTGAAGGAGTATAGCTCTCAGCTGGCTTGGAAACGCTTGGAAATTCCCCAGGAACAGCTGGAATCTGCACCTGGGGACAGGGAAGTGTAGGCTGACCTGCTTGGAGTACTGCCACCATGACACTCACCAGGAAAAGAAGTTCCAGAAAAAGAGATGTGGTTAAGTTTGAAAAGGACTGGCTTGATGCAGAATGTGTTGAACATCAAACTAACATCTGCCAATTCAAGTAAATATTAAGCTGTTATTTAAATTGTATGCTTTTTAGGTTTGTGTCCTTCAGTCATTTACCTGTCTTCTGAATCTCCTCGTTGCACTGCAGTCACAGAGCCTGCTGAGACAGATGCTAGTCTGTTGCAGGGCACACTTGCATATGTCCACATTGACTTGTGCATGGCTTGTTAGAGGCTCCATCAACCTAACTAGCCTGTCTGTAGGGTTTATGGGTAAACCAGAGCACCCGGCAAAAACTAAAGGGACCATAGCAGGTTGAAAATACCAAAAGGGCACCCATCAACCATCAGGGGAACTTTTGTCCTTTACTCTTCCCCTATGACAGTCCTATTTTGGCATCACCTCCATCCCAAATGTCTCTTTAAAATTAAAATGACCCTGTGAAAACAATGTCCTTGCAAAAATGTCTTTTTTACTTTGCTTCACTTTACACGGTTTAATAAAAGGTTTGTTGTCATCAAGCAAAAGTGTAAATGCTGACTTTGGAAGGACAGTTTCACATTAGAAACTCTTAAAAGTAATTATAAAGAACAATATATTTACATTGTTATCATTTTGTATATATGTATATACATTATATAACAATATATTTTTATTTGTAGTTTTTGTGCGGCATTATTTATAAATAAGTATATACTGCCTTACAACATCCTTGCAGTAGTTATAAAATCCCTCTCACACGGCAGTATCTTACTTTTATTGAGCAGACTCAAACCAGGTTAATAATGCTTCAGTGAAGCTTATTTAGGCACAAGTAAATTTTAATTAACTCAAAAATGAGATCCTCTGCATATTTTCTGAACATGAGCAGTACAAAAGAAGAGCAGAGCCTCAGAGATTGCACAGTTTGACTTGCTTTTACATCTTTTCACCAGCCAACTCTCTTGTTCACATTGTGCTCTTGTTCGCTCCATGCAATTCACTGGATATTAAAGGCACGATCAGATTCTCCCTTGAAACACTATGGCAACAAATGGGCTTTGAAACATTTCATTATAGCTGTGCCACATCAAAAAGCCTTTATAAATGTTCTTTGTACAACCATCAGTGGTGAGTCACTAAGCTCATACATTATGGAGGCAGTCAGCAAATCGAGACTAGCTAAATTTATGAGGCTGCATATCAGACGGGGCGCAAACTTGACTGGGAGCGTAAAGTGCTGTGTAGGGTCTTTTACTGTCACTGATTTGTAAATGTAGCTTGTTGGTTAGATAATAAAACAAAACAAAATCATTGATAACTCCTGAAACATAAAACAGAACACAGCAAAACACTGAGTAGTGTGAAATGCTATTCAATGCATTGTAAAGTATATTGACAATAAATCGAATAGAGCAGAACAAAATACAGACCACCTGCGTCTATAAACTTAACACGTTCTTCTGAATACATCATTGTTTATTTATTGAATTCAAATCCAGTGAGCTGAATTCATTTGTTTAATAGGAAACAAGTCAGTGAGCTTCCATTAGGCTACTGAAATTAAATTTAAAACCCAATAAACAATCAAAGCCCACTGTTGATCACATTAAATTATATAAGAAGATCTCACCCATCTGTTTAACTTAACAACTGTAAAGTTTGTAACCCACAGCTGATTGTTGTTGATCTGGCCAATTAAACACTCAATCAATTACCCTTTTTTTATTCAGTGTCACTTACATATTACCATCTCAATACTAAACATTCATCTTTTCATCTTTCTAACCTGCTTAAGCAGGGAAGCTGGAGGTTATCCCAGCATGCATCTGGCGCAAGGTAGGAACAACACCTGGATAGGTCATCAGTCCATTGCAGGGCAAACACACATACAGAGCCACTTTAGCAGCACCAGTTCACCTAACCTGCATGTCTTTGGACAATGGGAGGAACCTGGAGCATGAACACAGGGAGAATATGTAAAGTCCATACCATGAACAAACATGAAATGAACCATGGTCTTCTTACCACAAGGCAGCAGTGGTACTAGTGTACCACTAAGCATGAACACAGGGAGAATATGTAAAGTCCATACCATGAACAAACATGAAATGAACCATGGTCTTCTTACCACAAGGCAGCAGTGGTATTAGTGTACCACTAAGCATGAACACAGGGAGAATATGTAAAGTCCATACCATGAACAAACATGAAATGAACCATGGTCTTCTTACCACAAGGCAGCAGTGGTACTAGTGTACCACCATGCCCCCCAAAACATTAACACCATCATTAGCTGTGCTACCCATCTAAAACAGGATGAAATCTAAGTAACAAATGTAGACCTCAGCATTAATACTTGCAATGCACCATGTAATGCATATGTCTCTGTTATACGCCATTTGGTATGGCATACGTGAAAGTAGTGCTAATGTTTATGATACGGCAACTATTTTAATGACAAAAAAGCAAAAATACCATCAAAAACACCATATCAAAAATAACCCTAACCCTAACCCTAATTTCTAGAAATGATGGCCTAAATGGTTTAATTGCTAATGTATGCTTACTAGTGAGCAGCAAAGATGAATTTAAGTCAAACCTGTGGCTGGCCTTAAACCTGGAGATATACTTTAAAGATGTGTCGATGAGAAAAGATAATCTTCCCAGGGCCTATGTGAATCCTAAGGTAGCTTTCTAATACAAACCTTTTTTTAGAATGTGTACTTTTTCAATAATGGTAATTACTGAGATTTTTCTGACTGTAACATCTAATTCCTTTTTAATGAGTAATTGAGACGTTTGCTGTTCAAGAAGATGGCATGCTGCCTCACAGCTCAAGGAGGTTAGTCTGTGTGGAATTTGCCCATCTTTTTTCGTGTCTGTCAGCTCAAAGAAAGACGTGTGTGGATCGGTCACCCTTAGTTGGCCTGCCGTGAGTGGGACTGGTGACCTGTGCAGAGCTGCTTCCTGCCTTTCACTCAGTGTCATCCCAGTCTAGAAGGTGCATTAAGCAGGTCTGGGATATTATTTCAAGTAACTGACTGCACAGCATTCAGGAAATTTGAAATGCATATGAATTTGGAGCTTGACATAGGCTGTTACTAATGAATGTAATTACATGATTACTGCGGATTACGGTGAGCTCTGTGCTTGCATGATGGCCGACTTCCATTCAGCCATAGCTTTTAAATTTACTTTTTTCATTTTATTACATTCAAAACATTTTCAATTCAGAATGTCCTTCATAATTTCTTGAGGCTTGCCTCATTTGAGCAGTTCCATTCTGAAAAGACAAAATATTTTTTTTTTTCGCTTTTTGTAAGACAATTGCCATAAAGTCAAACCACATGTGAAAGCTGAGGAAAGGAACACAGCAAGTAAGCATATGGATACTGAAGAAATGCTCTTTATAAAATGGAAAGTTATTCTTACAATATGTTTGCCAAGAAATCAAAAACACCATGATGTCTTTGAACATAGGAGACGATCCTTGAAGTAAGCATTTCCATTTCTTAACGATTTGTGTCGTCAGATTATTAAATTCAAACATATACAAACCAGCCCTGTTCAGAAATGCCATGTAGCAGCCTACTTTCTGGAAATCCAAATTGCTGAATTACTTTTTAGTTTTTTTTTTTTTTGCCTCATAAAACAACTGGAAAGCACATACATCAAAATGTAATTTTTAAATGCGTTTTACTTTGTCATAGGAATTATAAAAAAAAAATACAGCGGGACAATTTAGTTTTCCATCTGGTATCAATTTTATGACAACATCCATGAAATTCTTCACTATTTATTTTCAATTGCTGGAGAAAGTTTTTGAATGGTCAGGTCCACATTAGTCACAGCTGCAGACCAAATCTGCAAGAAAATGTTACCTTCCCCCAAAGTAAAACGTACTTATGAATGACCTTTTCCTAAATACTTGCACTAAAACCATAAGGATGTTTTTTTTCTACATGCTGATAAACCCAAGTAGCAAAGTAGCATCTGTTCACTCTCTTGAGGGGCATCTCTTCTAGGTTGACGTCCATGTGTGAAAGATTTCCTGGTCTGGCATATTACTTCATCTGAATTCTCCGCTGTAGGTAGTGCAAATGTGGCCTATGCTTGATTGTTTTATGCTTTTTAAGAATTAGCTTAGATCTAGCAAGGGACTGGTGGGGAATTTTAGGAGACATTACAAGATTGGGGTGAAAAGATGAAAATGAAAATCGGTATACTAGTTAAAACAAAAATTAAAGTTTCATGACTTTTCCAGTGATTTTTAGTCATTGCCTTTATTAACATAAACTTGGTGAGTCAGAGGCAGTTGGTGGGGCGTTGCCATGAAGCCGGTCACCTAAAGTGATAAACCTAGTGACTCATTCCAACTAGCCTGAGACTAGTCTCTACAATAAAATCAAACAGGTTAGACTTTGTCTTTAGTTGTAGGGGTGTGTTCTGTGTGCATGCGAGCTGACAACCAATAAATGGTCATTCAGAACTACAATGCATTTCATGTATAGCCATGAGGAATAAGGAACGCAGGTGTTCTGGACCTGATAAACAGAATTGAGGCTCATCTGTCTTATGCCTTGTGTTTTACGTACTAAGTCAGAATGGGAAAAGAAATAAAATTGGCTGAGATTGACTCTGTTAGCCCTTCATATAGCCCTGGCTCCCTATTGGCTGTCAGAAAAAGGGGCGTGCACAATTGTGCTGGAAGGCTGGCATTCAGTTGATAAATGTGACATAGTAAGTGATATTCAGCCATGCAGATTAACTTAGTTCAGGGATGAGATCAGTGACTTCAGCTGGTAAGTCTGACATACCCAACGGCCAGAAGTTCTGTAATGTGACATCAGCTTAGCTGGTACAAGAGCACCTGAGCTTGGACACTGCACTGGACACATCCTGTCCTAGTAGCGCAGGAAGGATACACATACTGAACATACTGCGTTTTATGGCTCATTTGTGCTTATTAGACAGTAGTAGCTGGTATTAGCATCTCCAGTATATTGTGTTTATGCCTTTACAGAGCTGGAAAGATGGTACCACTTTTAGGGCACCTTCAGATAATCACAATGAAAGGCTCCATATAAAATAAAGTTTATGCTGTTTAGCCTGATTGGAGTCTCCTGGAATCAACTTGATTAGGGTTGATATGGTGCTTATTTGTGTATCAAGAGAGTGGGAAATATCTTTACTGCATAAAATTTTGTTTCAACGTAATTTCACTTTTTGGAAAGTTGTGAACATCAGAGAATCTCCCTTTATGATTACTACCAGTAGACATTGATCTACTGTATAATAAAATTCTATTGTCTGTGTGTGTGTCTGATCCCTCCAAAAATCTGATTGGTCTTTTTGGCTTTTCAATCAAACAAGGATGTGCTTAACAATAGAGGTTGAGACTCACAAAAAGGAGAGAAGGCACAATAAGAGTCACCTTCAAAGATTGGAAGTATTCGCAAGAATACAAATGACGTCTTCACAGTGGGTAATGGGGGCCTGTCTGCCATCGGTGCTAGTAAAAAATTGTGCAAGAGGCAAGCAAGGCTCCTCAAAATATATGAAAAGCAGGCTTTGCAGGAACGTACTCAAGTAACAGAGCGCCAGTCAAGAGAGTTTCAGACACACAAGGGTACCGAGGAAAGACGCATGAGGAATGCTAATGGTACACATAGGGCAAAAGATATAAAATATTTTAAAATTCAACAGGTAACATGGCTAGTATATTAATAATTGTTATCTGTATGTTTTTGTTTGACTGTAAAGCCCTTTTGTTTATTTATGGGTACCACCATTTTGTGGTTCTCTTGTCACGCTATGATTCTTGGTTCTTAGGGGACATGTCCCAAATGTTGTGCTTTGTAAAATCATCCGCTCAACATTTTAAGAACTGGCACCATATGCTCAGTGACATCCAAGATTGCTGTTGGTTATTTTTCTGTTTTTTTGACTCATCCTAATGCTTTAAAGTTTAGAATTATAGTGACAAATTATATTTGTTTTGGTTTCATTGCCTGATTTTCTTGATGTCCTAGTTTTAATGTTTGCTATGTTTTAGATGTTCTCCCTTTTTTGTAGTAGGGTAGTATGAAATTGTCAGCTTGCCTATCCTGTGGTCCAGCCGAACTGGAGCTTTCTGATCTGACATTAAGAAAAAAAAATGCTGTTCTGTGTTTTTCCCTCCATGGCAGAACAGAGCAAGTATTGCTTGTTTGGATGGCTTATAATAATTAATATGTGTGATTATATTTTTCATATTTCTATCTTCTCTGTCGTAAAGGTACTGTGTTATAGTCAGTGTATTATGAACATCAGTCCAACAATGACAGTGAAAAAAAGGAGTAGACCACTTAATAGAACAGAAACAGCAAGTCAGCGCCACTTCAAAATGGCAGTGATCAGGCTGTGACAGCTGCTGGAACTTGCAAACATGGCTGGGGATGTGGAGCTGCTCCTTCTTACACTTACAACAGTCCTTCTCATGGTGCAAACACTGCTACGGCAATCTTTCTTGTTGTCGTGCTCCTTGATACAGATGGGAGCATCTGATAGATAGATAGATAGATAGATAGATAGATAGATAGATAGATAGATAGATAGATAGATAGATAGATAGATAGATAGATAGATAGATAGATAGATAGATAGATAGATAGATACTTTATTAATCCCAAGGGGAAATTCACATACTCCAGCAGCAGCATACTGATACAAAAAACAATATTAAATTAAAGAGTGATAATAATGCAGGTAAAAACAGACAATAACTTTGTATAATGTTAAATAACTTTGTTATTTATTAATAAATATTGTTATTTATCAGATGAACTGATCTGATTGGTGATTACACACACACAGTACTTTCAGGTGCACACATAGTACAACGGTATGCCCAGTGCAGTGTCTGCATAGGTTGAATGAGAAATTAGTCATGCATAAAATCTGAGACAAAATAAGTCAAAACACCTACAGTCATGGCCGAAATTATCGGCACCCCTGGAATTTTCCTTGAAAATGCACCATTTCTCCCAGAAAATTGTTGCAATTACAAATGTTTTGGTATGCACATGTTTATTTCTTTTATTTGCATTGGAACAACACACAAAAAACAGAAAAAAAGCCAAATCTGACATCATTTCACACAGAACTCCAAAAATAGGCTGGACAAAATTATTGGCACCCTCAACTTAATATTTGGTTGCACGCCCTTTGGAAAAAATAACTGAAATCAAGCACTTCCTATAACCATCAACAAGCTTGTTACACCTCTCAACTGGAATTTCTGGCCACTCTTCTTTTGCAAACTGCTCAAGGTTTCTCAGATTTGAAGGGCGCCTTCTCCCAACAGCTATTTTGAGATCTCTCCATAAGTGTTCAATCGGATTTAGATCCGGACTCATTGTTGGTCACTTCACAACTCTCCAGCGCTTTGTCTTCAACCATTTCTGAGTACTTTTATAGGTATGTTTGGGGTCATTGTCCTGCTAGAACACCCATGACCTCTGATGCAGACTCAGCTGTCTGACACTGGGCCCTACATTGCACCTCAATATCTGTTGGTAGTCTCCAGATTTCATGATGCCTTGCACACAGTCAAGGCATCCAGTGCCAGAGGCAGCAAAACATCCCCAAAACATCTTAGAACCTCCACCATGTTTGACTGTAGGTACTGTGTTCTTTTCTTCGTAGGCCTCATTCCGTTTTCTGTAAACAGTAGAATGATGAGCTTTACCAAAAAGCTCTACCTTGGTCTCATCTGTCCACAAGATGTTCGCTCAGAAGGATTTTGGCTTTCTCAAGTATATTTTGGCAAACTCCAGTCTGGCTTTTTTATGTTTCTGTGTCAGCAATGGGGTCCTCCTGGCTCTCCTGCCATAGCATTTCATTTCGTTCAGATGTCAACGGATAGTTTGAGCTGACACTGTTGCACCCTGAGTCTGCAGAACAGCTTGAATATGTTTTGAAGTTGATTGGAGTTGTTTATCCACCATTCGGACTATCCTTCGTTGCAGTCTTTTATCAATTTTTCTCTTCTGTCCACGTCCAGGGAGATTAGCTACAGTGCCATGTGTTGTGAACTTCTTGATTATGTTGCGCACAGTGGACAAAGGAACATGAAGATCTCTGGAGATGGACTTATAGCCTTGAGATTGTTGATATTTTTCCACAATTTTTGTTCTCAAGTCCTCAGACAATTCTCTGCTCTTCTTTCTGTTCTCCATGCTTAGTGTGGCACACTCAGACACACAACAGAAAGGTTGAGTCAACTTTTCTCCATTTTAACTGGCTTCAGGTGTGATTGCTATATTGCCAGTACCTGTTTCTTGCCACAGGTGAGTTCAAACGAGCAGCATATGCTTGAAATAAAACGATTTACCCACAATTTTGAAAGGGTGCCAATAATTTTGTCCGGCCCATTTTTGGAGTTCTGTGTGACATGATGTCAGATTTGGCTTTTTTTCTCTGTTTTTTTGTGTTGTTCCAATGCACATAAAAGAAATAAACATGTATATACAAACACATTTGTAATTGCAATAATTTTCTGGGAGAAATGGTGCATTTTCTGGGAAAATTCCATGGGGGCTGATAATTTTGGCCATGACTGTAAATCAAGACATATATGTACGATGGTCCTAGGAATTATTGGAAAACTGGTCACCACTCCATGTATATTTATCTATCCATCCATCCATCCATCTATTTTCTGAGCCCGGCATTTGTTACTTGGTGACTCTAACCTGGTCCCAAATGCTTGACTGTTTTTATATGGGCTAGTTCTCCATTCAGGGCTGGTTCTTGAGTTACACCCAAGACTGCAAGGATAGTCTTTAATCTCTGCTGTCCTGAATTAGAACAAGCAGAATTGATAAAGGATGGATTCTTTCTCCCACTCCTGTTTTTTTTTTAAACCATCTATTGGGGTATTTACAAAACTCACTTTTTCTTTTATACTGATAGAAGAAAGCTGAAGCCTATACAAATAAATTGTTTGGCAAGGTGGGAACCAACATCACAGGGGACATTCACACATATATATACAAATTCCCAAAAAACAGAATATGTAGCAACAGTATGCAATGTGTAGCAATGTGTAGCTAAAGACATTCGTCCATCCATTACAATTACCTAGTTTGTAAACAATCGTAGAGTACAGGAAGCCATAGCTTATCCTCGTAGCAATGGGTGTTGAGTTTTCAACAAGACTGAGAGAGAAGACCTTCTGCTTTAAAATATAAGAGCTTCAAAGCTGTACTCCTTTGACACAACTGGGTAAGCTGCTTCTTTCTGAATCAAAGGCCCTGGATACATGGCCAGCCTCACTTTATTGAGGACATGAAACAGAAGTGGGTGGTGAACTGAGCAATTTCTCCCTGCTGACAGTTATAAGGCAGGAAACACTGTTAAACAAAACTATGATGTTTGATTGTGAACTTCCTGTGCCAGCATTCTGGCAAAGCAGAGTAGGTCAGGAAGCCTGTGTGCGCTATGCCACTCCATAAAGCACTAAAGAAATCCAAAAAGGCAAATCCAAAACATAGGCAAGGCATCATACACAATATAGTTAGAAACAGTAAGCCAAAACCAATAATTAAAAAGCAGGCAAACGGTCATAATCAGAATGTAAAAAAGATGAAAAAAGTTGATCTGAAAAAGAAAAAATCCAACATGTCAGGACACACTAAAGGACCAACTGTTGAACAATGGCTGCTGCCCTAGCCAAGCTCCCCTCATTTATGTCCCCTGCTCCTCCATTACAAAGCTGCTGCATGATAATCATTGCCCTTTACCACACATGGATTGGGGGGGGCCTGAGATTATAGGCAGGCCCGTTTGCGCCGCTGCTGTATGATTCTGCACTAGCAGAACTAATCACATAAACATTTCCTTGTAATGTAAGTACTATGTAATGACAATATAACACATGAAGGAGCTCAACTGAAATGACTTCAACCCAGGATGGAATGCTAGTCTGTCACAAGGCACTTTCACAATGTGAACACCAGGGGTGCACCAGCTCCCCAAACACCCAACACAAACTGGCACAAACACAAGTTAAAAGCCCAAAATGTCTTTTATGGTGGGAAAACTCTTCTCAGAAGTGTTTCCCACCACCACAGCCACAAGTACAATAATAAGAGCAAACAGTAAATCTTTGTCTTTCTCTGTCTCTCATTGTCTACTCCACTCCTCCTCTCAAGTGTTGTCCACCTTCCTCCCAACTGTGGCTCGTCCTTGTCAAGCTGGCATCTTCTTTTATGTCCTACCCGAGAGTATTTCCTGTCTTTTGTTAAGTACATGTGGTCTGAAAGCATTTCTGGGTGAGATTGGAGCCCCATAAAATAGGGCTCCCCAATCCCTGCAGCCCCGAGAACCTAACAGGGCTGAGTTGAAGAACCCCATGTCTTATGTTGTCCTGTGGGAATCTGAGGCACCACTGCAACCCAGGGGGGCTCTCCCCCAGTCCTTCCATACTAAGGGTGTCCCGGCCATCGTTTAAACCACATAGCCACATTTACTTGCAGCTTAAAAAATTATCCTTAAATGCACAGAGAAAAACTCACATGAGAAAAACCTGCAAAGTGCACAGACTGTGACGAGCCTGGCATGTGAAGCTACTCAGTGTCTGGTGTACTGAGAGAGTTTGCTGATTTTATCTACTAAAGAATGTTAGCAAACTGGATAAAAAAGTGTCACCTGGATGATTTCTTTGATAAGAGGTTAATATTTTAAATGATTATCCGTTCTGAACATCTTTTCATCTTTTTGGGCCTCTTATGCAAAAGGAAAGGGTCTTCAGTCTGAGTTTAAACGTTGTCAGGCCATTTCAGTCCCGTTTCCTCAGCAGACTGACAGACTAAAGGTGTTGGGAGGACATTCACTCCTAACGCCTTTGTATTTTGTCAGCTCTCTGCAGTGCTTCTTTTCCACCCTTTCTCTGTCTTTTATGTATTCATTTTTGGCTAAAAACCGAAATGTGCTCTACACATATGTCACTTAGTAGTTTATTCTAAATATCTTTTCAATACTGACTAGAAGGTCCTTGCCTTATTTGTATGTTATTACTTAAAACCAGCTTCCTTCTCTCACAAATTCATTTTTAGGGCCTATTTCACTGTCACTTTTTTAGATGTCATAGGAGAAACCCATCATTGTAATCCTTATTTTTTAAGCAGTTGTTACATAATGAAGGGCTAGAACTCTGTTCCTCAATGCCATGTGGTTCATTCATTCTGGTATGTTAAACAAACAGCAGCCTTTCACAGTTTCAGTCATGCAGCTCTTACTCATCAGGCGAGATGCTTGCTGCTGTTATTAAAGGAAAAAAAAAACTGCTTTAATCTGCTAAAATCCAATAAGGTGCAGATAAACTGTTCAACGTTTACAGAAAGACTTTCATGTTGCATATGAGCTACTAGATAGAATTAAGCTTAAACCTATTTAAAATTAAATGACCACATTGATCATCTGACAACTTTTCAGTTTTTCATCCAGCCATCCATTTTCCAACCTTATGAATCCGAACACAGGGTCACGGGGGTCTGCTGGAGCCAATCCCAGTCACCACTGGGCACAAGGCAGGAACCAATCCTGGGTAGGGTGCCAACCCACCGCAGGACACACACAAACACACCAAGCACACACTAGGGCCAATTTAGAATCGCCAATCCACCTAACCTGCATGTCTTTGGACTGTGGGAGGAAACCGGAGCGCCCGGAGGAAACCCACGCAGACACGGGGAGAACATGCAAACTCCACGCAGGGAGGACCCGGGAAGCGAACCCGGGTCTCCTAACTGCGAGGCAGCAGCGCTACCACTGTGCCGCCCTCAGTTTTTCATGAACACATTAATTAACAGAAAATGAGGTATAAAGGGAAAAGATTGTGAAGATAAAGCATCCATGTAAAACCCATTATAAAGAGTAACCTCCTTACTTTATGAAGCACATTGTAGCAGGGCAGGAGTCTTAGTAGCCAGAGTCTACCATAGCAGCACTGGGCACAAGAGATGAACCGAGCCAACAAGTGAGGTACAGGACACTGTGGAAAAAGAATGTGCTCTTCAAGATACAGTGTTGAAAGTGACGGGCAAATGAACATCGTGCTGGAAGAGACAAGAGATTTGAAATAATGCACTTTTAGCTTATTTTTAACAGATCACTAAGAAAGGATCTTACATGGTCAGTGAATTGACTATGGAAGTGATAATGTTGCTCTATTGCAGAAGACTCCAAATATATAGTACCCAGCCTGGGAAGCACATATCTGGAGTTAACATGTTGTATCATTTCTCATGTGAGCTTTCTTCCCATTCACAAAGACAAGCATTTTAGGTTAAAAAGCACTGATTTGTGTTTTGGAATAGCAGAGGGATTGGTCCTGCCTTGTACCCAATGCTGCTGAAATAGGCTCCAGCTACTTTCATCTTAAAGCTGGATTAGTTAGGTCTCGTAAATTATTTAATATATGATATTTCTTAATCAGTCGTTTGATATCATGTTGCCCTATTACCATTTCCTGTTCAAAAGAGGGAAAACAAAAAAAGATTTGTGCTTTGCACTACATTGAGCTTACTTCTGCTCTAAAGAGAATTTATTAGCTACTACTTTTGTTGTCTACCATTCCTAAAATTTCCTTCGTAATTGCTTCATAAAATTCTGGTAACTTCTCTTCAATAGAGTAAGTGAGCCCTTCCATATTCCATGCTGTGTGCATTTGTGTCGCGTTCTTTTCTGCTTTTGTTGTTTTTTTCTGATGTCTTCTTTTATAAGAGGAAAGTCCCCCAAGAAATGTAGGCTAGCTTGTTGCACCAGGGACGAGCTTGAAAGCTGCAGTCTGACCACATTGGTAAGACTTTAAATATGAGTGCGTATTCAGGCTTTGCTTGTGGATTGGTTTGTGCATTATTGTCAACTGAAAGATCACATGTTAGCGCCCAAGTCAGCCTTTATATGGTGTCACTTAATACATCATCACTATCATGTTTTTTGTGCTAATGTATATATATATAAAACCCAGTGTATGTGTGTGTGTGTATGTTCCAGCATCACTTCCGAACGGCTGG
The DNA here is from genome assembly GCF_900747795.2 of Erpetoichthys calabaricus. Lineage (NCBI taxonomy): Eukaryota > Metazoa > Chordata > Cladistia > Polypteriformes > Polypteridae > Erpetoichthys > Erpetoichthys calabaricus. Next base: position 216,310,207 of record NC_041397.2, on the reverse strand, counting down.
AGCGATTTTCATGAAACTTGGTACACGTTTCTCATTCATTCTCTAAAAATACTTTAGGGTGAAATCAACCCTAACCCACCCCTTCTCTTGATCTTGCAGTCTTGTATGCATGTTGTAATCAAGTTGACACTCGGAACGACCACCAGAAGGCGAACTGGATGTGACTGCCGGCATTCTTTATGTTTGAGCACCACCGCGCCCCTGTTACTTTTTAAATTAAATAGAGTTGGCTGGTTCCGAGCGTCAGCTGGATGATAACATACATACAAGACTGCAAGACAAGCACATTAGTGAGTCTTCATTGTTTGTTAATTTATTTTTAAAGTTGTGTTTTTTTTAATTATATTTTTCTCAAGCAATTAAAAAAAACACTTTATTTTCCTCCTGGGCAACGCCGTGTATTTCATGTATGTTAGCCATAAATTTTTATGATTCTCTACTTTAAAAATGCTCTCTTTAATTATTTAGGGGTGACATTTTTTCTATTCTGGGATGTCATTTAAGCACTGTGACTGTATTTTGTCCTCATTCTTTGTAACATTTCCACAACACCATTTTGGTTTTGTGTTTTGTTTGCAGGTACCACCGTTTTGCATATTTTTTATATTAGCAGCATCTCCATTACATACCTCGTGATGGCCAGAAATCACATCAAGTGACTTCAGCATACAGTACTGATATAATTCAAGATGGAGTTATGCTATCTTATGCATCCAAGGTTTTTGAGTTGGAAAAACAAATGAATGTGGTAGCTAACGACAAACAGATCTGAGGAGTCAGGACTTTAGTGTGGTTACTTTTTCAACATAGTGAGTTTTGCCTATTAGTTGTTTTTTGATCTTCTTGCTATTGATCCCAGCTCTTTTATTTTCTCTTTCATCTCCTGGTCAAGCAATTTGTCTTTTTGTCTGTTGTTTTTCCACCCATTCAGAAGAACACAAATAACAAATAAATAAATAATAAATCACCTACCAGTGCAGTTACCATCTGCCTGCAATGGTACCACACAGCTTCAGGAGACTGTTGAAATCTTGGTGCCAGTCACAGTCCACATGAAGTCTGCATACTCTTCAGGTGTCTCTTTGGGTTTTCCTATTCGTCCTTCAAGGTTCCTCCTGCAATTGATCAATGCCACTGTTATATTGGTATCCTGTCCAGGGTGGGTTCCTACCATTTATTAAATTATGCCAGAATATGCTCAGGCACTGGAGAAGCAGCTTTACAAAATTTGTATGTATATGGATGGTTAGATGCGGTCACTGTCTCTTTATATGAGCGTTGTAATGAATGCAATACCTGTTTCCCATTTTCCTTGATAACTGTTGTCGATGGCCTTCCACTGGTTTGTCTTCAACATTGGTTTCACTTTCTTTAAACGTTTTCTACCCATATTCACACATTACTCTCATCAATTGTCATTTCACCACACACATTTCGGGGCCTTATGTGGATGTTGGCAGCAGTACATATTTCTTTTGTCAAGAGCTTGATGACTGCTTTTTGTTTCTGCTACATATCCATGGTTATGCAACACCATGAAATATAGAAATATCAGTCATGCTATTAGAGTTACTCTATCTGGTGGTATAAAAGCATCACACTTGGGTTAATAGTTTTGTAGGAAATGGCAAACAGGCTTTACTTTCAGTATAACCCTCATATATAAAATGACAAAACATCTGGCATCCGTTCATGCCTGGATGAAACAGTGGCACACAGAGGTCTTTACATGTGTCAACGTCCCTCATGTCGTCCGTCTTCCACAAGAATATCTTTTAAAAAGTAATTACTTTGAGTTAATCCCCACTGAAATTAATTCAGCCTAAAATGAGTTCTTCTTCAGATGACAAGAGACTGGATAATTACAAAGAAGTTAAAAAAACAAGTGCAGAAAAAGGAAGATGAGCTCGAATGTTGAATGAGCAGAGACAGCAAGAAGCACAAAGAAAGAGGGGTGCAAGGGCTCACGACAGTTAATGACTGGAACCCAGGTACAGTAAATTCAACAATTTTATGGAAAATGTTACATCAATCAGTAGCTCCTTGGCATTTGCATCTCTAAGCGCCAGAATCAGAAATAATGGTGTGATTTACCATCATGCCTGCTCTTTATATCTAACTAATACAGAAAGAAGACAGTTTACCATTAACACTGTATGCAAAGAAACCTTTAGTCAGATTTAGTTTTGTACAACCCAATCCATAAAATAAAGAAATTAATAATAATAAAAAATGAAGTATATTATAGAGAAAGTTTCACTTGACACTTCTAATAACAGGGGCACAATTTCTGCACTATCAGGTGCTTCTGCCTTTAATAGAAGTGTAATATTCTGCAATCTTAATATCCCTTTTCTTACTTTTTAATTTCATTCTCTTCCTATTCTATGATTGGACCATTGTGTCTGTTTTTTATAATCGAGCTTGTCACTGGTCCTTAAATATTTCCAACACATTGCAGAGCTGGTAACATCTCTGAACAAATGATAAGTTAGCCTGTAAAGACCATTAAAGGCACCATATAATGTTACAAGATCGAACTGTGCCTTTTTAAACTGTTACTGGCAGAGTATACTAATAATACTGTAATATAGAGAAGTGACAAAATTGTACATAATGAACACTGGAGTAGCAAAACTACAATTGTGTCATTTGCTACAAGTCAGTAAGTGAGTCCACTGTACATACAAATATTGTGAAGTGAAAGCCCTTAGGAGCAACAACAGCTCATCTGGAGTTGTATAAAGCATGCAGCCACAATAGAAACATGTTCTGTGGAATGATGAATCACACTTCTCTGAGAACTGATGTTCTCCTCATTGGCTCAAAATCATCATTATCCAAAGCCAATAATCTTTCTCTTATTATTGATAACTCTGTTGTTTCCCCATCATCTCAGGTCAAGAGTCTGGGTGTCATCCTCGACAGTACTCTATCTTTCCAATGTCATATTAATAACATCACCCGGTCTGCTTACCACTGCCATTCTTGTTCACAGTCATGTTACTTCTTGTCTGGACTACTGCAATTCACTCCTCTTTGGTCTCTCTAATAAATCTCTCCATAAGCTTCAGCTCGTCCAGAATTCTGCAGCATGCATCATTACTCGAACCTCATCTATTCACCATATTACTCCGGTCTTGCAGCAGCTTCATTGGCTCCTGATTAAGTTTCAAATTGATTTTAAAATTCTGCTATTAACATTTAAGGCCATTCATGACCTTGCCCCTCCATATATGTCCAACCTTCTTCATGTTGCCATTCCCTCCCATAACCTTAGATCCTCTTCCTCCACCCATCTGACTGTACCAATGGTACAGTGCGTAATGGTACAGTATACAGAGATATTTTAGGCAGTTGTGTGCTTACATCTTTAGGGTAACCGTGTGGGGAAGACATTTTGTGTTCTAGCGTGACTGTGCCCCTGTGCACAAAGCCAGGTCCATAAAGACATGGACAGTTTAGTGTGGAGGAACTCAGATGACCTGAACAGAGCCTTGACCTCCACACCACCGAACACTTTTAGGATGAATTGGAACACAGACTGCAAGCCAGGCCTTCTCTTCTAACACATTCTCACAGACACATTCCAAAATCTTGCATTGCAGAAAGCGTACCCAGAAGAGTGGAGGCTGTTATAGCCACAAAGCATATTAATGCCCATGGTTTTGGAATGGCATGTCCAAAAAGCTCATATAGGTGGTGGTCAGGTGTCCACAAACATTTGGCCATACAGTGTACATTCTATTCAGCTCAGTTTTTTGGTAGGGGGATTAAAGAAGCAGCCTTTGACGCTCTGATGTGGTCCCAGAAACATCAACAGCCTGACCATGGGTATCATCACATGCAGCGACAAGATGAGATCCTTGTTAGTTAGTCGTACCCCATTCACATAACAGTCACATGTTAATTTGAAGGGCTGCGCCGTGGATGGAAATGGCGGACTGTTTTGTATACCTCAGATGTTCAGGCAGAGCTCAGTGTCGAAATCTGTTGAAGGTGTACTTTGAGCCTTTATTGTGTACCACGCTTTATGCCTAATGGTTATTGTACATAAACAGAGAGTAAGAGAGGATTAAATTGCACTTATTTGACTTACAGAAAATAAATAAAACTAGGTAATAATTTGATATACTTGCTTTCTGTAGAGCTCTGCACACATTCAAATGTATGGCTTTTTCTTTATGATGTGGCCAATTCTTCAGCCCAGATTGTGAGTTGATTTTAGCATTTGTCCTATTTTCTTCTGTGAATTTGATCAGTTCTGCACACAACTTAAGGCTGCGTTGGGACAAAAGTGCTGTTGTACTTTACTGTCTGCTCTATGAGAAAATGTGCTTTAATAAAAGCATTTCAGATTTGAAAGAGGCCCTGTGTTCACTGTGCTTTGCATGCTCTTTTGCTGCTGGAGGCCCTGTTCATTTTGTGTATCGCTGTGTGATCACTGCCAGCCAAAGCTGCTGCTGCAACCACAGGCATGCAGATAAGAAAGAAGAGAACAGCTGCAACGACTTTCCCACGACTGAGCATTGCATGTAATGAGAGGCCTCTTCTTGTCTGAAAAGTAAACAGAAAATGAAGTGTGCCTGCCACTGAACTTAATGGTGGAATGGGGATCTGTTGAGCCGGCTAGGAGTATTTATTTTATTAAATCATTTATTGAAGCTTGCTGTGCAAATTGAAGTCATATTATGTCTGAAACTGCTTACTGATAAACCAGATTTAAGCATTAATAGGCATTTTTGTTTGCCAAACAAGCTTCAGAGAATTTTGATGCCTCCTTTAACTGAATGGGCTCTGTATGCTATTGTGTTGGTGAGCAGACATTTATGGCTGTACTCTCCTTTATAGGTGGTGCAGCGGTGCCTCTTTCTTCCCCACCATGGCTCAAGCACTGCTTGTGTGAGGTTTGTATGTTCTCCTGATGTCTGTGTGGCCTTTTTCTAGGTGCCCACGTGGATAAACGTGTCTGGATTGGCTGCTTCCAAGCACAGCCCCCTCATTACCCGGCATTGGAATAAACAAGTTCAAAACAATGAATGAATCCATTTAATGGTTACACACTGAATTAACTAATGTGCTGACATACACACATACTTGTCAGAAATTGCTGTGCTTATGTATATTTATAGCCCCCAGTGCTGTTAATTAATCTCCATTTTCAGAGTCACGAAGAATATCAAACAGACCCATAATGATTCAGTTACTAGTTTCAATCTTTTCAAGTCACACTACTTTAAACAGGATGGACAAAGAAGAACAGCAGACACTTCTGACTTGCGTCTTTATTGTGCTGCGTAAGGTGAGGAAGGACTTACCCACTTGGCACTTTTAACCTCCCTAATTCTGGTCATGCTTCCTCTCCCACACTGTCTGAGTGAGCCTGTGTTTGTGATCTAAAAGACCACTGGGATTTGCTTTACCTCTAGAGAGGAAACAGCGTTCTTACTAAGCACAGTGACGAGGAAACGGAACAAGTGCATTCATTTAAATACGGCTACAAATCCTTAAACAACAGCATAGTAGGTTGTTTATCACTTTGAGAGGGATTGGGAAAAGAATAAATATGTGAAAGATCTTGTAAATTAAATTGTAGGACCACAATAAAGCAGTTCAGCCCATCAGAGGAATGTTCTTGTACCCCACCCTTTTGTTTTGGAACTGTTTTCTTGTTTTGTTTCTGCAGCCACCTACCTACATAAATGACATCCAGGCTTTATGAACTATGCACTTCAAACTTGCCACTTAATTGGTGCCATATGTGGTTTGTTAAAATTATTAAAACAATACAGGTTGATAAATCTGTGTGCTATGTTTTGCCATTGTGTCCTGTTGGCATTTCAATACTGGGTTCTTTTGTTGGATTGGTACCATTGCCAAAATGCATGTGCCCTTCTGACCCATACCTGTTATAAAGAAAACAAATGTAATATCTGTTGCTCGCTCAAAGTCTGAGAATTCTGTGGGTGGGTTTACTGTGCATTAGTCCCGACTGTTAAGATTTATATGGTAGCACACGTAAAAGTAGTGCCGTGCATGGTAAGGAGCACTGTCCTGGTTTTAGTAGAATCAAACATAGTCTGGTTATGCTAGTGGAAAGTCCCCATACTGAGCCAATCATTTTGTTAAATCTGTTATTTGTGTGAGAACTGGATAGAAGACATACTGCAAGTGATGGAACAGCACATTTCTACTGTAGAGCTGCATGTTTACACAGAATCCTTATACTGACACATGAGATTTATGGAACAACAACCTTTTGAGACCGCTCCTGTGAAATGCACAATTCAGCATTTAGTGATAAACTGGACTACTGCTGGTTCAAAACACAAAAAAACCCTTCTATCTAAACCTCACTGGTTGTCACTACGTTGCAGACTATATGCAAAGAATTGCTTATTACTCAGTACTGTGATTATCACAAGATATTTGTGTGCCATGAAGGTCATACCATGATTTGTGTACCACCTGGAAGAACACTCCATGCCATGCTCAGCTGTTGTAAAGCCAGCGTCACATTACACGATTTCCAGTCATAGAGTGTGTCTGACTTGCCAACTGCAGTCAGTTTACACAACTGAAAATCGTTGGGAATGCCACATTTAGTTACTGCATGACAACTTTCTAGTACAGTCTTACTCGCCCCCTTTACTGCCAGCCCATAGTGTGCTGCTTGATGGTGCCGGTGCTGTATGAAGAGTTAACCGTTACGGTGAGTTCGGCCGCAGTCCTGGCCCTATTTTTTCTATTTTACACCCTGGGATGGTACATAAAACATGAAACATCAGGCAGACAAGCTTCTTTACGGTTTGTGAGGTCCAAAACACGCGTGTTCCTTATTCCTCATCGCTACATTCAATGCATTGTATTTACGAATGAGTATTCACTGGTACACATAGAGCCCACCCTTACAACTAAAGACATTTTCAGACCTGTTTGAATTTGTCAGGGCAAGTTACAGACTTGCTGGGAGTCACTGGGTATATCACATTAGGTGACTGGCTTTACAGGAGTGTGCCACCACCTGCCTCTGACTCACTAATATTATGTAAATGGGGGCTACAACTAGACATTGCTGGAAAACATGTCTAATGTGACATGGTGCTAAGGAAAGAAGAAAGAGCTAAAAAGGGCATGCCACAACTGAAGGTCTACGTTTTGATTCTGGAGAGGGTGTACACCTTTATTGTATCACTCGCTGCCAAGTTACCTAACAGTCGCACATCTAAGCAAAGCAGCCTAATGGAATATACTTGTACTATGCACAGTGTGACGGATGGCCGGGGCCCATGCCCGGCCGGGACGCCCCTTCGACAGTTGGTCTGGGGGAACTGCCATGGGCTACACACTACTTTCTCTGGAATGCTTGGTGGCAGCACCCCTGGGTTGCATCGGGGCCACAGGCCAGGGACTTCGGAGCTCAGCCTTGTTGGACTCCGTGGCCAACGCCAGGGAGAGCTGCATAGCTTAATGAGCCCGTGTGGGCAGCCACACCCGGAAGTGTACCCTGAATTAGGCTAATTATCACCTGAAGCACTTATGGGTGGGCTATAAAAGAAGCCAGCAGCCACCACTCCGAGAGCCAGAGTTGGGAGGGGGAGGACGACGCTTACCAGGAGAAGGAGTGGTGGTGAAGACCAGTGTGTTTTGTGTTTGCTTTTGGTGACTTATTTGTGTTTATGGCACTGTGTTGTTTCTGTGGGTATGGGGAAGATGTAGCCCACAGACGAAGAAAAATAAGTTTATTTATTTTATGTGTGCCTCACGGTGTCAATCTGTGTCGGGTTGGTGCTCATATAGCGCCTTTGTTACAACAGACACACAGAACATTTCAAAATAAAGGTTGTCTCATAAAGTTCATCACAACAAGTCTTTCCAGATAGTGGATGTAAGTGCGTCCTGACGTGGACATGCAGGTCTCGTTCCTAATTTCAAACTATTTGTCTCAGGATTAGGCTTCAGTTTCTCATATTTAGACACATAAAATGAATGTTTCATGTTATTTATATGTTAACACAAAACTATTAATAAACTACAACAGAATGAAAAAACAACAAGAAGAGCATGCAGTTTTTTTACAGAAACAAAGACAAAAATTGAACTTAACACTTTCAGGAAATTGATTAGTTGACAAATGGATATGGTTATCTAATAATTAAAAGTACAAAGAAAGACCTATAAAATCTGGACATGTTACAAAGAAAGGTAATTTGTGTAAATAATATTCTGGGGTAGTCAATATTATGTCATCAAGCAGCAGACTCCATAAGTGGGTTTTCATTGTAGGCCACCTAAAGCACATTTTTAGCGCCCTCTATTCAGTTTTCTCAATAGACCTCCCTTTGGATTTGGTGGCCCCCATGTTTGATATTTTTATTACAACAGCTTGCTCACCTGAGTGCGTTCCAGCTCTTAATGAAAACATGCCTTTCACACAAAGCAGTAGCCTGGCCAGTCTATAATACTAAGATTATTTAACAAGTAAACTAAAGTACTACGAAAACAGCAAAGAAAAGATCTGTTCTGTTTATTTCATGGAGTTATCCTTTATGAAAAATGAAAAATGACAATTTCTTGAGGAGTTCCTTCTTATTATACAGCTCACAATGCACAGTACGGCTGCAGCTCCTTCTTCAGTCCTGATGCCATCTGTTATTACTAGAAAAGAACATGTAAGGATAAAGAGAACTGAACAGAAAATTGACATTTCTGCAGCATCTGTCCGAATGTGCTTATTGTGTTTAATTCTGCTTATTGAAAATGTGAATGTAGAGCCTTAGGTCGACTGTATGGGTACAGTGTGTTCTTTAGCAGTGGAACTTGGTGCTCTTTCATGACACCACTGCCTCAGGTGGCACCAGGAGTGCTGCCAGCACACTAAAACTGAAAGCCGGTGCCATCATCGGGCAAGATCCACCAAGCAATGTTTAAAAAAATGGCTTTCATGCAAATGTGGGTTAGTCGTGGTGGTTTGCTGTGCAGCAGCACATACAACATCTGCCCACGGAAACTTTCATTCTACTAAATGATGTTATCATGCATGTAGTGTAGTGTAGATGGTTCAAGAAATCCTGAGGATTTAAAATTTGGTTTGTGAAAATAATAAGAAAAAAAAAATCAAAATGAGCTATTGCACAAACATGCCATAACCTTTCATCTGAGATCTCTCTGTTTTTGCAGATAGTTTTCACTTCTTCCTTCAAATTCAAACCATATGGCCTGTTGTTTAGAAAGTGTTTGAAAGCACCTGTTGGAAAGTAGACTTTGGCGTATCTAATATATTATGTTTCTTTGGACCGCTGACAAAATAAAGTAGTGACAGGAACCAAAAGTTATAATAAACGGTTAGTTTATATCTGAAGTTTCCCCAGTTGACAAAACGGCTTAGAGGATCAAAGCCACACAATAATTTGCTTTTGATGACATCTGCTGGATTGAACACATTTCCAAGTTAACATCCCCTAAGTGAAATGTTTGTGAAGGCAGCTTTTAACTTGTGAGCTGGTCTGATCATTTTGGCTATTTGTTCATTCCTCGATCAGCTTTCTGATACTGTAATAAATCGCTGCTCACATACAGTGTAAAATCTAGGATGGAGATTCAAGGTGTGGCCTCTCTCTATTGCATGTTACTCAATACCAGCTACGTTTGTGTATTTAGGGAGGCTTTTCAAGTTTAGGGCTGATGATCTGTTAGACACACTCACCGTGTCTGTCCACCTGGCTTCTTTGCACTCAACGTTAAAAACTAAAGTAAGGACCTGTCTCCATTTGTAAAAAAAAATGATAATACTTTAGTCTCTTCACAGCGCAGATGCTGCCAGTGATGTTGATCTGGGCCCTTGATTGATATCAGCAAAATGGGAATAACTTCAGGCTCTGGGTTGGGTGCTGCACACCTGGAAGTTGTTCTAATCGACAAGAGGGTTTGCCTCCATGTGACTTCAAGTTTTGCAGTGTGGTAACTCTGACCCTTAATTAGAGTGTAGTACCAAACAACTCTGAGTGTTGTCCTATTTTTGAGACGTTTGGATTGAGTGCTGTAAAGGGTATCAACTACACACTCTGTAGCTCTACTGGGAGACTTTAATGCAAAAATAGGTACAGACGTGATACTTGGGAAAGTGTGTTTGGAAGGAAAGTGCTGCCTAATCTGAATTAGAGAAGTGAAGTGTTACTGGATTTCTGTGCTAATTCTGGATTGTCTATAACAAATAATTATTTTATACACAAAGTTGCTTATGTGATCAATGATTAACTTTAGAGTTGGGTCATGCAGGGTAATGGGGTATGTTTTGGATACTTGGGTATAGAGAGGTTCTGAGCAGTAAACTAATCACCATTTGGCAGGAAGGTGGCTCACATGGAAGGGGCACCCTCTTAACAGACTTGGAATATCCAAACAGGTAGTGAGGGTTTTCTGGAATAACTAGTGAATGCCTCTAAACAGAATCAGCTCCACTTCTTTCTCCCAAAGAGCTTCTGCTGTATCTCAGGAGAGATTGGTAAAACAGATTCGGAATGGACCACAGTAATACAGTCGCCTTCAAGATGCTGTGCAAAAATGTTTGTTGGTGCCTGTCCTGGTGGCAAACCTAGAAGTCATTGGTGGATACCTGCAATAAGGGAAACTGTCAGTCTTTTCAAATAAGAAATCTTATGTGCAGGAATGCCTCTACTGAGAGGTATCAGCAGGCCAAAAACCTCAACAGCAATAGCTGTGGCAGAACAAAGCCCTCCACATGGGTAGTGTTAGGACATGAGGAACAACTTTCAGAATAACCTTGAAGAGGTCCCCTAGATCAAAAGGAGATGGTTAAGGTGGTCAGAGCAGATGGTTAGGATTACCTTTCATTGAGGGATGTACTAAGCATGGCCCACTGGCAAAAGACCCACAAGGTGCTAAAGGGATTACATTTTTCAGCTGGCCCAGGAGCAGCTGAGAATTCCCCAGAGAGGCTAGAAGAATGCTAGAGGTAGGGTAGCAAGTTTTGATCAGATCGAGGTTTCCCTGCTGCTCTCACCAGGATAAGCAGAATGAAAGTGAAGTAATGGCTCAAGCCAATACCAAGGAAAGCTTGTATTGGTGAAGGATTGCATATTTAAGTCTAGGGGGCATTTTAACAGAAAAAACTAAACCCAATATCAAAAATCAATCACATTGGTCACAGTTTATTCTCTACAAGTCTTCCAAATGCTCCAGAATGTGTTTATGGAGTAATAATGTATCTGTACTGCACTAGTAAATGTGGCTCAATCAGTGTTAAAATAAAATACCATTTTCCTAGCTATGTCTTCTGTTTTGTTCTAAAATTTGAAACACATATTTCCATGGTCTTCATTTTCAAAAGGAGATGTTGCTCTCTCTCAACTTCTCTCCTCTCTTTCCTCTCTACTCCTTGCAACCTCAAATTATCAGTCATTGTTTCTCTTATGTGTCATCTGTCGTCTACAAGGCATCTTGACAAAACAAAAAAGCCCACTATGTATGTGATATATATACAAAAGTATACAAAGTATATACCATATAATACAGTATTGAAAAGATGTACAGGAAACAGAGGAAGGATTGGGGTCCCAAGCTTGGTGAAGCAAAGAGAGTTTATCATTGGGACACTGGAGTAATGGCTGATGAAAATAGGATCTTGCAGTCATATGTGAATAATAAACTATAAATAAGATATTTCAAGCAGTAATAACCATTTGCAACATTAGTAACATCTTGGCTATATTTTTAAATTAATTTAATGGCACCTTGATATTAAAAAGTATAATTTTCTATCAACAACATACAAATTTCTGGGTGATTCCAGAGTATTGAAAACTTGTGTATATTCTATGTGTGTGTGTGTGTGTACACTGTATTTATCGATATATATTAGTGTTCATCAATACCAGCTTTCAGACCTCAGTACCTGTACCAAAATGGATAACACCTCAAACATATATATTTTCTTAAACACATACACACACTGGCATTTCTCCACAAACAATATTTTCTACCAAAATTACCAAACATTTTTTCTCCTTTTGCCATTTGATTGTGCCTTTTCAACCCTGACCCTGGGAATAGTTGTGCCACATCAGGATTGCTACCATGAAACACTTTGGGGACAACTGAAACTTCAGTATGACAAGGCAGCATTGTTTAGCAGCTCTGGGGGACCCCAGCAGGGCTGCCTATCAAAACTAAAACTTCCATGCAGCCCTGTGGATTTCTGGGGCACTGCAATACAGACAGCACCTGGCCTTGTGAAGCAGCCTCTCAATGTCCTTCCTTTCTGTTGGCTTCTTGAGTGGGAAAGGTACCACCAGCCGGAATGCCAGCCTATCCATGTCCTTGAATAGAAAATATGTACGGTATATACAGTATGTTAAATTACATTATATTAAATTAGATACGCTTTATTAATCCCAAAGAGAAATGTAGATACAAGTAGCAGTAGAAACATAAACACAATAATACAGACTCGTAGAACAAATAATACAATCAATCAATAAATAATGAATGTATATTGTGAAGAAATTGCAAAATGAACTTAAAGAGTGTAAGCATTTAGTGTGGGACATTGGGAGTAAAACATACAGTATATGTATAGAAAAATAGAGAGAGAGACTTTCATAGTTGTGAGAAATAACAGTTTACATTACAGTATACAATGAGCCATTACAGCAAAGTCAAAGCCGCAAAGCAGTACATCATGAAGGAAGGCAAAAAGAAGATAAAAGAAGTAATGAAGTGGTGCACATTTGAGATAAAATGTTAGTTTTAGGAATGCAGTAGAGAAGAGTTTGGTCTTCGGCCCAGTTTTGAATTTCAGACTGAAAGAGCACATTATTTTCTTTCCATATCTGACTTTACAGTCTACACTCCGTTCCTCTGTTATTTTATTGTAATTATGTTTATACAAAGCAGTCTGTGATCATGTTTACAATGAACAGTGATAAATAATGTAAATATTGACTGAATTTTTGAGACGTAAAATGGTAGAGCCTTGTTATACCCTTTAAAATGTCAAGAGTTCTAATATACTAATGAGTACATGCTGTATAAAGATAATACACCTAGAAATTATGTTTCATTCATCAGTGGACTTTGGCAAAATATTTTAAAAAGACATCATGATCTAAACATACTGTAAAAGAGTGTACATGGTTTTACACATAATACAATTTTTATCTTTTTAGAGCTAGCAAGAAAATCATTCACGGTTAATGCAGTGTACAAATAAGTGCATGCAGAACATTTTTTTTGTCCAAGGTCATTAAAAAATAATAATAGCATCTGCTTTGAGAAACAATTATAGATGAGCCTTAACCATACTGACATGAAAATTATGAACAGAGGTTAAATTAGGCCTGGGAGCACAAAAGGCAGACTTGTCGTGCTCAACCGTGCCCACTTTGTGTCAATTCAGTGTAGAGAGGGGGTCTGTCACCTACCATATCAGAATTCTAGTTAAATATCAGGCTATCACAGGAATTTTCTGGCCCTTCTGAACATGTAGCACTTTCATTCTGGCTGATAGACCTATTGACTGTTGTAAATTGCAAAACATTTTGGAATCTGTCTATAATGCATACAAATCAAAGACCACAAGGACTCCACCTAGATGTGGACATAATTTAAAATGATAGATCAACAAGAAATGCCAAAAAAATACCCAAAGGACACTGAAGTATCTCTAGGTGTTTTAATGCAGCTTTGACCCATGAAAGGTTATGAGATTCAAAATAGTAGCACCAGCATTCACTGAAAGGTTGCAAGGAGAAATCAACAACTTTTAAAATAAGCCACTGCTGCAAAAGGCTATCTGGATTATCGTGCAATGTTTAGAAGAACAGTCTCTAGAATGATGTGTTTAAAATTGATCTTGTTGCATGCAGTAAAGAGAAAATGAATGTGGTGAAAGACTCTCCCTGCCCACCATCAAATTAGCCTTATTCTCCTCAACCATGATGGTGGTTTTTATTGCCATGAACAGAGTGATACTAATATATTTTGGACAACATGAATTTCTCCAACCACACATTGAATTTGAGGATAAAATGGGTCCTCCAGCCTGACAAAATTTCAACAAATCATCCAAAGAATGTAAAAGAGAAAGAAATGCAAAGTTTTCGGATGGCTGAGTCAAAGTGCAGTAGGAATGTTGTGGCTGATAACAAATGTGGAGCAGCTGAAACGAGGGAAAAAATTCTTCTGAGCTGATATGTAAGACTGATTAGTAACTATATAAGTATCTTTTGATTGCTGTTGTAGCTGCTAATAGACATACTCCTGATTACTAAATGAAAAGTTCACTTGTTTTTATTCAAGGAAATTTTTGCTTCTACTTGTAATAAGTAAACATATTTTATTTGATAAATAATGGAAGACTATATAGTTTTGCTGGTCTGTCCATTAAGTACGGTATCTGTATTAAGTGCTAGAGTTTGGATTACCAATAGACTAGGCAATGGTAATTCACTAAATAAGTCGAGCATTGTTTCCTGCTTTTGCTCAATGATCCCAGAATAGGCTATGGCTTCCCACAACACTCGACTGGGTAAACAGATTCATAAAATGGACAAATGGAAATTGTCAGGAAAGTCCTATTTCTATCAGCTTAATCAAATTTTAAGGTATGCATCAGGAGCTGGCAACTCCTTCATCAGAAATACGCTGACCCCTTTTTAATTTTTTCTTGTTTGTGTGTGATTTTCTGGCTGGCTGCTGTAACCATGGCTGTTAAAGACTTTAGCTTCAGGTTTGGCAGATGCTTCCAGAAGTCTTTTTAACATATTATTTCCTAGGTTCACTAGGAGCCATTTCCACATTGCTTAGCATCATGGCTTAGAGTGCCCCCCTCCTCCTGACAGCCTGAACTTTCACAGGATGAGACAGCTCCCATTGTCATCATCGAGCGCAGCAAGCAGGAGAGAAGCATAACGATTAGGGTGAAGTAAATTCAAGCAGATGCCGGATAGACAAGAAAATGAATTGTAGCATTGGAGTCAGGTCAAACGATGCTCTGGATGACAGCCAGTCGTGTCACAACAGATTTTTTTGATATAAATCCAACCAATAAATAAAATAGCACAGTTTACTCAACATGTGCAATGTATGAGAATTGTAGTTTTATGTGTATTAAGAAAAAGCTGAATTTGCAGATTTGTTAGACGCTGCAGTCTCATGTAATTATCAGCAGAGTCTCATATCCATCACTGACATGCCCGTCGGACTACAAGGTTGCTTTTTTTTTTTGCTGCGTTTTTATAGATTGATGTTTTTTGTTTTCCTTTTACTCTAAAGCTTTAACTTTTCAATTTGCTGTACCCTTTCATTTTTTTGTCAGTGTCATCTTCTGCCCCATTCCATCCTACCAATGCCTAGCAAAAAAAAAAAATTTAACAGTAAGAAACAGAATGTGTCAGTTCATTACCTTTATTCTTTTTTGATGTTGTCTCCGTGAGAAGAACATTGAAAATGCCTCATGTTTGTGCAAAGCATAATGGGAGGTTCCCACAAGACCCTCCATACCGCCCTCTCCCCATCAACGAGTCACTGAGAAACTCAAACAACCTGGGCTCCCATAATGCTTGACAAACTCTGGACATTTCCGTCTATAGCATGTCACTGATTCCTGACTCATTTAAAACTGTTAATTCAGCATCAGCTGCACAATTTAAATGAGCCCAAATAGCCCAATGGTAAAGGAGCAGTTGTCTTCCATAAAATGCAGACCATCTTCTGCAAAGCTTGAACCTCTATATTGCCTATTTAATTCTTGTTTATGATATGATTGTTCGGCTGATTAGGGTTTTGTTCTGATCAAGGAGACCAATAGCTAGTTGTTGTCAACCTAATACTTACCAGCCTTGAAAAAAAATAAATTAGTTTATATTATTGCATTTTTATTTGAAACTTTTCCAAAACCAGGACAAAGTACAATTGTTTACCTACACTTTCACAGCACAATTAAAGCACAGGCCAGTTAAGTTGCTCAGGAATAAGCTGCAACTCAAAGGTGGGATTTCACCTGGCAACCATGTGCGTCTTTTTGTCTAGTACTCCCATGACAAGCTATATTATAAAAGCTTCCAAAACAGTGCCCAAATAGCTGAAGGGTGGCAAAGCAGACACTTGCAACTCTAGAGTCCTGGGTTTGAATCCTATGCTGAATTGCTGGCTCTGTGCAGCTTGTTGGTTCTCCTTGTGGCTCCCTGAGTGCTCTGTTTTTCCATTCCAAGTCCATAGGAGATGTGTGCAAAGTTAATTGGTGATTTGAAAATGGCTCCATGTAAGTGAGTTTGCCTTGGACGGAGAGGTGCTTTCACCCCACACCCAGTGCTGCTTGGCATTGCTGGACCCCTAAAAGTTAAGTAAGGTGATTCAGTAGATGGAATATACAGTATATTAATCACCAGGACACACTGGTTTTCTCTTACCCCAAGAGAAGAAGAATATTTTAATGAACATCTGATTATTTCATTTATATTCTGATTTATTTTGTAAAAATCCTGTCTTTCCCAGAAAAGAAAAAACCTTGCAGGTTCCTGCTTTTGAGTGCAAACTTGAAGTGGAAGGCTTGACACTCATTTTCACACAGTTAGGCCTCCAGTTTATATTTCTATTTATTTTAATTGATGAAAATATTGCACTCTTTAATTTACAGTTTGTCTATTAGTCAATTGTATACAGTATAGTAATTGAGTACTGTCAACTAGAATGTCTAGTATGTGCATGGTATCTTAAAAAGATGATTGAGGCTGGCGGGAAGACAAGGTAGCGGAAAAGCCCAAGGTTGCCAGTTCAGTTGTTGCTTTTGATCCTGTGCTTTATTTCTAAATAATATGTGTAAACACATGTAACACATCCTGGTCTTGTCAGTCACCTTGGATAAAAGCAACGAGTAAATATATAATAATAATAATAATATAAAATCTTGTCACCTGTAGATGTAATGTGACTTATTTCTTTTGCCTTAAATATGTAAGTTACAGTACTAAATATAAAGTATTAAAGATTTATTCCATTGCTTTTAATTTATTCTACATAAAGACAATTGTGAATTTCCCCTTGGGATTAATAAAGTATCTATCTATCTATCTATCTATCTATCTATCTATCTATCTATCTATCTATCTATCTATCTATCTATCTATCTATCTATCTATCTATCTATCTATGGCAGTGTTTGAGCATTGTTGCAATCTTCTCTTTGCCCTTTCTTTATGCTGTATAAAACCTTTCAAGTACCAGGTATCATCACAAAGTGCTGTGTGTGATATATAATGGATTCAATTGTGTATAAAGATGTTTTAAGTGGGGGGTCCTTCTTGCTTGAGAATAGATTTTCTCAATGTGTTGGTGCCTAATGGTTGGTTATTACCAATTAATAAAAGATGTTGTTTGGTTGCCTGTCTATCATATAGGAAGGGGGTTAATAACAGTTTTGTATAACTTCAGAAACAAGGATTACTTGCTGCACTGAGAAGACGCCAGAAAAACTGCCTTAGGATTGATAACATAAAATGTTACAATAGCACAATAGTGAGATCCAAACTTGTTTATAACATAAAAGAAACGGTGGCATATGAATAAGAATATTCATCCAGAATGCATTACTTTAAAAAAGGCAAAATGACTATAAAAAAAGAAGCTAAGTATCTTTTTGGTTACTAAAGGCTAGTAGCACTGAAAGGCACTATAATTCGCTTTTATGTCCAGTCGCAAGTAACTCTCCAATCAACCTGTTCAAGAATGATATTCAATTTGACATGACTGTAGAGCTGGCTTTTAAAATGTAAAAAATAGCCTATGATCCAAATACCAAAAAAACTTTTCTATGTCGTAGCTTTGTAAGTGGCAGCATTATGTTTCTTCTCCCCGGTTATGTCTTCCTCTGTGGGGCTGCAGTGATAAAGAACACTGAGTGCCGGGCTTTTGACCATTGCTCACACTATAAAAATACAAACCACATTTAAAAAAGCTAGCTTTACATAAAAGGTCTGAGCACTGACAGCCTGCTGCCCACTCATCTTTTTCGTGCTCCACAAGCATAGGGAGTTGCACTCTGAGCACCCTCCTTTGCTGCCTTACCAGTGGATTACAAGAGAAGAAGATACACAAAAGTAAGTATAGACGATGGATTTTGATTGGCAGGACATTTCATCAGAGTGGGGAATGCCAAATTACGTGTCTTTGGTCCAGAACCTTTCATAGTTCTAGGAACCTTTAACCTACCAGTATATGACAAGTGAAATTATAATAGAGATGTCTCTAAATAACACGCTAGCTTGCCATCCTAGCATGTCAGCTAAACTCATTATTTCTGTTGTGTTCAGCCTTGTTTGCATATACAGTACAGTTGTTTTCTTTTATTGAAAATTTAAACCATTCTTTGGGGAAACAGATGTTTGTGAGCAGCTCAGTCTTCCCTTTTGTGATTTTGCCAGTATTTAGAGTGTAGAAGCGTAGCACTTGAGAATAAATACAGTAAGCACTACAATTAGAATAGATTAATTAATTAAACTATCCAAAACTATCCATTAATATAAGTTAAAGTCATATGATACATTAGCAGGTGTTGTTTTTTATGTTTAGGAAATATATTAATGCTGCAGGCAATGTTCCCTATTTTATTTATGCTAAAGCATTTCCTCTACTGATCAAGTCCATTTGTTATGTAAAAATGAGAAAACACAAAAAAGGAAAGAATTACATTGAATAAACAAGAAACTGTCTCATATTTCAAGTTTTCTAGATTATTACTATTTACCCTGAGATCTAGTTCCTGCTTCTATAATTTTCCAAATTATTTCAGCCTCAGCAACAGTTAGAATATTGCTGCACGGCAACTGTGTTTCCCGCTGTGAATGAGCCAGCAGAGGACTGAACAATTACAAGGCTACCTGCTGAGCATGTAAGAGCACAAAACGAACTCCTTTCAGACAGTTCTGTGAAAAATGAAAGGGAGAGGACTGTGAAAATCTGTAGTGGAAAGTAAGGAAACATTCAGGGTGAATGTGTTGTGATTCTAACGTGACCACATTTAAATGGAGCAGTTGGCCATTGTTCCCTCAATTTAACAAAATGGCATAGTTCAGGGGTAGGCAACGTCGGTCCTGGAGTGCCACAGTATGTGCAGGTTTTTGTTCCAACCCAGTTCCTTAACGAGAACTCAATTATTGCTGATGAAGCACATATTGCTTAAGTGACATTTTAATGCTTCATTTTAGTGGTCTCGCTTGTTAAGGTTCTCCAACCTTAATTGCTTATTTCAATCTTAAACTGCTGCATTCAGTGTTTTAATTGCTCCTTATTAGCAATAAGATGTAAAAGACAAAGCAGCCAGCAGTTCTCCAGCTAGCTTTTTTCCAATTACATCTGTGTGTGTTCATCATGCACGGTTTGATTTAATAAAACACTTAATAGAAAAATGTGACAGACTGAAAATGGTCTGTTTTAGGCTTCAAATCATTTGGATGATATCCTTGGAAAGGAAAAAAATCTACGATATAAAAGCCTTACATTGCACAGACTAACAAGCCATAAAATTAAATAAGGTCTGAGATTGGCAATGATTGGTTTCTAATTAAGCAATTGGGTTGAATGAAAACCTGTAGCCACTGCGGCTCACCAGGACCGACATTGCCTACCCCTGTTCTACATCTTATTGCTAATAAGGAGCAATTAAAACACTGAATGCAGCAGTTTAAGATTGAAATAAGCAATTAAGGTTGGAGAACCTTAACAAGCGAGACCACTAAAATGAAGCATTAAAATGTCACTTAAGCAATATGTGCTTCATCAGCAATAATTGAGTTCTCGTTAAGGAGCTGGGTTGGAACAAAAACCTGCACATACTGTGGCACTCCAGGACCGACGTTGCCTACCCCTGGCATAGTTTGTGGGTACAAAGTGGTCCATCCAAGTACTATAGATAGACAATAAGACATGACTCCTATTATTTCTGCTTTACTGTACTGCCATATCGGGAACTTGATTGGTGATGCTCATGAAAAATACAACATCAAAATTGACATGAGATCTTGTTCAGGGTCTGTGGTATGTCAGCAGATGTTTTGAAAACCAATGAAACTGGCAAAGAGAGATCATTCAGAAACTGAAGGAATAAAGGTCTAATTCAGAAATTGTGCTTTAAGTTGACCGCACTAGACTGCCACCCTTTCCAGGGTTGGCAGGACAGGCTCTTTCTGATTAAGGTAAAGTGGGTTTGGTATAAAAAAGATGGATGGTGACTATTAAGGTTTACAGATTAGGATGGGGATTGCACATTTCTAAGGTCTAAGGATGAAGGCGCTTTAATAAGAACATTAGGCTGCACAAACATCTCATTGGTTTATATTACTAGATAAAAAGGAGAACTAAATTTGGAATATCTAAATGAAGAGTCCAGAACTGAATTCACACTTTCTGTGGAGCTGAAGTGTCCTGCCCTAGTGAGGGTAGGTTGGTGGTCTCTGTATGAGCAGATGTGCGTGTAAGTGTGATCTGCCTTATCTGGTGTTTGTCTCCTCAGCTGAACAAAGTGGTTTCATAATTTGAATGAATGAGATTAATAACACTGTGTTTACATATTAGCTCCTGTGGGTACATACAGGGATTCTAATAAAATTTGTAACAAATGCAACAGTAATATTGATATTTTTCTATTATGCTGAGGTTTCGTAAAACTTAAAAGTTTTCTGGAAATTAAAAAAAATGTATTTCCCAGCTGTTACTGATAAATGCTGTGTAATAACAAAGAAGAAGCACCTACAGTAACTGGCTTGCTATCAATCCACTGAAGGGACGTTTTCAGTGTTCTCCTCGCACACACTGAAGCACTGCCTGTTCATTGGGTGAATCAAACGGGCTTCATTTTCTTATTTGAGGAATATGCCTCATGTTCAAAGTCAATAATGATGTGACCTGAGGTTATCTGTTTTCATCTCCCATTTTCAACCTTATTAGACACCATAGCCCAGGTGACCAAGCTGTAGTTGTTCAAATAGCATGTTCTGCAGATCCCATGGATTTGGTGTTCTCTGCTGCCATTGTGATATTCTGAATGACTCTTCACCAGGGATGACAAATTCACTAAATGCTTTGTAAGAAGATCTTTTAGCAAATCCCTAGTAGGCCACCACTCTGGGCAGGCACTTTGCCTTTCAGCTTTGCCTCTGACAGTCTCAGATCAGTGATTCACATCTGTCTACTTTCTTATCATGAGACTTCTCCTAACACTCTACCCATGACACCATCAGCTCACAGGTTTTTGTGATGCCAAGACCAGGATGATGTCAGATCTCAACGTATCCTCAACTATGTGCTGTGGGAATTTCGTTTGTTTCTTCAGATTAGGCCAGTTGTAAGAAGATGCCAGAATCTCAAGGATTAGTTTGTTTCTTGCATCACGCCATTCCCCAATTCACAAAGGCAGTAGTTTAGTTGGATGGTTGTGCTCGTTGGTTGTGGCTGAACAGACTGATTCTGCGATGCTCTTTAAAACCTAGGTGTGTCACCATTGCTATTAGCCCTCTTCAAGGACTTTTGGGCAGGTAGCTCAAGACAGACTCCAACGAAAACAAAAAAGAGAGTCAGGAGAGTCAACTCTATCTTAGCTATGCAAGTTGGATGGGCCTGGCAGGACTCAAAACATAGGCTGGACTAGGACTTTGATTTGGTGAGGTTCATTTTTAAAATGCGCTGTGTTTTCCAAAGTGGTTAAGATTAATCTTGTGCTAGATTTGGTTCTTAAGGTTTTCTAATACATTGCACTGAATTTCTTTAATTTATACCTGTGTGAGATCCATCAACTTTTATTTTATAAAGCACCTTTCCATAACAAAATAATTTATACTAATTTTAAAACTGCAAAACTGGTGGGTCCACACAAAAGAAAGAACTAGTGCTAATTGAGGCATTAATATGTTCCAGAAGATAAAGTGAGCTAAAACATTTTTACTAAATATGCAAAAAAGGAGAATTTAAATATTGGCCCTAACATTAACCGGAACCCTAAGATCCTTGCTGCTTTGCTTTGAACTAACTGTTAAGTAATAAGAAAATGATTTAAACAGCCTTGACCATAACGTATAACAGGTAATTCTGCTTAAAACAAATAAAAGAACCAGCTTGTCAAAATCCTGCATCTTTTTTCTAAAGATGTGTCCAAGACAATTTATAAAGCTTATCTAAGACAAAAAGGAAACTAGATACTTAATATTAGCTACAGGGAGTTTTAGGTTACCATTGTATTCCGTGCCATCTGATGCGTCTCCAACGTGGCTTTCTAATTATGTTAAGATCAGGTGTATGTGACTAATTAATGAGACTCTGATTTCTGGGAGTATTGTAATACACAAAGCAATGTAATTTAAAGTCATCCTGTGCTCGGCGTTCTCTTTGTGTGCTACACGATGACACTATAGAAAACAGAGCCTCTTCTCAAAATTAAAAAGTCACAGTTGAACACAAGTTACACAATGCCTGTAAGACACAGGATGACTTGCTGTGTAACAAAGGTGGGCTTTCACTCAATAGAAAGTATAAAGAAAGTGCTAAAAAATAAACCATTCATTAAAGAACATCGTAAAGTGATAAGGTGTCATTTGAAAAGAAAAGATTCTTATGACAAAACAAAAGTTTTAAAGCCTAAATTACTGAATTGACCCAACACTCATACTAAATGCATTTGCACAGCCCCAATAAAGATTCATCCATCCTTTCACTTTCTGACTCTGCTTTTGTAGATTACAACACAGCGCACAAGACAGAAATGATTCGCAGACACAATTGCCAGTTCATGTCCAGGCACTCACACTTTACTCACTGTGGGTCACTTCAGAGTTACAATAATGATTTAATCTTCCACAATTCATCCAGAATTTGAATGACCCAGCACTAAAAGTATATGTGCTGTTAGATTTGGTTTTAGCATTGCTAGGTAGACCTTGAAGTCAGGAATAAATGCATGGAAAAGTGCAACATGTCACATAAATCAGCTGGACAGACACTCTGGACTATTTTTCAGGAAAGAGAAGCTTGTAGGTTGTTTCATTGTATTTTGTGTTAGGGTGTGGTTAAGTACCAGCTTAAAAAGAAAAAAAAAACATTTATTAGTTCAGCTGAACAATGATGGAGAGTACAGAGCTAATTATGCATGTACAATGAACTTGAGTCGCCCAGTCATAGTCATGACATCAAACCTACAGAGAAATGGCATGTACAACATAACATTCACAGTCCTTAGGCAATGTCCAAGGAAATTTAGAGAGGTAGACTAATTACTCTAAAAAGAAAAATTCAAGATTACTATCCGGACGTATGCAAAGCTGTTAGAGAGTAAGCGTGGAAGACTGAAGCTGGATTACTCACTCACTAAATCTGTTAGGCCAGTGTACTGTAGCTCTCCTCGGACAGGGTGGCTGATTGCTACTCTACTCGGGCACTGGTGGGTCTCTGTTCCTATAATTTAAAACAACAGTTGTTTTCAGTGTTTAAGATAGACACATGTGTTTTATAACCAGTGATAAAAAAGAGTTGACTCGGAAAATTTGTGTAGTATTAAAATAAAAGATTCTCCCTTATACTTTAGAGATTCAACTGGCCTTCCTAAAATTTAAAATATGATATGTATGAATAAAATGACTTAATAAATGAATGAATCTCTGTTTATCAATCTATTAATAAATCAGTCAACCACTTAAGCAACCAGTAAATGAATTAATAACCTACCTAAATAATGGCTAACCAAAAACAGGACATGAATTCTAATAGAATCTAGCCAAAGATATTACATGTTTTACTATCATACACAAATGCCAGTGCTAAAACACAAAAAATAGAAGCATTATAAAACATAAGAAGTTCCCATTACACCATAAACTGTTTTATGAGATTATATTAGAACTAGAAAGTAACAGTACAAGAAATTGTGAAAGCTACTGTACATCTATAAACAGTGCAAGTACAACAAACAATGACAAGGAAATAATACACCATGCATAACTAAATAAGGGGCGGAAATTATTATCCACTAAAGTAATCAACATACATAATGGAAATAAAAATTATAACAGTTCTACATTTTTTTAGAGTTTTACATTTTTTTTAATTCAGGTGGTCCAAAGATAAAAACATTCTGCAGATTTTTTAATTCTACTTTTAATGCTCTTGTCTCGCCTGCCGGAGGGCAGCAGCATGAACAATGAGTGACCAGGATGGGAAGGGTCAGTAATGATTTTCCTGGATCTGTGGAATCATTGGGCACTGGAGATATCTTCCAGGGAGGACAGAGAGCATATTATTTTATTATTTTCTCTGTCCTGTATACTGTATACTATTAAAATATTTTACCAAAATACAACATAAATTTGTATATTTCGTGTACTTTTAAAATTCAATATCATCAAGTGATGTGTCATAACTGAGTGACTTTGCTGCTATTTTATATTCCAACTTCTCATTTAGTTTCAATTTCAAAAAAGTATGATATATTACACTGTCTAATCAATATTATAAACCCATCCATTTGTTCATTCTCAAACCAGCCGTATCCTCTGTCTGCAGGCTCACAGAGAAGCAGCACAGTGCCTGTCTATCCTGGAATCTTTGAATAAAAGGCAGAAAGCAGCTGTGGGCAGGCCACAGTCCTTCACCAGGCCAATGTAGAGTCACCCACACGTCTTGCATTCACAACTACAGAATAAAACCAGCGTACTCGGAGGAAGAATTCATGCAGACACAGGGAGAACATGTAAACTGAATTAGTAAATGGTAGCCATATTCATATTCAGGACTAGCTCTTATTTGTAGTCTGTGTACATTCCTTCATTGTGCCCCAAAAATCATGTCAGCTAGTCTGCCTCATGGACACATTGATGTGAAATGTGAAGCACATTTATGGTTTATAATATAAAATCTCCTCTTTTGTAGTTTGTCTTTTAAACTTAAAATTATGTTTATTCTGAGCTGGGCCAACCTGTAAATATCTGGGTCATTTAATGATATAATGCTTAAAGTAAATTAATATGATGTGTAGAGCTGCTTTAGAATGTTTTGTGTAGTAGATTTGTTACACCAGCTATTTAAAATTGCTTAATTTTTGGTATGTTGTAGGTTCATGGTTTTTATTTAGTCACATTTATACAGAAAACATGAAATTTGTCTTCTCAGTTGCATTCAAATAACAAACAGAAATGAAATAAAACACACAGAGACGGAACAGATTAAAACTTAAGAGAAATTCTATGTTTACGTCATTTGAAAAACACTTTATCTGTGTACTACTTCTAGCACTTTAAAAGTACTTTTCACTGAACATGGTTATATGATACATACTAAAAGCTCTACGCTTCTGGAAATTTTTTATTATCTCCAATATTCCTTATTAAAAAAACATACGGCACTGGGAAGAAAGGAATTTCGAGAGCGATTTGTGTGGGACTTTAAAGTGAGTATCCTCCCTGATTTACTGAAGTCAGTTTCTTCATGTAATGGGTGTCTGTCATCATATGAGATGATTTCCAGTTTTTTTTTTTTTAACATTGCCCTCGGACACACACTCTTACCAAATCAAATATGTAATTTTCTGAAAATAATATAACATTCTCAAACCCACTTAATCCAATTTAGGGCCATAGAGGGCTGTAGCCTGTATTTATTATAGAAGTATATAAGTGTATCGATGATATTTTACTCTTCCACATTGAGAAAGATGTTGATATTGTGATGTGTGGGGTATTGTACCGCTTCTTTAGAAATGCGGATAATTAACAAAAAGCATAAAAGGAGCCGTGTATTGCATTTCTTCTCTGTGGGATGTCTTTGTGAAAAATGTACAGTAATATGAACAAGAAAAACATGTGGAGAGGGAAAGAAGTTAAATTTGGCACCAGCCTTCATCAGGAAATACCTGTGGGAAGAACAAAGGAATAGTTTGAGTGAGCTGCAGTTTTAATGAGTAAGAAAAGTTTTAGGACGTCAACAATTCTTGGTTTTACCAACAATAAAAAAAAATCCTGGCACTCTAGGCTGACATGATGAGTGTATTAGAAATCACTTAGTACTTTAGAATATGGGCTTGGAGGGATTTCTGTAGTGTACCTACCTATTCATCACTTATTACTATGTAATGCAAATAAAGCCTTAAGAATTATTAGAGCAGTACATGTAGGTGACTTCTGTTCTAAAGTGTTGTCATTGGTGTTTATAAGTCTTAATAAGTCCAACAATGTCTATGTTTAGGTCTGGTATAGTTCAGTAACAGACTAATGGTTGGTAGCCCCTACTGTAAAGTGTTAACAAAACAGGGTATAATGATTCATTGTCAACCTGAAATAACAAAAAGTGCACAGTCATGGTATATATTGAAATAATGTACATGCTGTTTACTGATCTGTTAAAGAAAATTTTAATGACATTTGAAAGTATTCTCTCTACTATACAAATATACCATTTTATCATTAGCTGCTATTTAACACTTTAGTTGTGTTTAACAATTTAATTGTTATGTAAATTTATAACAGTTGGAATTGTGGCCAAGTTACTGCCTGTGTGGAGTTTGTATGTTCTTCTCTTGATCACATATCTTTTTCTCCAACATCCCAAATAAATGTTTAAGTTCATTTATAGAGCTAAATTGGCCGTAGATGACTGAGTATGAGTAGTTGGGTGTGCTCAGCAGATGGCTGGCTGCTGTCTTGTGTCCAGTGCTATCAGGGTAGACTCAAGGGCACATTCATGGCCTCCTATTGACATTCACTCAAGCCTGAATTGAGATATCTAATGGATGGCCAGACAGTTTTGTAAATCTAACACTGCAAGAATAGATCTTTATAATGATTCAGCTCTACAAATTCTTGACAGGCGAGAGTACGTGATTTTATATTAATAGTTTCATTGTACAAATGTTAAATGGTGTGGAATGAAAAAATATTAGGTCAGTAGTAAAACTCTGAACTACAGTATTTAACAAAGGGTTCAAATATTCTCCTGCTACAAGAATTGTAAGAAGAATGTAAATGGTTATATTTTAGTGCATAATACTTTATTTGTATTGTTTGGAATTATGAGCATAACTCACATTGCTTTATGTGTACATTACACCACGATACACATGGCTGCACATTTAGATATCTGGAGCACAGGATGTTTAAGACATGCTAAAGGTAAAACACTGGATTTGACCTTATAGTCATACTATTTACAAAGTTTAATTGAAGTTCTGGGGCGGCACGGTGGCGCAGTGGGTAGCGCTGCTGCCTCGCAGTTGGGAGATCTGGGGACCTGGGTTCGCTTCCCGGGTCCTCCCTGTGCGGAGTTTGCATGTTCTCCCCGTGTCTGCGTGGGTTTCCTCCGGGCGCTCCGGTTTCCTCCCACAGTCCAAAGACATGCAGGTTAGGTGGATTGGCGATTCTAAATTGGCCCTAGTGTGTGCTTGGTGTGTGGGTGTGTTTGTGTGTGTCCTGCGGTGGGTTGTCACCCTGCCCAGGATTGTTTCCTGCCTTGTGCCCTGTGTTGGCTGGGATTGGCTCCAGCAGACCCCCGTGACCCTGTGTTCGGATTCAGCGGGTTAGCAAATGGATGGATGGATGGAATTGAAGTTCTAACAAACTAAATACATTTAATATTACTAAAAAATACAGATAAAGTTAAACTAGCAAAACTATAATGCGCTTAAATCAATTTTTCAAAATCCCTTTTACAGTCCATGTCCTGCTAATTCAATTGCCAAAAGTGAAAGGTAGTCTGCGGTGGGCTGGTGCCCTGCCCAGGGTTTGTTTCCTGCCTTGCACCCTGTGTTGACTGGGTTTGGCTCTGGCAGACCCCCGTGACCCTGTAGTTAGGATATAGCAGGTTGGATAATGGATGGATGGATGAAAGGTAGTGTCCATGGCAGGTCACCCCCACTCTGCCAACACAGGAACACTCAGTCCATGAAATCTGACACCAAAAGTCCCTGCACGCCTCATGATGCTGCAATTACAGCTCTAATGTCAAGTGAAAACACATTACACAGACAAAATGTGCCCATTCTGTCCTTTATGTGTCACACTTAAATTAGATGCCAGGACTATTTCCCTAACTGAAGAGGCAGCTTCCACATTCCCTCTTCCATTGTACCTCTCCGCTCTCTGTTTTTCATGACTCTTTCTCTTATGAAGTACGAGTAGATGTCTTACATTTACCTGATTCTGTGCATGGTGATTACAGATCAGGTGCACTAAGCCTACATCACCGAGGCCTGTAGCTGCTCCTCATATAATCCTTTAATTGAGCATGGAACACAAAATACTAAAATTTAGTAATGCTCCTCTTGTTCTACATGTTGCACCTGTCTATAAGTTTTTCACTATATTAC
This sequence comes from Erpetoichthys calabaricus, assembly GCF_900747795.2. Taxonomy (NCBI): domain Eukaryota; kingdom Metazoa; phylum Chordata; class Cladistia; order Polypteriformes; family Polypteridae; genus Erpetoichthys; species Erpetoichthys calabaricus. The sequence continues at coordinate 216,281,853 of NC_041397.2, read as the reverse complement.
AACATACTCTACAGCGCACTTACAGTATGTGTGCATTAATACAAGAAAACAAAACATTTATCCCAAGACAAATTTTAAAGGGGTTGGCTCACGAGTGTTATGTTGATTATGAGGGTTTCTGTTTTTTATTCTTGATGCTGCTGGAAACAAAAAGGTTAATAAAGTAGCCATACTGTCTAGTGTAAATTTGGACAAGTTATGTCCAAGTCAGAACTGATGAAACTAAATGAAACTAATTTTTTATGTATCTACATTCTGTTTTGGGTCTGAGTCCTGGAGTATTATATTTCCACTCAGTTATCAACAGACAAAGGCAAACTTTTCTCAGATGCGCGATAATATTTTAAGACTGCCTTTTGTGAAAGTAAAAATTCAGTTTTGGTTTATTGGCCTTGTGTTCGGTAAGATGTGAGATTGAGAATTGATAAAGTCATCATAAACATTTCAATATGCTATCTCTTCTAATTTTTTTCTTTTCTCTTTACACTTCCAGGGTTTATTGAGGAGAAAACTTGAAGGGAATCCACCACCAGGATATAATTCAAAACCTAATGGAATTTCAGATGCCAGCTTTGTACCTAATTTTAAGAGGGTGCGAGTAGATGAGAGCATTCCTCTTGGTCATGGTGGATGTACCTTCAATAATGGAGAATCCCAGACAATGTCAGGTGGTGGAACAATGGGCCATGCCATACTCAGAAAAGATGAACGAATGCTGCCACCGTCTTGTGTAGGTGACATGTTTAGCCTTACTTTAAAAGAGATGAAAAAGGAGCCAGGAGAAGTCCATTCTTGTGTCCAGGCTTCCTCGGACCACATAATGACTTTTGACTTCAAGGATGAACCTGGGTCTGAAATTGATCCAGATCTTCAAGATTTGTTTGATGAGCTCACAAAAACTGTTCCAACAATGAGTGATTTAGAGTTTGAGAAAATGCTGAATACCACTATCAAACAAGATGAGCCCTTCAACTCTGATATTAGCAGGCAAACCCAGGCTTCATTATCTAAGCCTTCACCACCACTAGAGAAAATGGTCATTAA